>NW_027667477.1:0-426000 GCF_963924665.1 Micromys minutus
TTCTAGAAATTTCACTTATTTTGGGCCAAAATTTCAGAAATTTCACTTATTTTCAGAAAATAAAATAGAAATTTTTCTATTTCGAAGCAAAAATGCAGAAATTTCTTTTATTTTGGTACAAAATTGCAGAAATTTTTCTTATTTTGGGGCAAAAAGGCAGAAATTTCCCATATTTTGGGGCAAAAATTTAGAAATTCCCCTTATTTTGAGGTAAAAAGGCTAAAATTCCCCTTATTTGGGGGCAAAAAGGCAGAAATTCCACTTATTTTGGGCCAAAATTGCAGAAATTTCACTTATTTCAGGGAAAAAAGGCAGAAATTTTCCTTATTTTGGGGCAAAAAGGCAGAAATTCCTAATATTTTGTGGCAAAAATAAAGAAATTCCCTTTATTTTGAGGTAAAAAGGGTGAAATTCCCCTTATTTGGGGGTAAAAAGGCCGAAATTTCCATTATTTTGGGGCAAAATTGCAGAAATTTAACTTATTTCAGGTTAATAAGTCAGAAATTTTTTTTATTTTGGGGCAAAAAAGACAGAAATTCCCTTTGTTTTGGAGGAAAAAGACCAAAATACCACTTATTTAGAGGCAAAAAAGCAGAAATTTTCCTTATTTTGGAGCAAAAATTAAGAAATTTCCCTTTTTTATGGCAAAAAGGCAAAATTCCTTGTATTTTGGAGCAAAATTGCAGAAATTCCCCTAATTATCAGGGAAAAAGGTAGAAATTCCATATATGTTGGGGCAAAAAGACAGAAATTCTCTTTATTTTGGGGCGAAACTCAGAAATTCCACTTATTTGGGGCAAAATTCCAGAAATTTACCTTATTTTAGGGCAAAATTGCAGAAATTTCACTTATTTTGGGGCAAAATTGCAGAAATTTCACTTATTTCAGGGAAAAAAAGCAGAAATTTTCCTTATTTTGGGGCAAAAAAAAAGAAATTCCTAATATTTTGTAGTAAAAATGCAGAAATTCCCCTTATTTTGAGGTAAAAAGGCTGAAATTCCCCTTATTTGGGGGCAAAAAGGCAGTAATTTCCCTTATTTTGGGGCAAAATTGCAGAAATTTCACTTATTTCAGGGTAATAAGTAAGAAATTTTCCTTATTTTGGAACAAAAAAGACAGAAATTCCCTTTGTTTTAGGGGAAAAAGACAGATATTCCACTTATTTAGAGTCAAAAGGCATAAATACCCCTTATTTTGGAGCAAAAATGAAGATATTTCCCTTTTTTTATGGCAAAACTTATGCATTCTTCTTATTTTCAGGCAAAAAGGCAGAAATTCCCTGTATTTTGAGCAACATTGCAGAAATTCCCCTAATTGTGGGGCAAAAAGGCAGAAATTCCCTATATGTTGGGGCAAAAAGACAGACATTCTTCTTATTTTGGGGCAAAACTCAGAAATTCCACTTATTTTGGGGCAAAATTCCAGAAATTTCCCATATTTTGGGGCCAAATTGCAGACATTTCACTTATTTTGGGGCAAAATTTCAGAAATTTCACTTATTTCAGGGAAAAAAAGCAGAAATTTTTTTATTTTGGGGCAAAAAGGCAGAAATTTCCCATATTTTGAAGAAAAATGCAGAAATTCCCCTTATTTTGAGGTAAAAATGCTGAAATTCCCCTTATTTGGGTGCAAAAACGCAGAAATTTCTCTTATTTTGAGGCAAAATTGCAGAAATTTCACTTATTTCAGGATAATAAATCAGAAATTTTCTTTATTTTGGGGCAAGAAAGACAGAAATTCTATTTGTTTTCGGGGAAAAAACAGAAATTCGAATTATTTAGAGGAAAAAAGCAGAAATTCTTCTTATTTTGGAGATAAATGAAAAAATTTTACTTTTTTATGGCAAAAAGGTATGCATTCTTCTTATTTTCAGACAAAAAGGCAGAAATTCCCCGTATTTTGGAGCAAAATGGCAGAAATTACTCTAATTGTGGGGCAAAAAGGCAGAAATTCCTTATATGTTGGGGCAAAAAGACAGAAATTCTCCTTATTTTGTGGCAAAACTCAGAAATTTCACTTATTTTGGGACAAAATTGCAGAAATTTCAGTTATTTCAGAAAAAAAAGCAGAAATTTTCTTATTTTGGGGCAAAAAGGCAGAAAATTCCCATATTTTGGGGCAAAAATGCAGAAATTCCCCTTATTTTGGGGTAAAAATCTGAAATTCCCTTATTTGGGGGCAAAAAAGCAGAAATTTCACTTATTTAAGCAAAAAAAGTCAGAAATTTTCCTTATTTTGGGGCAAAAAGACAGAAATTCCTTTTGTTTTAGAGAAAAAAGACAGAAATTCCACTTATTTAGAGGCAAAAAAGCAGAAATTCCCCTTATTTTGAGGTAAAAAGGCTGAAATTCCCCTTATTTTGGGGCAAAAAGGCAGAAATTTCCTTTATTTTGAGGCAAAATTGCAGAAATTTCACTTATTTCAGGGTAATAAGTCAGAAATTTTCCTTATTTTGGGTCAAAAAAGACAGAAATTCCCTTTGTTTTGGGGGAAAAAGACAGAAATTCCACTTATTTAGAGGCAAATGCAGAAATTCCCCTTATTTTGGAGCAAAAATGAAGAAATTTCCCTTTTTTATGGCAAAAAGGTATGCATTCTTCTTATTTTCGGACAAAAAGGCAGAAATTCCCCGTATTTTGGAGCAAAATTGCAGAAATTCCCCTAATTGTGGGGCAAAAAGGCAGAAATTCCCTATATGTTGGGGCAAAAGGACAGAAATTCTTTTTATTTTGTGGCATAACTCAGAAATACCACTTATTTTGAGGCAAAATTCCAGAAATTTCCCTTATTTTGTGGAAAAATTGCAGAAATTTCACTTATTTTGGGCAAAATTGCAGAAATTTCACTTATTTCAGAAAAAAAGCAGAATTTTTTTTATTTTGGGGCAAAAAGGCAGAAATTTCTTTTATTTTGGTACAAAATTGAAGAAATTTTTCTTATTTTGGGGCAAAAACGCAGAAATTTCCCATATTTTGGGGCAAAACTGCAGAAATTTCCCTTTTTTTGACGTAAAAAGGCTGAAATTCCCCTTATTTGGGGGCAAAAAAGGGAGAAATTTTTCTTATTTTGAGGCAAAATTGCAGCAATTTCACTTATTTCAGGGTAATAAGTCAGAAATTTTCCTTATCTTGGGGCAAAAAATACAGAAATTCCCTTTGTTTTGGGGGAAAAAGACAGAAATTCCACTTATTTTGGGGCAAAATTCCAGAAATTTCACTTATTTTGGGGCAAAATTGTAGAAATTTCACTTATTTTGGGGCAAAATTTCAGAAATTTCACTTTTTTCAGAAAAAAAAGTAGAAATTTTTCTATTTGGAAGCAAAAAGGCAGAAATTTCTTTATTTTGTTACAAAATTGCAGAAATTTTTCTTATTTTGGGGCAAAAAGGCAGAAATTATCCATATTTTGGTGCAAAAATGCAGAAATTCCCCTTCTTTTGAGGTAAAAAGGCTAAAATTCCCCTTATTTGGGGGCAAAAAGGCAGAAATTTCACTTATTTTGGGCCAAACTTGCGGAAATTTCACTTATTTCAGGGAAAAAAGGCAGAAATTTTCCTTATTTTGGGGCAAAAAGGCAGAAATTCCTAATATATTGTGGCAAAAATGCAGAAATTCCCTTTATTTTGAGGTAAAAAGGGTGAAATTCCCCTTATTTGGGGGTAAAACTGCCGAAATTTCGCTTATTTTGGGGCAAAATTGCAGAAATTTCACTTATTTCAGGGTAATAAGTAAGAAATTTTCCATATTTTGGGGCAAAAAAGACAGAAATTCCCTTTGTTTTGAGGGAAAAAGACAGAAATACCACTTATTTAGAGGCAAAAAAGCAGAAATTTTCCTTATTTTGGAGCAAAAATGAAGAAATTTCCCTTTTTTATGGCAAAAAGGTATGCATTCTTCTTATTTTCGGGCAAAAAGGCAGAAATTCCCTGTATTTTGGAGCAAAATTGCAGAAATTCCCCTAATTGTCGGGCAAAAAGGTAGAAATTCCCTATATGTTGGGGCAAAAAGACAGAAATTCTCCTTATTTTGGGGCAAAACTCAGAAATTCCACTTATTTGGGGCAAAATTCCAGAAATTTACCTTATTTTAGAACAAAATTGCAGAAATTTCACTTATTTTGGGGCAAAATTGCAGAAATTTCACTTATTTCAGGGAAAAAAGGCAGAAATTTTCCTTATTTTGGGGCAAAAAGCAGAAATTCCTAATATTTTGTGGCAAAAATGCAGAAATTCCCCTTATTTTGAGGTAAAAAGTCTGAAATTACCCTTATTTGGGGGAAAAAGGCAGTAATTTCCCTTATTTTGGGGCAAAATTGAAGAAATTTCAGTTATTTCAGGGTAATAAGTAAGAAATTTTTTTTTTATTTTGGAAGAAAAAAGACAGAAATTCCCTTTGTTTTGGGGGAAAAAGACAGAAATTCCACTTATTTAGAGTCAAAAAGGCAGAAATTCCCCTTATTTTGAAGCAAAAATGAAGAAATTTCCCTTTTTTATTGCAAAAAGGTATGCATTCTTCTTATTTTCAGGCAAAAAGGCAGAAATTCCCTGTATTTTGAGCAACATTGCAGAAATTCCCCTAATTGTGGGCAAAAAGGCAGAAATTCCCTATATGTTGGGGCAAAAAGACAGACATTCTTCTTATTTTGGGGCAAAACTGAGAAATTCCACTTATTTTGGGGCAAAATTCCAGAAATTTCCCATATTTTGGGGCCAAATTGCAGAAATTTCACTTATTTTGGGGCAAAATTTCAGAAATTTCACTTATTTCAGGGAAAAAAAGCAGAAATTTTTTTATTTTGGGGCAAAAAGGCAGAAATTTCCCATATTTTGTAGTAAAAATGCAAAAATTCCCCTTATTTTGAGGTAAAAAGGCTGAAATTCCCCTTATTTGGGTGCAAAAAGGCAGAAATTTCTCTTATTTAGAGGCAAAATTGCAGAAATTTCACTTATTTCAGGGTAATAAATCAGAAATTTTCTTTATTTTGGGGCAAAAAAGACAGAAATTCTATTTGTTTTGGGGGAAAAAACAGAAATTCGAATTATTTAGGGGAAAAAAGCAGAAATTCTTCTTATTTTAGAGCAAAAATGAAAAAATTTCCCTTTTTTATGGCAAAAAGGTATGCATTCTTCTTATTTTCAGACAAAAAGGCAGAAATTCCCCGTATTTAGGAGCAAAATTGCAGAAATTCCTCTAATTGTGGGGCAAAAATGCAGAAATTCCTTATATGTTGGGGCAAAAAGACAGAAATTCTCCTTATTTTGTGGCAAAACTCAGAAATTTCACTTATTTTGGGGCATAATTGCAGAAATTTCAGTTATTTCAGAAAAAAAGCATAAATTTTCTTATTTTGGGGCAAAAAGGCAGAAATTTCTTTTATTTTGGTACAAAATTGCAGAAATTTTTCTTACTTTGGGGCAAAAGGGCAGAAATTTCCCATATTTTGGGGCAAAAATGCAGAAATTCCCCTAATTTTGGGGTAAAAAGTCTGAAATTCCCTTATTTGGGGGCAAAAAAGCAGAAATTTCACTTATTTAAAGAAAAAAATTCAGAAATTTTCCTTATTTTGGGGCAAAAAACAGAAATTCCTTTTGTTTTAGAGAAAAAAGACAGAAATTCCACTTATTTAGAGGGAAAAAAGCAGAAATTCCCCTTATTTTGAGGTAAAAAGGCTGAAATTCCCCTTATTTGGGGGCAAAAAGGCAGAAATTTCACTTATTTTGGGCCAAAATTGCGGAAATTTCACTTATTTCAGGGAAAAAAAGGCAGAAATTTTCCTTATTTTGGGGCAAAATTGAAGAAATTTCACTTATTTCAGGGTAATAAGTAAGAAAATTTCCTTATTTTGGGGCAAAAAGGACAGAAATTTCCTTTGTTTTGGGGGAAAAAGACAGAAATACCACTTATTTAGAGGCAAAAAAGCAGAAATTTTCCTTATTTTGGAGCAAAAATGAAGAAATTTCCCTTTTCTATGGCAAAAAGGTATGCATTCTTCTTATTTTCGGGCAAAAAGGCAGAAATTCCCCGTATTTTGGAGCAAAATTGCAGAAATTCCCCTAATTGTCGGGCAAAAAGGTAGAAATTCCCTATATGTTGGGGCAAAAAGACAGAAATTCTACTTATTTTGGGGCAAAACTCAGAAATTCCACTTATTTGGGGCAAAATTCCAGAAATTTACCTTATTTTAGAACAAAATTGCAGAAATTTCACTTATTTTGGGGCAAAATTGCAGAAATTTCACTTATTTCAGGGAAAAGAGCAGAAATTTTCCTTATTTTGGGGCAAAAATCAGAAATTCCTAATATTTTGTGGCAAAAATGCAGAAATTCCCCTTATTTTGAGGTAAAAAGGCTGAAATTACCCTTATTTGGGGGCAAAAAGGCAGTAATTTCCCTTATTTTGGGGCAAAATTGAAGAGATTTCAGTTATTTCAGGGTAATAAGTAAGAAATTTTTTTTATTTTGGAAGAAAAAAGACAGAAATTCCCTTTGTTTTGGGGGAAAAAGACAGAAATTCCACTTATTTAGAATCAAAAATGCAGAAATTCCCCTTATTTTGAAGCAAAAATGAAGAAATTTCCTTTTTTTATTGCAAAAAGGTATGCATTTTTCTTATTTTCAGGCAAAAAGGCAGAAATTCCTCGTATTTTGGAGCAAAATTGCAGAAATTCCTCTAATTGTGGGGCAAAAAGGCAGAAATTCCTTATATGTTGGGGCAAAAAGACAGAAATTCTCCTTATTTTGTGGCAAAACTCAGAAATTTCACTTATTTTGGGGCAAAATTGCAGAAATTTCAGTTATTTCAGAAAAAAAAGCATAAATTTTCTTATTTTGGGGCAAAAAGGCAGAAATTTCTTTTATTTTGGTACAAAATTGCAGAAATTTTTCTTATTTTGGGGCAAAAAGGCAGAAATTTCCCATATTTTGGGGAAAAATGCAAAAATTCCCCTTATTTTGGGGTAAAAAGTCTGAAATTCCCTTATTTGTGGGCAAAAAAGCAGAAATTTCACTTATTTAAGGAAAAAAAGTCAGAAATTTTTCTTATTTTGGGGCAAAAAGACAGAAATTCCTTTTGTTTTAGAGAAAAAAGACAGAAATTCCACTTATTTAGAGGCAAAAAAGCAGAAATTCCCCTTATTTTGAGGTAAAAAGGCTGAAATTCCCCTTATTTGGGGGCAAAAAGGCAGAAATTTCCTTTATTTTGGGGCAAAATTGCAGAAATTTCACTTATTTCAGGGTAATAAGTCAGAAATTTTCCTTATTTTGGGGCAAAAAAGACAGAAATTTCCTTTGTTTTGGGGGAAAAAGACAGAAATTCCACTTATTTAGAGGCAAATGCAGAAATTCCCCTTATTTTGGAGCAAAAATGAAGAAATTTCCCTTTTTTATGGCAAAAAGGTATGCATTCTTCTTATTTTCGGCCAAAAGGCAGAAATTCTCTGTATTTTGGAGCAAAATTGCAGAAATTCCTCTAATTGTGGGGCAAAAAGGCAGAAATTCCCTATATGTTGGGGCAAAAGGACAGAAATTCTCCTTATTTTGTGGCAAAACTCAGAAATACCACTTATTTTGAGGCAAAATTCCAGAAATTTCCCTTATTTTGGGGCAAAATTGCAGAAATTTCACTTATTTTGGGCAAAATTGCAGAAATTTCACTTATTTCAGAAAAAAAACAGAAATTTTTTTATTTTGGGGCAAAAAGGCAGAAATTTCTTTTATTTTGGTACAAAATTGAAGAAATTTTTCTTATTTTGGAACAAAAACGCAGAAAGTTCCCATATTTTGGGGCAAAAATGCAGAAATTTCCCTTTTTTTGACGTAAAAAGGCTGAAATTCCCCTTATTTGGGGGCAAAAAGGGAGAAATTTTTCTTATTTTGAGGCAAAATACAGCAATTTTACTTATGTCAGGGTGATAAGTCAGAAATTTTCCTTATCTTGGGGCAAAAAATACAGAAATTCCCTTTGTTTTGGGGGAAAAAGACAGAAATTCCACTTATTTAGAGGCAAAAAAGCAGAAATTCCCCTTATTTTGAAGCAAAAATGAAGATTTCCCTTTTTTGTGGCAAAAGGTATACATTCCCTTTATTTTCGGCCTAAAAAGCAAAAATTCCCCGTATTTTGGAGGAAAATTCTAGAAATTCCCCTAATTGTGGGGCAAAAAGGCAGAAATTTCCTATATGTTAGGGCAAAAAGACATAAATTCTCCTTATTTTTGGGCAAAACTCAGAAATTCCACTTATTTTGGGGCAAAATTCCAGAGATGTCCCTTATTTTGGGGCAAAATTGCAGAAATTTCACTTATTTCAGGGAAAAAAGGCAGAAATTTTCCTTATTTTGGGGCAAAAAGGCAGAAATTCCTAATATTTTGTTGCAAAAATGCAGAAATTCTCCTTATTTTGAGGTAAAAGGGTGAAATTCCTCTTATTTGGGGGCAAAAGGGCAGAAATTTCCCTTATTTTGGGGCAAAATTGCAGAAATTTCACTTATTTCAGGGTAATAAGTCAGAAAATTTCTTTATTTTGTTGCAAAAAAGACAGAAATTTTCTTTGTTTTGGGGGAAAAAGAGAGAAACTCCACATATTTAGAGGCAAAAAGCAGAAATTCCCCTTATTTTGGAGCAAAATTACAGAAATTTCCCTTTTTTATGGCAAAAAGGTATGCATTCTTCTTATTTTCGGGCAGAAAGGCAGAAATTCTCTGTATTTTGGAACAAAATTGCAGAAATTAACCTAATTGTGGGGCAAAAAGGCAGAAATTCTCAATATGTTGGGGCAAAAAGACAGAAATTCTGCTTATTTTGGGGCAAAACTCAGAAATTCCACATATTTTGGGGCAAAATTCCAGAAATTTCCCTTATTTTGGGGCAAAATTGCAGAAATTGCACTTATTTTGGGACAAAATTGGAGAAATTTCACTTATTTCAGAGAAAAAAGGCAGAAATTTTCCTTATTTTGGGGCAAAAAGTCAGAAATTTCCCATATTTTGGTACAAAATTGCAGAAATTTTTTCTTATTTTTGGCAAAAAGGCAAAAATTTCCCATATTTTGGGGAAAAAATGCAGAAATTCCCCTTATTTTGAGGTAAAATGCTGAAATTCCCCTTATTTGGGGTTAAAAAACAGAAATTTCTCTTATTTTGGGGCAAAATTGCAGAAATTTCACTTATTTCAGAGTAATAAGTCAGAAATTTTCCTTATTTTGGGGCAAAAAAGACAGAAATTCCCTTTGTTTTGGGGGAAAAAGACAGAAATTCCACTTATTTAGAGGCATAAAAGCAAAAATTCCCCACATTTTGGAGAAAAATGAAGAAAATTCCCTTTTTTATGGCAAAAAGGTATGCATTATTATTATTTTCGGACAAAAAAGGCAGAAATTCCCCGTATTTTAGAGCAAAATTGCGAAAATTCCCCTAATTGTGGCGCAAAAATGCAGTAATTCCCTATATGTTGGGGCAAAAAGACAGAAATTCTCCTTATTTTAGGGCAAAACTCAGAAATTTAAATTATTTTGGGGCAAAATTGCAGAAATTTCACTTATTTCAGAAAAAAAAGCAGAAATTTTCTTATTTTGGGGCCAAAAGGCAGAAATTTCTTTTATTTTGTTACAAAATGCAGAATTTTTTTTATTTTGGGGCAAAAAGGCAGAAATTTCCCATATTTTGGGGTAAAAATGCAGAAATTTCTCTTATTTTGAGGTAAAAGGCTGAAATTCCCTTTATTTGGGGGCAAAAAGGCAGAAATTTCTCTTATTTTGGGGCAAAATTGCAGAAATTTCACTTATTTCAGGGTAATAAGTCAGAAATTTAACTTATTTTGGAGCCAGAAAACAGAAATAACCTTTGTTTTGGGGGGAAAAAGACAGAAATTCCACTTTTTTAGAGGCAAAAAAGCAGAAATTCCCCTTATTTTGGAGCAAAAATTAAGAAATTTCACCATTTAAGGGCATAAAGGTATGCATTCTTCTTATTTTTGGGCAAAAAGGCAGAAATTCCCCTTATTTTAGAGCAAAATTGCAGAAATTTCCCAAATTGTGGGGCAAAAATGCAGAAATTCCCAATATGTTGAGGCAAAAATACAGAAATTCTCCTTATTTTTGTGCAAAACTCAGAAATTCCACTTATTTTGGGGCAAAATTCCAGAAATTTCACTTATTTTGGGGCAAAATTGTAGAAATTTCACTTATTTTGGGGCAAAATTTCAGAAATTTCACTTTTTTCAGAAAGAAAGTAGAAATTTTTTTATTTGGAAGCAAAAGGGCAGAAATTTCTTTTATTTTGGTACAAAATTGCAGAAATTTTTCTTATTTTGGGGCAAAAAGGCAGAAATTTCCCATATTTTGGGGCAAAAATGCAGAAATTCCCCTTATTTTGAGGTAAAAAGGCTAAAATTCCCCTTATTTGGGGGCAAAAAGGCAATAATTTCACTTATTTTGGGCCAAAATTGCAGAAATTTCACGTATTTCAGGGAAAAAAGGCAGAAATTTTCTTTATTTTGGGGCAAAAATTCAGAAATTCCTAATATTTTGTGGCAAAAATGCAGAAATTCCCTTTATTTTGAGGTAGAATCGGTGAAATTCCCCTTATTTGGGGGTAAAAAGGCCGAAATTTTCCTTATTTTGGGGCAAAATTGCAGAAATTTCACTTATTTCAGGGTAATAAGTCAGAAATTTTCTTTATTTTGGGGCAAAAAAGACAGAAATTCCCTCTGTTTTGGGGAAAAAAACAGAAATTACACTTATTTAGAGGCAAAAAAGCAGAAATTTTCATTATTTTGGAGCAAAAAATGAAGAAATTTCCCTTTTATATGGCAAAAAGCTATGCATTCTTCTTATTTTCGGGCAAAAAGGCAGAAATTCCCCGTATTTTAGAGCAAAATTGCAGAAATTCCCCTAATTGTCAGGCAAAAAGGTAGAAATTCCCTATATGTTGGAGCAAAAAGACAGAAATTCTCCTTATTTTGGGGCGAAACTCAGAAATTCCACTTATTTGGGGCAAAATTCCAGAAATTTACCTTATTTTAGAACAAAATTGCAGAAATTTCACTTATTTTGGGGCAAAATTGCAGAAATTTCACTTATTTCAGGGAAAAAAGGCAGAAATTTTCCTTATTTTGGGGCAAAAATCAGAAATTCCTAATATTTTGTGGCAAAAATGCAGAAATTCCCCTTATTTTGAGGTAAAAAGGCTGAAATTACCCTTATTTGGGGGCAAAAAGGCAGTAATTTCCCTTATTTTGGGGCAAAATTGAAGAAATTTCAGTTATTTCAGGGTAATCAGTAAGAAATTTTTTTTTATTTTGGAAGAAAAAAGACAGAAATTCCCTTTGTTTTGGGGGAAAAAGACAGAAATTCCACTTATTTAGAGTCAAAAATGCAGAAATTCCCCTTATTTTGGAGCAATAATTAAGAAATTTCACTTTTTTATGGCAAAAAGTTATGCATTCTTCTTATTTTCAGGCAAAAACGCAGAAATTCCCTGTATTTTGAGCAACATTGCAGAAATTCCCCTAATTGTGGGGCAAAAAGGCAGAAATTCCCTATATGTTGGGGCAAAAAGACAGACATTCTTCTTATTTTGGGGCAAAACTGAGAAATTCCACTTATTTTGGGGCAAAATTCCAGAAATTTCCTATATTTTGGGGCCAAATTGCAGAAATTTCACTTATTTTGGGGCAAAATTTCAGAAATTTCACTTATTTCAGGGAAAAAAAGCAGAAATTTTTTTATTTTGGGGCAAAAAGGCAGAAATTTCCCATATTTTGAAGCAAAAATGCAGAAATTCCCCTTATTTTGAGGTAAAAAGGCTGAAATTCCCCTTATTTGGGTGCAAAAAGGCAGAAATTTCTTTTATTTAGAGGCAAAATTGCAGAAATTTCACTTATTTCAGGGTAATAAATCAGAAATTTTCTTTATTTTGGGGCAAAAAAGACAGAAATTCCATTTGTTTTGGGGGAAAAAACAGAAATTCGAATTATTTAGAGGAAAAAAGCAGAAATTCTTCTTATTTTGGAGCAAAAATGAAAAAATTTCTCTTTTTTATGGCAAAAAGGTATGCATTCTTCTTATTTTCAGACAAAAAGGCAGAAATTCCTCCTATTCTGGAGCAAAATTGCAGAAATTCCTCTAATTGTGGGGCAAAAAGGCAGAAATTCCTTATATGTTGGGGCAAAGAGACAGAAATTCTCCTTATTTTGTGGCAAAACTCAGAAATTTCACTTATTTTGGGGCAAAATTGCAGAAATTTCAGTTATTTCAGAAAAAAAAGCATAAATTTTCTTATTTTGGGGCAAAAAGGCAGAAATTTCTTTTATTTTGGTACAAAATTGCATTAATTTTTCTTATTTTGGGGCAAAAAGGCAGAAATTTCCCATATTTTGGGGCAAAAATGCAAAAATTCCCCTTATTTTGGGGTAAAAAGTCTGAAATTCCCTTATTTGGGGGCAAAGAAGCAGAAATTTCACTTATTTAAGGAAAAAAAAGTCAGAAATTTTCCTTATTTTGGGACAAAAAAACAGAAATTCCTTTTGTTTTAGAGATAAAAGACAGAAATTCCACTTATTTAGAGGCAAAAAAGCAGAAATTCCCCATATTTTGAGGTAAAAAGGCTGAAATTCCCCTTATTTGGGGGCAAAAAGGCAGAAATTTCCTTTATTTTGGGGCAAAATTGCAGAAATTTCATTTATTTCAGGGTAATAAGTCAGAAATTTTCCTTACTTTGGGGCAAAAAAGACAGAAATTCCCTTTGTTTTGGGGGGAAAAGACAGAAATTCCACTTATTTAGAGGCAAATGCAGAAATTCCCCTTATTTTGGAGCAAAAATGAAGAAATTTCCCTTTTTTATGGCAAAAAGGTATGCATTCTTCTTATTTTCGGACAAAAAAACAGAAATTCTCCGTATTTTGGAGCAAAATTGCAGAAATTCCCCTAATTGTGGGGCAAAAAGGCAGAAATTCCCTATATGTTGGGGCAAAAGGACAGAAATTCTCCTTATTTTGTGGCAAAACTAAGAAATACAACTTATTTTGAGGCAAAATTCCAGAAATTTCCCTTATTTTGGGGCAAAATTGCAGAAATTTCACTTATTTTGGGCAAAATTGCAGAAATTTCACTTATTTCAGAAAAAAAGCAGAAATTTTTTTATTTTGGGGCAAAAAGGCAGAAATTTCTTTTATTTTGGTACAAAATTGAAGAAATTTTTCTTATTTTGGAACAAAAACGCAGAAAGTTCCCATATTTTGGGGCAAAAATGCAGAAATTTCCCTTTTTTTGACGTAAAAAGCTGAAATTCCTCTTATTTGGGGGCAAAAAGGGAGAAATTTTTCTTATTTTGAGGCAAAATACAGCAATTTCATTTATTTCAGGGTGATAAGTCAGAAATTTTCCTTATCTTGGGGCAAAAAATACAGAAATTCCCTTTGTTTTGGGGGAAAAAGACAGAAATTCCACTTATTTAGAGGCAAAAAAGCAGAAATTCCCCTTATTTTTAAGCAAAAATATAGATTTCCGTTTTTTGTGGCAAAAGGTATACATTCCCTTTATTTTCGGCCTAAAAAGCAAAAATTCCCCATATTTTGGAGCAAAATTTTATAAATTCCCCTAATTGTGGGGCAAAAAGGCAGAAATTCCCTATATGTTAGGGCAAAAAGACAGAAATTTTCCTTATTTTGGGGCAAAACTCAGAAATTCCACTTATTTTGGGGCAAAATTCCAGAGATGTCCCTTATTTTGGGGCAAAATTGCAGAAATTTCACTTATTTCAGGGAAAAAAGGCAGAAATTTTCCTTATTTTGGGGCAAAAAGGCAGAAATTCCTAATATTTTGTTGCAAAAATGCAGAAATTCTCCTTATTTTGAGGTAAAAGGGTGAAATTCCTCTTATTTGGGGGCAAAAGGGCAGAAATTTCCCTTATTTTGGGGCAAAATTGCAGAAATTTCACTTATTTCAGGGTAATAAGTCAGAAAATTTCTTTATTTTGTTGCAAAAAAGACAGAAATTTTCTTTGTTTTGGGGGAAAAAGAGAAACTCCACATATTTAGAGGCAAAAAGCAGAAATTCCCCTTATTTTGGAGCAAAATTACAGAAATTTCCCTTTTTTATGGCAAAAAGGTATGCATTCTTCTTATTTTCGGGCAAAAAGGCAGAAATTCTCTGTATTTTGGAACAAAATTGCAGAAATTAACCTAATTGTGGGGCAAAAAGGCAGAAATTCCCTATATGTTGGGGCAAAAAGACAGAAATTCTGCTTATTTTGGGGCAAAACTCAGAAATTCCACATATTTTGGGCAAAATTCCAGAAATTTCCCTTATTTTGGGGCAAAATTGCAGAAATTGCACTTATTTTGGGACAAAATTGGAGAAATTTCACTTATTTCAGAGAAAAAAGGCAGAAATTTTCCTTATTTTGGGGCAAAAAGGCAGAAATTTCCCATATTTTGGGGCAAAAATGCAGAAATTCCTCTTATTTTGAGGTAAAAAGGCTAAAATTCCCCTTATTTGGGGGCAAAAAGGCAGAAATTTCACTTATTTTGGGCCAAACTTGCGGAAATTTCACTTATTTCAGGGAAAAAAGGCAGAAATTTTCCTTATTTTGGGGCAAAAAGGCAGAAATTCCTAATATATTGTGGCAAAAATGCAGAAATTCCCTTTATTTTGAGGTAAAAAGGGTGAAATTCCCCTTATTTGGGGGTAAAACTGCCGAAATTTCGCTTATTTTGGGGCAAAATTGCAGAAATTTCACTTATTTCAGGGTAATAAGTAAGAAATTTTCCATATTTTGGGGCAAAAAAGACAGAAATTCCCTTTGTTTTGAGGGAAAAAGACAGAAATACCACTTATTTAGAGGCAAAAAAGCAGAAATTTTCCTTATTTTGGAGCAAAAATGAAGAAATTTTCCTTTTTTATGGCAAAAAGGTATGCATTCTTCATATTTTCGGGCAAAAAGGCAGAAATTCCCCGTATTTTGGAGCAAAATTGCAGAAATTACCCTAATTGTCGGGCAAAAAGGTAGAAATTCCCTATATGTTGGGGCAAAAAGACAGAAATTCTCCTTATTTTGGGGCAAAACTCAGAAATTCCACTTATTTGGGGCAAAATTCCAGAAATTTACCTTATTTTAGAACAAAATTGCAGAAATTTCACTTATTTTGGGGCAAAATTGCAGAAATTTCACTTATTTCAGGGAAAAAAGGCAGAAATTTTCCTTATTTTGGGGCAAAAAGCAGAAATTCCTAATATTTTGTGGCAAAAATGCAGAAATTCCCCTTATTTTGAGGTAAAAAGGCTGAAATTACCCTTATTTGGGGGCAAAAAGGCAGTAATTTCCCTTTTTTTGGGGCAAAATTGAAGAAATTTCAGTTATTTCAGGGTAATAAGTAAGAAATTTTTTTTATTTTGGAAGAAAAAAGACAGAAATTCCCTTTGTTTTGGGGGAAAAAGACAGAAATTCCACTTATTTAGAGTCAAAAAGGCAGAAATTCCCCTTATTTTGAAGCAAAAATGAAGAAATTTCCCTTTTTTATGGCAAAAAGGTATGCATTCTTCTTATTTTCAGGCAAAAAGGCAGAAATTCCCTGTATTTTGAGCAACATTGCAGAAATTCCCCTAATTGTGGGGCAAAAAGGCAGAAATTCCCTATATGTTGGGGCAAAAAGACAGACATTCTTCTTATTTTGGGGCAAAACTCAGAAATTCCACTTATTTTGGGGCAAAATTCCAGAAATTTCCCATATTCTGGGGCCAAATTGCAGAAATTTCACTTATTTTGGGGCAAAATTTCAGAAATTTCACTTATTTCAGGAAAAAAAGGCAGAAATTTTCTTATTTTGGGGCAAAAAGGCAGAAATTCCTAATATTTTGTGGCAAAAATGCAGAAATTCCCCTTATTTTGAGGTAAAAAGGCTGAAATTCCCTATATTTGGGGGCAAAAAAGGCAGAAATTTCCCTTTTTTGGGGGCAAAATTGTAGAAATTTCACTTACTTCAGGGTAATAAGTCAGAAATTTTCCTTATTTTGGAACAAAAAAGACAGAAATTCCCTTTGTTTTGGGGGAAAAAGACAGAAATTCCACTTATTTAGAGTCAAAAAGGCAGAAATTCCTTTTATTTTGGAGCAAAAATGAAGAAATTTTCCTTTTTTATGGCAAAAAGGTATGCATTCTTATTTTCGGGCAAAAAGGCAGAAATTCCCCGTCTTTTGGAGCAAAATTGCAGAAATTCCCCTAATTATGGGGCAAAAAGGGAGAAATTCCCTATATATTGGGGCAAAAAGACAGAAATTCTCCTTATTTTGGGGTAAAACTCAGAAATTCCACTTATTTTGGGGCAAAATTCCAGAAATTTCACTTATTTTGAGGCAAAATTCTAGAAATTTCACTTATTTTGGGCCAAAATTTCAGAAATTTCACTTATTTTCAGAAAAAAAAATAGAAATTTTTCTATTTCGAAGCAAAAATGCAGAAATTTCTTTTATTTTGGTACAAAATTGCAGAAATTTTTCTTATTTTGGGGCAAAAAGGCAGAAATTTCCCATATTTTGGGGCAAAAATTTAGAAATTCCCCTTATTTTGAGGTAAAAAGGCTAAAATTCCCCTTATTTGGGGGCAAAAAGGCAGAAATTCCACTTATTTTGGGCCAAAATTGCAGAAATTTCACTTATTTCAGGGAAAAAAGGCAGAAATTTTCCTTATTTTGGGGCAAAAAGGCAGAAATTCCTAATATTTTGTGGCAAAAATAAAGAAATTCCCTTTATTTTGAGGTAAAAAGGGTGAAATTCCCCTTATTTGGGGGTAAAAAGGCCGAAATTTCCATTATTTTGGGGCAAAATTGCAGAAATTTAACTTATTTCAGGTTAATAAGTCAGAAATTTTTTTTATTTTGGGGCAAAAAAGACAGAAATTCCCTTTGTTTTGGAGGAAAAAGACCAAAATACCACTTATTTAGAGGCAAAAAAGCAGAAATTTTCCTTATTTTGGAGCAAAAATTAAGAAATTTCCCTTTTTTATGGCAAAAAGGCAAAATTCCTTGTATTTTGGAGCAAAATTGCAGAAATTCCCCTAATTATCAGGCAAAAAGGTAGAAATTCCATATATGTTGGGGCAAAAAGACAGAAATTCTCTTTATTTTGGGGCGAAACTCAGAAATTCCACTTATTTGGGGCAAAATTCCAGAAATTTACCTTATTTTAGGGCAAAATTGCAGAAATTTCACTTATTTTGGGGCAAAATTGCAGAAATTTCACTTATTTCAGGGAAAAAAAGCAGAAATTTTCCTTATTTTGGGGCAAAAAAAAAGAAATTCCTAATATTTTGTAGTAAAAATGCAGAAATTCCCCTTATTTTGAGGTAAAAAGGCTGAAATTCCCCTTATTTGGGGGCAAAAAGGCAGTAATTTCCCTTATTTTGGGGCAAAATTGCAGAAATTTCACTTATTTCAGGGTAATAAGTAAGAAATTTTCCTTATTTTGGAACAAAAAAGACAGAAATTCCCTTTGTTTTAGGGGAAAAAGACAGATATTCCACTTATTTAGAGTCAAAAGGCATAAATACCCCTTATTTTGGAGCAAAAATGAAGATATTTCCCTTTTTTTATGGCAAAACTTATGCATTCTTCTTATTTTCAGGCAAAAAGGCAGAAATTCCCTGTATTTTGAGCAACATTGCAGAAATTCCCCTAATTGTGGGGCAAAAAGGCAGAAATTCCCTATATGTTGGGGCAAAAAGACAGACATTCTTCTTATTTTGGGGCAAAACTCAGAAATTCCACTTATTTTGGGGCAAAATTCCAGAAATTTCCCATATTTTGGGGCCAAATTGCAGACATTTCACTTATTTTGGGGCAAAATTTCAGAAATTTCACTTATTTCAGGGAAAAAAAGCAGAAATTTTTTTATTTTGGGGCAAAAAGGCAGAAATTTCCCATATTTTGAAGAAAAATGCAGAAATTAACCTTATTTTGAGGTAAAAATGCTGAAATTCCCCTTATTTGGGTGCAAAAACGCAGAAATTTCTCTTATTTTGAGGCAAAATTGCAGAAATTTCACTTATTTCAGGATAATAAATCAGAAATTTTCTTTATTTTGGGGCAAGAAAGACAGAAATTCTATTTGTTTTCGGGGAAAAAACAGAAATTCGAATTATTTAGAGGAAAAAAGCAGAAATTCTTCTTATTTTGGAGATAAATGAAAAAATTTTACTTTTTTATGGCAAAAAGGTATGCATTCTTCTTATTTTCAGACAAAAAGGCAGAAATTCCCCGTATTTTGGAGCAAAATGGCAGAAATTACTCTAATTGTGGGGCAAAAAGGCAGAAATTCCTTATATGTTGGGGCAAAAAGACAGAAATTCTCCTTATTTTGTGGCAAAACTCAGAAATTTCACTTATTTTGGGACAAAATTGCAGAAATTTCAGTTATTTCAGAAAAAAAAGCAGAAATTTTCTTATTTTGGGGCAAAAAGGCAGAAAATTCCCATATTTTGGGGCAAAAATGCAGAAATTCCCCTTATTTTGGGGTAAAAATCTGAAATTCCCTTATTTGGGGGCAAAAAAGCAGAAATTTCACTTATTTAAGCAAAAAAAGTCAGAAATTTTCCTTATTTTGGGGCAAAAAGACAGAAATTCCTTTTGTTTTAGAGAAAAAAGACAGAAATTCCACTTATTTAGAGGCAAAAAAGCAGAAATTCCCCTTATTTTGAGGTAAAAAGGCTGAAATTCCCCTTATTTTGGGGCAAAAAGGCAGAAATTTCCTTTATTTTGAGGCAAAATTGCAGAAATTTCACTTATTTCAGGGTAATAAGTCAGAAATTTTCCTTATTTTGGGGCAAAAAAGACAGAAATTCCCTTTGTTTTGGGGGAAAAAGACAGAAATTCCACTTATTTAGAGGCAAATGCAGAAATTCCCCTTATTTTGGAGCAAAAATGAAGAAATTTCCCTTTTTTATGGCAAAAAGGTATGCATTCTTCTTATTTTCGGACAAAAAGGCAGAAATTCCCCGTATTTTGGAGCAAAATTGCAGAAATTCCCCTAATTGTGGGGCAAAAAGGCAGAAATTCCCTATATGTTGGGGCAAAAGGACAGAAATTCTTTTTATTTTGTGGCAAAACTCAGAAATACCACTTATTTTGAGGCAAAATTCCAGAAATTTCCCTTATTTTGTGGAAAAATTGCAGAAATTTCACTTATTTTGGGCAAAATTGCAGAAATTTCACTTATTTCAGAAAAAAAGCAGAATTTTTTTTATTTTGGGGCAAAAAGGCAGAAATTTCTTTTATTTTGGTACAAAATTGAAGAAATTTTTCTTATTTTGGGGCAAAAACGCAGAAATTTCCCATATTTTGGGGCAAAACTGCAGAAATTTCCCTTTTTTTGACGTAAAAAGGCTGAAATTCCCCTTATTTGGGGGCAAAAAGGGAGAAATTTTTCTTATTTTGAGGCAAAATTGCAGCAATTTCACTTATTTCAGGGTAATAAGTCAGAAATTTTCCTTATCTTGGGGCAAAAAATACAGAAATTCCCTTTGTTTTGGGGGAAAAAGACAGAAATTCCACTTATTTTGGGGCAAAATTCCAGAAATTTCACTTATTTTGGGGCAAAATTGTAGAAATTTCACTTATTTTGGGGCAAAATTTCAGAAATTTCACTTTTTTCAGAAAAAAAAGTAGAAATTTTTCTATTTGGAAGCAAAAAGGCAGAAATTTCTTTATTTTGTTACAAAATTGCAGAAATTTTTCTTATTTTGGGGCAAAAAGGCAGAAATTATCCATATTTTGGTGCAAAAATGCAGAAATTCCCCTTCTTTTGAGGTAAAAAGGCTAAAATTCCCCTTATTTGGGGGCAAAAAGGCAGAAATTTCACTTATTTTGGGCCAAACTTGCGGAAATTTCACTTATTTCAGGGAAAAAAGGCAGAAATTTTCCTTATTTTGGGGCAAAAAGGCAGAAATTCCTAATATATTGTGGCAAAAATGCAGAAATTCCCTTTATTTTGAGGTAAAAAGGGTGAAATTCCCCTTATTTGGGGGTAAAACTGCCGAAATTTCGCTTATTTTGGGGCAAAATTGCAGAAATTTCACTTATTTCAGGGTAATAAGTAAGAAATTTTCCATATTTTGGGGCAAAAAAGACAGAAATTCCCTTTGTTTTGAGGGAAAAAGACAGAAATACCACTTATTTAGAGGCAAAAAAGCAGAAATTTTCCTTATTTTGGAGCAAAAATGAAGAAATTTCCCTTTTTTATGGCAAAAAGGTATGCATTCTTCTTATTTTCGGGCAAAAAGGCAGAAATTCCCCGTATTTTGGAGCAAAATTGCAGAAATTCCCCTAATTGTCGGGCAAAAAGGTAGAAATTCCCTATATGTTGGGGCAAAAAGACAGAAATTCTCCTTATTTTGGGGCAAAACTCAGAAATTCCACTTATTTGGGGCAAAATTCCAGAAATTTACCTTATTTTAGAACAAAATTGCAGAAATTTCACTTATTTTGGGGCAAAATTGCAGAAATTTCACTTATTTCAGGAAAAAAAGGCAGAAATTTTCCTTATTTTGGGGCAAAAAGCAGAAATTCCTAATATTTTGTGGCAAAAATGCAGAAATTCCCCTTATTTTGAGGTAAAAAGGCTGAAATTACCCTTATTTGGGGGAAAAAGGCAGTAATTTCCCTTATTTTGGGGCAAAATTGAAGAAATTTCAGTTATTTCAGGGTAATAAGTAAGAAATTTTTTTTATTTTGGAAGAAAAAAGACAGAAATTCCCTTTGTTTTGGGGGAAAAAGACAGAAATTCCACTTATTTAGAGTCAAAAAGGCAGAAATTCCCCTTATTTTGAAGCAAAAATGAAGAAATTTCCCTTTTTTATGGCAAAAAGGTATGCATTCTTCTTATTTTCAGGCAAAAAGGCAGAAATTCCCTGTATTTTGAGCAACATTGCAGAAATTCCCCTAATTGTGGGCAAAAAGGCAGAAATTCCCTATATGTTGGGGCAAAAAGACAGACATTCTTCTTATTTTGGGGCAAAACTGAGAAATTCCACTTATTTTGGGGCAAAATTCCAGAAATTTCCCATATTTTGGGGCCAAATTGCAGAAATTTCACTTATTTTGGGGCAAAATTTCAGAAATTTCACTTATTTCAGGGAAAAAAAGCAGAAATTTTTTTATTTTGGGGCAAAAAGGCAGAAATTTCCCATATTTTGTAGTAAAAATGCAAAAATTCCCCTTATTTTGAGGTAAAAAGGCTGAAATTCCCCTTATTTGGGTGCAAAAAGGCAGAAATTTCTCTTATTTAGAGGCAAAATTGCAGAAATTTCACTTATTTCAGGGTAATAAATCAGAAATTTTCTTTATTTTGGGGCAAAAAAGACAGAAATTCTATTTGTTTTGGGGGAAAAAACAGAAATTCGAATTATTTAGAGGAAAAAAGCAGAAATTCTTCTTATTTTAGAGCAAAAATGAAAAAATTTCCCTTTTTTATGGCAAAAAGGTATGCATTCTTCTTATTTTCAGACAAAAAGGCAGAAATTCCCCGTATTTTGGAGCAAAATTGCAGAAATTCCTCTAATTGTGGGGCAAAAATGCAGAAATTCCTTATATGTTGGGGCAAAAAGACAGAAATTCTCCTTATTTTGTGGCAAAACTCAGAAATTTCACTTATTTTGGGGCATAATTGCAGAAATTTCAGTTATTTCAGAAAAAAAGCATAAATTTTCTTATTTTGGGGCAAAAAGGCAGAAATTTCTTTTATTTTGGTACAAAATTGCAGAAATTTTTCTTACTTTGGGGCAAAAGGGCAGAAATTTCCCATATTTTGGGGCAAAAATGCAGAAATTCCCCTAATTTTGGGGTAAAAAGTCTGAAATTCCCTTATTTGGGGGCAAAAAAGCAGAAATTTCACTTATTTAAAGAAAAAAATTCAGAAATTTTCCTTATTTTGGGGCAAAAAGACAGAAATTCCTTTTGTTTTAGAGAAAAAAGACAGAAATTCCACTTATTTAGAGGGAAAAAAGCAGAAATTCCCCTTATTTTGAGGTAAAAAGGCTGAAATTCCCCTTATTTGGGGGCAAAAAGGCAGAAATTTCACTTATTTTGGGCCAAAATTGCGGAAATTTCACTTATTTCAGGGAAAAAAAGGCAGAAATTTTCCTTATTTTGGGGCAAAATTGAAGAAATTTCACTTATTTCAGGGTAATAAGTAAGAAAATTTCCTTATTTTGGGGCAAAAAGGACAGAAATTTCCTTTGTTTTGGGGGAAAAAGACAGAAATACCACTTATTTAGAGGCAAAAAAGCAGAAATTTTCCTTATTTTGGAGCAAAAATGAAAAAATTTCCCTTTTCTATGGCAAAAAGGTATGCATTCTTCTTATTTTCGGGCAAAAAGGCAGAAATTCCCCGTATTTTGGAGCAAAATTGCAGAAATTCCCCTAATTGTCGGGCAAAAAGGTAGAAATTCCCTATATGTTGGGGCAAAAAGACAGAAATTCTACTTATTTTGGGGCAAAACTCAGAAATTCCACTTATTTGGGGCAAAATTCCAGAAATTTACCTTATTTTAGAACAAAATTGCAGAAATTTCACTTATTTTGGGGCAAAATTGCAGAAATTTCACTTATTTCAGGGAAAAGAGCAGAAATTTTCCTTATTTTGGGGCAAAAATCAGAAATTCCTAATATTTTGTGGCAAAAATGCAGAAATTCCCCTTATTTTGAGGTAAAAAGTCTGAAATTACCCTTATTTGGGGGCAAAAAGGCAGTAATTTCCCTTATTTTGGGGCAAAATTGAAGAGATTTCAGTTATTTCAGGGTAATAAGTAAGAAATTTTTTTTATTTTGGAAGAAAAAAGACAGAAATTCCCTTTGTTTTGGGGGAAAAAGACAGAAATTCCACTTATTTAGAATCAAAAATGCAGAAATTCCCCTTATTTTGAAGCAAAAATGAAGAAATTTCCTTTTTTTATTGCAAAAAGGTATGCATTTTTCTTATTTTCAGGCAAAAAGGCAGAAATTCCTCGTATTTTGGAGCAAAATTGCAGAAATTCCTCTAATTGTGGGGCAAAAAGGCAGAAATTCCTTATATGTTGGGGCAAAAAGACAGAAATTCTCCTTATTTTGTGGCAAAACTCAGAAATTTCACTTATTTTGGGGCAAAATTGCAGAAATTTCAGTTATTTCAGAAAAAAAAGCATAAATTTTCTTATTTTGGGGCAAAAAGGCAGAAATTTCTTTTATTTTGGTACAAAATTGCAGAAATTTTTCTTATTTTGGGGCAAAAAGGCAGAAATTTCCCATATTTTGGGGAAAAATGCAAAAATTCCCCTTATTTTGGGGTAAAAAGTCTGAAATTCCCTTATTTGTGGGCAAAAAAGCAGAAATTTCACTTATTTAAGGAAAAAAAGTCAGAAATTTTTCTTATTTTGGGGCAAAAAGACAGAAATTCCTTTTGTTTTAGAGAAAAAAGACAGAAATTCCACTTATTTAGAGGCAAAAAAGCAGAAATTCCCCTTATTTTGAGGTAAAAAGGCTGAAATTCCCCTTATTTGGGGGCAAAAAGGCAGAAATTTCCTTTATTTTGGGGCAAAATTGCAGAAATTTCACTTATTTCAGGGTAATAAGTCAGAAATTTTCCTTATTTTGGGGCAAAAAAGACAGAAATTTCCTTTGTTTTGGGGGAAAAAGACAGAAATTCCACTTATTTAGAGGCAAATGCAGAAATTCCCCTTATTTTGGAGCAAAAATGAAGAAATTTCCCTTTTTTATGGCAAAAAGGTATGCATTCTTCTTATTTTCGGCCAAAAGGCAGAAATTCTCCGTATTTTGGAGCAAAATTGCAGAAATTCCTCTAATTGTGGGGCAAAAAGGCAGAAATTCCCTATATGTTGGGGCAAAAGGACAGAAATTCTCCTTATTTTGTGGCAAAACTCAGAAATACCACTTATTTTGAGGCAAAATTCCAGAAATTTCCCTTATTTTGGGGCAAAATTGCAGAAATTTCACTTATTTTGGGCAAAATTGCAGAAATTTCACTTATTTCAGAAAAAAAACAGAAATTTTTTTATTTTGGGGCAAAAAGGCAGAAATTTCTTTTATTTTGGTACAAAATTGAAGAAATTTTTCTTATTTTGGAACAAAAACGCAGAAAGTTCCCATATTTTGGGGCAAAAATGCAGAAATTTCCCTTTTTTTGACGTAAAAAGGCTGAAATTCCCCTTATTTGGGGGCAAAAAGGGAGAAATTTTTCTTATTTTGAGGCAAAATACAGCAATTTTACTTATTTCAGGGTGATAAGTCAGAAATTTTCCTTATCTTGGGGCAAAAAATACAGAAATTCCCTTTGTTTTGGGGGAAAAAGACAGAAATTCCACTTATTTAGAGGCAAAAAAGCAGAAATTCCCCTTATTTTGAAGCAAAAATGAAGATTTCCCTTTTTTGTGGCAAAAGGTATACATTCCCTTTATTTTCGGCCTAAAAAGCAAAAATTCCCCGTATTTTGGAGGAAAATTCTAGAAATTCCCCTAATTGTGGGGCAAAAAGGCAGAAATTTCCTATATGTTAGGGCAAAAAGACATAAATTCTCCTTATTTTTGGGCAAAACTCAGAAATTCCACTTATTTTGGGGCAAAATTCCAGAGATGTCCCTTATTTTGGGGCAAAATTGCAGAAATTTCACTTATTTCAGGGAAAAAAGGCAGAAATTTTCCTTATTTTGGGGCAAAAAGGCAGAAATTCCTAATATTTTGTTGCAAAAATGCAGAAATTCTCCTTATTTTGAGGTAAAAGGGTGAAATTCCTCTTATTTGGGGGCAAAAGGGCAGAAATTTCCCTTATTTTGGGGCAAAATTGCAGAAATTTCACTTATTTCAGGGTAATAAGTCAGAAAATTTCTTTATTTTGTTGCAAAAAAGACAGAAATTTTCTTTGTTTTGGGGGAAAAAGAGAGAAACTCCACATATTTAGAGGCAAAAAGCAGAAATTCCCCTTATTTTGGAGCAAAATTACAGAAATTTCCCTTTTTTATGGCAAAAAGGTATGCATTCTTCTTATTTTCGGGCAGAAAGGCAGAAATTCTCTGTATTTTGGAACAAAATTGCAGAAATTAACCTAATTGTGGGGCAAAAAGGCAGAAATTCTCAATATGTTGGGGCAAAAAGACAGAAATTCTGCTTATTTTGGGGCAAAACTCAGAAATTCCACATATTTTGGGGCAAAATTCCAGAAATTTCCCTTATTTTGGGGCAAAATTGCAGAAATTGCACTTATTTTGGGACAAAATTGGAGAAATTTCACTTATTTCAGAGAAAAAAGGCAGAAATTTTCCTTATTTTGGGGCAAAAAGTCAGAAATTTCCCATATTTTGGTACAAAATTGCAGAAATTTTTTCTTATTTTTGGCAAAAAGGCAAAAATTTCCCATATTTTGGGGAAAAAATGCAGAAATTCCCCTTATTTTGAGGTAAAATGCTGAAA
Organism: Micromys minutus; assembly: GCF_963924665.1. Lineage (NCBI taxonomy): Eukaryota > Metazoa > Chordata > Mammalia > Rodentia > Muridae > Micromys > Micromys minutus. Next base: position 25,437 of record NW_027667477.1, read on the forward strand.
TTCCCCTTATTTGGGGTTAAAAAACAGAAATTTCTCTTATTTTGGGGCAAAATTGCAGAAATTTCACTTATTTCAGAGTAATAAGTCAGAAATTTTCCTTATTTTGGGGCAAAAAAGACAGAAATTCCCTTTGTTTTGGGGGAAAAAGACAGAAATTCCACTTATTTAGAGGCATAAAAGCAAAAATTCCCCACATTTTGGAGAAAAATGAAGAAAATTCCCTTTTTTATGGCAAAAAGGTATGCATTATTATTATTTTCGGACAAAAAAGGCAGAAATTCCCCGTATTTTAGAGCAAAATTGCGAAAATTCCCCTAATTGTGGCGCAAAAATGCAGTAATTCCCTATATGTTGGGGCAAAAAGACAGAAATTCTCCTTATTTTAGGGCAAAACTCAGAAATTTAAATTATTTTGGGGCAAAATTGCAGAAATTTCACTTATTTCAGAAAAAAAAGCAGAAATTTTCTTATTTTGGGGCCAAAAGGCAGAAATTTCTTTTATTTTGTTACAAAATGCAGAATTTTTTTTATTTTGGGGCAAAAAGGCAGAAATTTCCCATATTTTGGGGTAAAAATGCAGAAATTTCTCTTATTTTGAGGTAAAAGGCTGAAATTCCCTTTATTTGGGGGCAAAAAGGCAGAAATTTCTCTTATTTTGGGGCAAAATTGCAGAAATTTCACTTATTTCAGGGTAATAAGTCAGAAATTTAACTTATTTTGGAGCCAGAAAACAGAAATAACCTTTGTTTTGGGGGGAAAAAGACAGAAATTCCACTTTTTTAGAGGCAAAAAAGCAGAAATTCCCCTTATTTTGGAGCAAAAATTAAGAAATTTCACCATTTAAGGGCATAAAGGTATGCATTCTTCTTATTTTTGGGCAAAAAGGCAGAAATTCCCCTTATTTTAGAGCAAAATTGCAGAAATTTCCCAAATTGTGGGGCAAAAATGCAGAAATTCCCAATATGTTGAGGCAAAAATACAGAAATTCTCCTTATTTTTGTGCAAAACTCAGAAATTCCACTTATTTTGGGGCAAAATTCCAGAAATTTCACTTATTTTGGGGCAAAATTGTAGAAATTTCACTTATTTTGGGGCAAAATTTCAGAAATTTCACTTTTTTCAGAAAGAAAGTAGAAATTTTTTTATTTGGAAGCAAAAGGGCAGAAATTTCTTTTATTTTGGTACAAAATTGCAGAAATTTTTCTTATTTTGGGGCAAAAAGGCAGAAATTTCCCATATTTTGGGGCAAAAATGCAGAAATTCCCCTTATTTTGAGGTAAAAAGGCTAAAATTCCCCTTATTTGGGGGCAAAAAGGCAGAAATTTCACTTATTTTGGGCCAAAATTGCAGAAATTTCACGTATTTCAGGGAAAAAAGGCAGAAATTTTCTTTATTTTGGGGCAAAAATTCAGAAATTCCTAATATTTTGTGGCAAAAATGCAGAAATTCCCTTTATTTTGAGGTAGAATCGGTGAAATTCCCCTTATTTGGGGGTAAAAAGGCCGAAATTTTCCTTATTTTGGGGCAAAATTGCAGAAATTTCACTTATTTCAGGGTAATAAGTCAGAAATTTTCTTTATTTTGGGGCAAAAAAGAGAGAAATTCCCTCTGTTTTGGGGAAAAAAACAGAAATTACACTTATTTAGAGGCAAAAAAGCAGAAATTTTCATTATTTTGGAGCAAAAATGAAGAAATTTCCCTTTTATATGGCAAAAAGCTATGCATTCTTCTTATTTTCGGGCAAAAAGGCAGAAATTCCCCGTATTTTAGAGCAAAATTGCAGAAATTCCCCTAATTGTCAGGCAAAAAGGTAGAAATTCCCTATATGTTGGACCAAAAAGACAGAAATTCTCCTTATTTTGGGGCGAAACTCAGAAATTCCACTTATTTGGGGCAAAATTCCAGAAATTTACCTTATTTTAGAACAAAATTGCAGAAATTTCACTTATTTTGGGGCAAAATTGCAGAAATTTCACTTATTTCAGGGAAAAAAGGCAGAAATTTTCCTTATTTTGGGGCAAAAATCAGAAATTCCTAATATTTTGTGGCAAAAATGCAGAAATTCCCCTTATTTTGAGGTAAAAAGGCTGAAATTACCCTTATTTGGGGGCAAAAAGGCAGTAATTTCCCTTATTTTGGGGCAAAATTGAAGAAATTTCAGTTATTTCAGGGTAATCAGTAAGAAATTTTTTTTTATTTTGGAAGAAAAAAGACAGAAATTCCCTTTGTTTTGGGGGAAAAAGACAGAAATTCCACTTATTTAGAGTCAAAAATGCAGAAATTCCCCTTATTTTGGAGCAATAATGAAGAAATTTCACTTTTTTATGGCAAAAAGTTATGCATTCTTCTTATTTTCAGGCAAAAACGCAGAAATTCCCTGTATTTAGAGCAACATTGCAGAAATTCCCCTAATTGTGGGGCAAAAAGGCAGAAATTCCCTATATGTTTGGGCAAAAAGACAGACATTCTTCTTATTTTGGGGCAAAACTGAGAAATTCCACTTATTTTGGGGCAAAATTCCAGAAATTTCCTATATTTTGGGGCCAAATTGCAGAAATTTCACTTATTTTGGGGCAAAATTTCAGAAATTTCACTTATTTCAGGGAAAAAAAGCAGAAATTTTTTTATTTTGGGGCAAAAAGGCAGAAATTTCCCATATTTTGAAGCAAAAATGCAGAAATTCCCCTTATTTTGAGGTAAAAAGGCTGAAATTCCCCTTATTTGGGTGCAAAAAGGCAGAAATTTCTTTTATTTAGAGGCAAAATTGCAGAAATTTCACTTATTTCAGGGTAATAAATCAGAAATTTTCTTTATTTTGGGGCAAAAAAGACAGAAATTCCATTTGTTTTGGGGGAAAAAACAGAAATTCGAATTATTTAGAGGAAAAAAGCAGAAATTCTTCTTATTTTGGAGCAAAAATGAAAAAATTTCTCTTTTTTATGGCAAAAAGGTATGCATTCTTCTTATTTTCAGACAAAAAGGCAGAAATTCCTCCTATTCTGGAGCAAAATTGCAGAAATTCCTCTAATTGTGGGGCAAAAAGGCAGAAATTCCTTATATGTTGGGGCAAAGAGACAGAAATTCTCCTTATTTTGTGGCAAAACTCAGAAATTTCACTTATTTTGGGGCAAAATTGCAGAAATTTCAGTTATTTCAGAAAAAAAAGCATAAATTTTCTTATTTTGGGGCAAAAAGGCAGAAATTTCTTTTATTTTGGTACAAAATTGCATTAATTTTTCTTATTTTGGGGCAAAAAGGCAGAAATTTCCCATATTTTGGGGCAAAAATGCAAAAATTCCCCTTATTTTGGGGTAAAAAGTCTGAAATTCCCTTATTTGGGGGCAAAGAAGCAGAAATTTCACTTATTTAAGGAAAAAAAAGTCAGAAATTTTCCTTATTTTGGGACAAAAAGACAGAAATTCCTTTTGTTTTAGAGAAAAAAGACAGAAATTCCACTTATTTAGAGGCAAAAAAGCAGAAATTCCCCATATTTTGAGGTAAAAAGGCTGAAATTCCCCTTATTTGGGGGCAAAAAGGCAGAAATTTCCTTTATTTTGGGGCAAAATTGCAGAAATTTCATTTATTTCAGGGTAATAAGTCAGAAATTTTCCTTACTTTGGGGCAAAAAAGACAGAAATTCCCTTTGTTTTGGGGGAAAAAGACAGAAATTCCACTTATTTAGAGGCAAATGCAGAAATTCCCCTTATTTTGGAGCAAAAATGAAGAAATTTCCCTTTTTTATGGCAAAAAGGTATGCATTCTTCTTATTTTCGGACAAAAAAACAGAAATTCTCCGTATTTTGGAGCAAAATTGCAGAAATTCCCCTAATTGTGGGGCAAAAAGGCAGAAATTCCCTATATGTTGGGGCAAAAGGACAGAAATTCTCCTTATTTTGTGGCAAAACTAAGTAATACAACTTATTTTGAGGCAAAATTCCAGAAATTTCCCTTATTTTGGGGCAAAATTGCAGAAATTTCACTTATTTTGGGCAAAATTGCAGAAATTTCACTTATTTCAGAAAAAAAGCAGAAATTTTTTTATTTTGGGGCAAAAAGGCAGAAATTTCTTTTATTTTGGTACAAAATTGAAGAAATTTTTCTTATTTTGGAACAAAAACGCAGAAAGTTCCCATATTTTGGGGCAAAAATGCAGAAATTTCCCTTTTTTTGACGTAAAAAGGCTGAAATTCCTCTTATTTGGGGGCAAAAAGGGAGAAATTTTTCTTATTTTGAGGCAAAATACAGCAATTTCATTTATTTCAGGGTGATAAGTCAGAAATTTTCCTTATCTTGGGGCAAAAAATACAGAAATTCCCTTTGTTTTGGGGGAAAAAGACAGAAATTCCACTTATTTAGAGGCAAAAAAGCAGAAATTCCCCTTATTTTAAAGCAAAAATGAAGATTTCCGTTTTTTGTGGCAAAAGGTATACATTCCCTTTATTTTCGGCCTAAAAAGCAAAAATTCCCCATATTTTGGAGCAAAATTTTAGAAATTCCCCTAATTGTGGGGCAAAAAGGCAGAAATTCCCTATATGTTAGGGCAAAAAGACAGAAATTTTCCTTATTTTGGGGCAAAACTCAGAAATTCCACTTATTTTGGGGCAAAATTCCAGAGATGTCCCTTATTTTGGGGCAAAATTGCAGAAATTTCACTTATTTCAGGGAAAAAAGGCAGAAATTTTCCTTATTTTGGGGCAAAAAGGCAGAAATTCCTAATATTTTGTTGCAAAAATGCAGAAATTCTCCTTATTTTGAGGTAAAAGGGTGAAATTCCTCTTATTTGGGGGCAAAAGGGCAGAAATTTCCCTTATTTTGGGGCTAAATTGCAGAAATTTCACTTATTTCAGGGTAATAAGTCAGAAAATTTCTTTATTTTGTTGCAAAAAAGACAGAAATTTTCTTTGTTTTGGGGGAAAAAGAGAAACTCCACATATTTAGAGGCAAAAAGCAGAAATTCCCCTTATTTTGGAGCAAAATTACAGAAATTTCCCTTTTTTATGGCAAAAAGGTGTGCATTCTTCTTATTTTCGGGCAAAAAGGCAGAAATTCTCTGTATTTTGGAACAAAATTGCAGAAATTAACCTAATTGTGGGGCAAAAAGGCAGAAATTCCCTATATGTTGGGGCAAAAAGACAGAAATTCTGCTTATTTTGGGGCAAAACTCAGAAATTCCACATATTTTGGGGCAAAATTCCAGAAATTTCCCTTATTTTGGGGCAAAATTGCAGAAATTGCACTTATTTTGGGACAAAATTGGAGAAATTTCACTTATTTCAGAGAAAAAAGGCAGAAATTTTCCTTATTTTGGGGCAAAAAGTCAGAAATTTCCCATATTTTGGTACAAAATTGCAGAAATTTTTTCTTATTTTTGGCAAAAAGGCAAAAATTTCCCATATTTTGGGGAAAAAATGCAGAAATTCCCCTTATTTTGAGGTAAAATGCTGAAATTCCCCTTATTTGGGGTTAAAAAACAGAAATTTCTCTTATTTTGGGGCAAAATTGCAGAAATTTCACTTATTTCAGAGTAATAAGTCAGAAATTTTCCTTATTTTGGGGCAAAAAAGACAGAAATTCCCTTTGTTTTGGGGGAAAAAGACAGAAATTCCACTTATTTAGAGGCATAAAAGCAAAAATTCCCCTCATTTTGGAGAAAAATGAAGAAAATTCCCTTTTTTATGGCAAAAAGGTATGCATTATTATTATTTTCGGACAAAAAAGGCAGAAATTCCCCGTATTTTAGAGCAAAATTGCGAAAATTCCCCTAATTGTTGCGCAAAAATGCAGTAATTCCCTATATGTTGGGGCAAAAAGACAGAAATTCTCCTTATTTTAGGGCAAAACTCAGAAATTTAAATTATTTTGGGGCAAAATTGCAGAAATTTCACTTATTTCAGAAAAAAAAGCAGAAATTTTCTTATTTTGGGGCCAAAAGGCAGAAATTTCTTTTATTTTGTTACAAAATGCAGAATTTTTTTTATTTTGTGGCAAAAAGGCAGAAATTTCCCATATTTTGGGTTAAAAATGCAGAAATTTTTCTTATGTTGAGGTAAAAGGCTGAAATTCCCTTTATTTGGGGGCAAAAAGGCAGAAATTTCTCTTATTTTGGGGCAAAATTGCAGAAATTTCACTTATTTCAGGGTAATAAGTCAGAAATTTAACTTATTTTGGAGCCAGAAAACAGAAATAACCTTTGTTTTGGGGGGAAAAAGACAGAAATTCCACTTTTTTAGAGGCAAAAAAGCAGAAATTCCCCTTATTTTGGAGCAAAAATTAAGAAATTTCACTTTTTAAGGGCATAAAGGTATGCATTCTTCTTATTTTTGGGCAAAAATGCAGAAATTCCCCTTATTTTAGAGCAAAATTGCAGAAATTTCCCAAATTGTGAGGCAAAAATGCAGAAATTCCTAATATGTTGAGGCAAAAATACAGAATTTCTCCTTATATTTGGGCAAAACTCAGAAATTACACTTATTTTGGGGCAAAATTCCAGAAATTTCACTTATTTTGGGGCAAAATTGTAGAAATTTCACTTATTTTGGGGCAAAATTTCAGAAATTTCACTTTTTTCAGAAAAAAAGTAGAAATTTTTTTATTTGGAAGCAAAAGGGCAAAAATTTCTTTTATTTTGGTACAAAATTGCAGAAATTTTTCTTAGTTTGGGGCAAAAAGGCAGAAATTTCCCATATTTTGGGGCAAAAATGCAGAAATTCCCCTTATTTTGAGGAAAAAAGGCTAAAATTCCCCTTATTTGGGGGCAAAAAGGCAGAAATTTCACTTATTTTGGGCCAAAATTGCAGAAATTTCACTTATTTCAGGGAAAAAGGCAGAAATTTTCCTTATTTTGGGGCAAAAAAGACAGAAATTCCCTCTGTTTTGGGGGAAAAAAACAGAAATTACACTTATTTAGAGGCAAAAAAGCAGAAATTTTCCTTATTTTGGAGCAAAAATGAAGAAATTTCCCTTTTATATGGCAAAAAGTTATGCATTCTTCTTATTTTCGGGCAAAAAGGCAGAAATTCCCCGTATTTTGGAGCAAAATTGCAGAAATTCCCCTAATTGTCAGGCAAAAAGGTAGAAATTCCCTATATGTTGGAGCAAAAAGACAGAAATTCTACTTATTTTGGGGCAAAACTCAGAAATTCCATTTATTTGGGGCAAAATTCCAGAAATTTACCTTATTTTCGGGCAAAATTGCAGAAATTGCACTTATTTTGGGGCAAAATTGCAGAAATTTCACTTATGTCAGTGAAAAAAGGCAGAAATTTTCCTTATTTTGGGGCAAAAAACAGAAATTCCTAATATTTTGTGGCAAAAATGCAGAAATTCCCCTTATTTTGAGGTAAAAAGGCTGAAATTCCCCTTATTTGGGGGTAAAAAGGCAGTAATTTCCCTTATTTTGGGGCAAAATTGCAGAAATTTCACTTATTTCAGGGTAATAAGTAAGAAATTTTCCTTATTTTGGAACAAAAAAGACAGAAATTTCCTTTGTTTTGGGGGAAAAAGACAGAAATTCCACTTATTTAGAGTCAAAAAGGCAGAAATTCCCCTTATTTTGGAGCAAAAATGAAGAAATTTCCCTTTTTTATGGCAAAAAGGTATGCATTTTTCTTATTTTCAGGCAAAAAGGCAGAAATTCCCCGTATTTTGAGCAACATTGCAGAAATTCCCCTAATTGTGTGGCAAAAAGGCACAAATTCCCTATATGTTTGGGCAAAAAGACAGACATTCTTCTTATTTTGTAGCAAAACTATGAAATTCCACTTATTTTGGGGAAAAATTTCAGAAATTTCTATATTTTGGGGCCAAATTGCAGAAATTTCACTTATTTTGGGGCAAAATTTCAGAAATTTCACTTATTTCAAGGAAAAAAAGCAAAAATTTTCTTATTTTGGGGCAAAAAGGCTAAATTTCCCATATTTTGAAGCAAAAATTCAGAAATTTTCCGTATTTTGAGGTAAAAAGGCTGAAATTCCCCTTATTTGGGGGCAAAAAGGCAGAAATTTCTCTTATTTTGAGGCAAAATTGCAGAAATTTCATTATTTCAGGGTAATAAATCAGAAATTTTCTTTATTTTGGGGCAAAAAAGAAAGAAATTCCCTTTGTTTTGGGGGAAAAAACAGAAATTCGAATTATTTAGAGTAAGAAAACAGAAATTCTTCTTATTTTGGAGCAAAAATGAAAAAATTTTCTTTTTTTATGGCAAAAAGGTAAGCATTCTTCTTATTTTCAGACAAAAAGGCAGAAATTCCTCGTATTTTGGAGCAAAATTGCAGAAATTCCCCTTATTGTGGGGCAAAAAGGCAGAAATTTATTATATGTTAGGCCAAAAAAACAGAAATTCTCCTTATTTTGTGGCAAAACTCAGAAATTTCACTTACTTTGGGGTAAAATTGCAGAAATTTCAGTTATTTCAGAAAAAAAGCAGAAATTTTCTTATTTTGGGGCAAAAAGGCAGAAATTTCTTTTATTTTGGTACAAAATTGCAGAAATTTTTCTTATTTTGGGGCAAAAAGGCAGAAATTTCCCATATTTTGGTGCAAAAATGCAGAAATTCCTTTTATTTTGGGGTAAAAAGTCTGAAATTCCCTTATTTGGAGGCAAAAAAGCAGAAATTTCACTTATTTTGGGGCAAAATTGCAGAAATTTCACTTATTTCAGGGAAAAAAGTCAGAAATTTTCCTTATTTTGGGGCAAAGAGACAGAAATTCCTTTTGTTTTGGGGAAAAAAGACAGAAATTCCACTTATTTAGAGGCCAAAAAGCAGAAATTCCCCTCATTTTGAAGCAAAAATGAAGAAATTTCCCTTTTTTATGGCAAAAGGTATGAATTCTACTTATTTTCGGGCAAAAAGGCAGAAATTCCCCGTATTTTGGAGCAAAATTGAAGAAATTCCCCTAATTGTGGGGCAACAAGGCAGAAATTCCCTATATGTTGGGGCAAAAAGGCAGAAATTCTTCTTATTTTGGGGCAAAACTCAGAAATACCACTTATTTTGGGGCAAAATTCCAGAAATTTCCCTTATTTTGGGGAAAAATTGCAGAAATTTCACTTATTTTTGGCAAAATTGCAGAAATTTCACTTATTTCAGAAAAAAAGCAGAAATTTTTTATTTTGGGGCAAAAAGGCAGAAATTTCTTTTTTTTGGTACAAAATTGAAGAAATTTTTTTTTATTTTGGGGCAAAAACGCAGAAATTTCCCATATTTTGGGGCAAAAATGCAGAAATTTCCCTTATTTTGACGTAAAAATGATGAAATTCCCATTATTTGGGGACAAAGAGAGAGAAATTTTTCTTATTTTGAGGCAAAATTACAGCAATTTCACTTATTTCAGGGTAATAAGTCAGAAATTTTCCTTATCTTGGGGCAAAAAATACAGAAATTCCCTTTGGTTTGGGGGAAAAACACAGAAATTCCACTTATTTAGAGGCAAAAAAGCAGAAATTTTCATTATTTTGGAGCAAAAATGAAGAAATTTCCCTTTTTTATGGCAAAAAGTTATGCATTCTTCTTATTTTCGGGCAAAAAGGCAGAAATGCCCCGTATTTTGGAGCAAAATTGCAGAAATTCCCCTAATTGTTGGGCAAAAGTAGAAATTCCCTATATGTTGGGGTAAAAAGACAGAAATTCTCCTTATTTTGGGGCAAAACTCAGAAATTCCACTTATTTGGGGCAAAATTCCAGAAATTTACCTTATTTTATGGCAAAATTGCAGAAATTTCACTTATTTTGGGGCAAAATTGCAGAAATTTCACTTATTTCAGGAAAAAAAGGCAGAAATTTTCCTTATTTTGGGGCAAAAAGGCAGAAATTCCTAATATTTTGTGGCAAAAATCTAGAAATTCCCCTTATTTTGAGGTAAAAAGGCTGAAATTCCCCTTATTTTGGGGCAAAAAGCAGTAATTTCCCTTATTTTGGGGCAAAATTGCAGAAATTTCACTTATTTCAGGGTAATAAGTCAGAAATTTTCTTTATTTTGGGGCTAAAAGGACAGAAATTTCCTTTGTTTTGGGGGAAAAAGACAGAAATTCTACTTATTTAGAGTCAAAAATGCAGAAATTCCTCTTATTTGGGGAAAAAATGAAGAAATTTCCCTTTTTTATGGCAAAAAGGTATGCATTCTTATTATTTTTGGGCAAAAAGGCAGAAATTCCCCGTATTTTGGAAGAAAATTGCAGAAATTCCCCTAATTGTGGAACAAAAAGGCAGAAATTCCCTATATGTTGGTGCAAAAAGACAGAAATTCTCCTTATTTTCGGGCAAAACTCAGAAGTTTACTTATTTTAGGGCAAAATTCCAGAAATTTCCCTTATTTTGGGGCAAAATTGCAGAAATTTCACTTATTTCAGAAAAAAAAAGCAGAAATTTTCTTATTTTGGGGCAAAAAGGCAGAAATTTCTTTTATTTTGGTACAAAATTGCAGAAATTTTTTTTACTTTGGAGCAAAAATGCAGAAATTTCCCATATTGTGGGGCAAAAATGCAGAAATTCTTCTTATTTTGAGGAAAAAGGCTGAAATTCCCTTTATTTGGTGGCAAAAAGGCAGAAATTTCCCTTATTTTGGGGCAAAATTGCAGAAATTTCTCTTATTTCAGGGTAATAAGTCAGAAATTTTCCTTATTTTGGGCAAAAAACACAGAAATTCCCTTTGTTTTGTGGGGAAAACACAGTAATTCCACTTTTTTAGAGGCAAAAAAGCAGAAATTCCTTTTATTTTTTAGCAAAAATGAAGAAATTTCCCTTTTTTGTAGCAAAAGGTATACATTCCCCTTATTTTTAGGCTAAAAAGCAGAAATTCCCCGTATTTTGGAGCAAAATTGCAGAAATTCCCCTAATTGTGGGGCAAAAAGGCAGAAATTCCCTATATGTTAGTGCAAAAAGACAGAAATCCTCCTTATTTTCGGGCAAAACTCAGAAATTCCACTTATTTTGGGGCAAAATTCCAGAAATTTCCTTTATTTTGGGGCAAAATTGCAGAAATTTCACTTATTTTGGGGCAAAATTGCTGAAATTTCACTTATTTATGGGAAAAAAATCAGAAATTATTTTATTTTGGGGCAAAAAGGCAAAAATTTCTTATATTTTGGTAAAAAATTTCAGAAATTTTTCTTATTTTGGGGCAAAAAGGCAGAAATTTCCCATATTTTAGGGCAAAAATGCAGAAATTCCCCTTTTTTTGAGGTAAAAAGGATGAAATTCCCCTATTTGGGGGCAAAAAGGCAGACATTTCCCTTATTTTGGGGCAAAATTGCAGAAATTTCACATATTTTAGGGAAAAAAGGCAGAAATTTTCCTTATTTTGGGGCAAAATTGCAGAAATTTCACTTATTTTGGGGCAAAATTGGAGAAATTTCACTTATGTCAGGGTAATAAGTCAGAAATTTTTTTTATTTTGGTGCAAAAAAGACAGAAATTCCCTTTGTTTTGGTGGAAAAAGACAAAATTCCACTTATTTAGAGGCAAAAAAGCAGAAATTCCCCTTATTTTGGAGCAAAAATGAAGAAATTTCCCTTTTTTATGGCAAAAAGGTATGCATTCTTTTTATTTTCGGGCAAAAACCAGAAATTTCCCGTATTTTAGAGCAAAATTGCAGAAATTCCCCTAATTGTGGGGCAAAAAGGCAGAAATTCCCTATATTTTATGGCATAGAGACAGAAATTCTTCTTATTTTAGGGAAAAACTCAGAAATTCCACTTATTTTAAGGCAAAATTCCAGAAATTTCCATTATTTTGGGGCAAAATTGCAGAAATTTCACTTATTTTGGGGCAAAATTGCAGAAATTTCACTTATTTAAGTTAAAAAAAGCTGAAATTTTCTTCTTCTGGGGCAAAAAGGCAAAAATTTCTTTTATTTTGGTACAAAATTGCAGAAAATTTTTTTATTTTGGGCAAAAAGGCAGAAATTTCCCATATTTTGGGGCAAAAATGCAGAAATTCCCCTTATTTTGAGGTAAAAAGCCTGAAATTCCCGTTATTTGGGGGCAAAAAGGGAGAAATTTCCCTTATTTTGGGGAAAAATTGCAGAAATTTCACTTATTTCAGGGTAATAAGTCAGAAACTTTCCTTATTTTGGGGCAAAAATACAGAAATTCCCTTTGTTTTGGGGGAAAAAGACAGAAATTCCACATATAGAGGCATAAAAGCAAAAATTTTCTTTATTTTGGAGCAAAAATGAAGAAATTTTTCTTTTTTATGGCAAATAGTTATGCATTCTTCTTATTTTCGGGCAAAAAGGCAGAAATTTCCTTTATTTGGGGCAAAATTCCAGAAATTTCCCTTATTTCATGGTAATAAGTCAGAAATTTTTTTATTTTGCGCAAAAAAGACAGAAATTCCCTTTGTTTTGGGGAAAAATACATAAATTCCACTTAATTAGAGACAAAAAAGCAGAAATTCCCCTTATTTTGGGGCAAAATTGCATAAATTTCACTTACTTCAGGGTAATAAGTCAGAAATTTTCCTTATTTTTGGGCAAAAAAGACAGAAATTACCTTTGTTTTGGGGGAAAAAGACAGAAATTCCACTTATTTAGAGGCAAAAAAGCAAAAATTCCATTTATTTTGGAGCAAAAATGAAGAAATTTTCCTTTTTTATGGCAAAAAGGTATGCATTCTTATTTTCGGGCAAAAAGGCAGAAATTCCCTGTATTTTGGAGCAAAATTGCAGAAATTCCCCTAATTGTGGGGCAAAAAGGCAGAAATTCCCTATATGTTGAGGCAAAAAGACAGAAATTCTCCTTATTTTGGGGCAAAACTCAGAAATTCCACTTATTTTGGGGCAAAATTCCAGAAATTTCACTTATTTTGGGGCAAAATTGTAGAAATTTCACTTATTTTTGGGCAAAATTGCAGAAATTTTACTTATTTTGGGGCAAAATTGCAGAAATTTAACTTATTTCAGGGTAATAAGTCACAAATTTTCCTTATTTTGGAGCAAAAAGACAGAAATTCTATATGTATTGGGGGACAAAGACAGAAATTCCACATATTTAGAGGCATAAAAGCAGAAATTCCTCTTATTTTGGAGCAAAAATGAAGAAATTTTTTTTTTATGGCAAAAAGGTATGCATTCTTCTTATTTTCGGGCAAAAAGGCAGAAATTCCCCGTATTTTGGAGCAAAATTGCAGAAATTGCCTTAATTGTGGTCTAAAAATTCAGAAATTCCCTATATGTTGAGGCAAAAAGACAGAAATTCTCCTTATTTTGGGTCAAAACTATGAAATTCCTATTATTTTGAGGCAAAATTCCAGAAATTTCACTGATTTTGGGGCAAAATTGTAGAAATTTCACTTATTTTGGGGAAAAATTCCAGAAATTTCACTTATTTCCGAAAAAAAGCAGAAATTTTCTTATTTGGAAGCAAAAAGGCAGAAATTTCTTTTATTTTGGTACAAAATTGCAGAAATTTCCCTTATTTTGGGGCAAAATTGCAGAAATTTCACTTATTTTGGGGCAAAATTTCAGAAATTTCACTTATTTCAGGAAAAAAAGGCAGAAATTATCCTTATTTTGGGGCAAAAAGGCAGAAATTCCTAATATTTTGTGGCAAAAATACAGAAATTCCCTTTATTTTGAGGTAAAAAGGGTGAAATTCCCCTTATTTGGGGGTAAAAAGGCCAAAATTTCCCTTATTTTGGGGCAAAATTGCAGAAATTTCACTTATTTCAGGGTAATAAGTCAGAAATTTTTTTTTATTTTGGGGCAAAAAAGACAGAAAGTCCCTTTGTTTTGGAGGAAAAAGACCAAAATACCACTTATTTAGAGGCAAAAAAGCAGAAATTTTCCTTATTTTGGAGCAAAAATTAAGAAATTTCCCTTTTTTATGGCAAAAAGGTATGCATTCTACTTATTTTCGGGCAAAAAGGCAAAAATTCCTTGTATTTTGGAGCAAAATTGCAGAAATTCCCCTAATTGTCGGGCAAAAAGGTAGAAATTCCATATATGTTGGGGCAAAAAGACAGAAATTCTCCTTATTTTGGGGCGAAACTCAGAAATTCCACTTATTTGGGGAAAAATTCCAGAAATTTACCTTATTTTAGGGCAAAATTGCAGAAATTTCACTTATTTTGGGGCAAAATTGCAGAAATTTCACTTATTTCAGGGAAAAAAGGCAGAAATTTTCTTTATTTTGGGGCAAAAAACAGAAATTCTTTATATTTTGTGGTAAAAATGCAGAAATTCCCCTTATTTTGAGGTAAAAAGGCTGAAATTCCCCTTATTTGGGGGCAAAAAGGCAGTAATTTCCCTTATTTTGGGGCAAAATTGATGAAATTTCACTTATATCAGGGTAATAAGTAAGAAATTTTCCTTATTTTGGAACAAAAAAGACAGAAATTCCCTTTGTTTTAGGGGAAAAAGACAGAAATTCCACTTATTTAGAGTCAAAAATGCAGAAATACCCCTTATTTTGGAGCAAAAATGAAGAAATTTCCCTTTTTTTATGGCAAAAAGGTATGCATTCTTCTTATTTTCAGGCAAAAAGGCAGAAATTCCCTGTATTTTGAGCAACATTGCAGAAATTCCCCTAATTGTGGGGCAAAAAGGCAGAAATTCCCTATATGTTGGGGCAAAAAGACATACATTCTTCTTATTTTGGGGCAAAACTCAGAAATTCCATTTATTTTGGGGCAAAATTCCAGAAATTTCTCATATTTTGGGGCCAAATTGCAGAAATTTCACTTATTTTGGAGCAAAATTGCAGAAATTTCACTTATTTCAGGGAAAAAAAGCAGAATTTTTTTATTTTGGGGCAAAAAGGCAGAAATTTCCCATATTTTGAAGCAAAAATGCAGAAATTCCCCTTATTTTGAGGTAAAAAGGCTGAAATTCCCCTTATTTGAGTGCAAAAAGGCAGAAAATTCTCTTATTTTGAGGCAAAATTGCAGAAATTTCAATTATTTCAGGGTAATAAATCAGAAATTTTCTTTATTTTGGGGCAAAAAAGACAGAAATGCTATTTGTTTTGGGGGAAAAAACAGAAATTCGAATTATTTAGTGGAAAAAAGCAGAAATTCTTCTTATTTTGGAGCAAAAATGAAAAAATTTCCCTTATTTATGGCAAAAAGGTATGCATTCTTCTTATTTTCAGACAAAAAGGCAGAAATTCCCCATATTTTGGAGCAAAATTGCAGAAAGTCCTCTAATTGTGGGGCAAAAAGGCAGAAATTTATTATATGTTGGGGCAAAATGACAGAAATTCTCCTTATTTTGTGGCAAAACTCAGAAATTTCACTTATTTTGGGACAAAATTGCAGAAATTTCAGTTATTTCAGAAAAAAAAGCAGAAATTTTCTTATTTTGGGGCAAAAAGGCAGAAATTTCCCATATTTTGGGGCAAAAATGCAGAAATTCCGCTTATTTTGGGGTAAAAAGTCTGAAATTCCCTTATTTGGGGGCAAAAAAGCAGAAATTTCACTTATTTAAGGAAAAAAAGTCAGAAATTTTCTTTATTTTGGGGCAAAAAGACAGAAATTCCTTTTGTTTTAGAGAAAAAAGACAGAAATTCCACTTATTTAGAGCCAAAAAAGCAGAAATTCCCCTTATTTTGAGGTAAAAAGGCTGAAATTCCCCTTATTTGGGGGCAAAAAGGCAGAAATTTCCTTTATTTTGGGGCAAAATTGCAGAAATTTCACTTATTTCAGGGTAATAAGTCAGAAATTTTCCTTATTTTGGGGCAAAAAAGACAGAAATTTCCTTTGTTTTGGGGGAAAAAGACAGAAATTCCACTTATTTAGAGGCAAATGCAGAAATTCCCCTTATTTTGGAGCAAAAATGAAGAAATTTCCCTTTTTTATGGCAAAAAGGTATGCATTCTTCTTATTTTCGGACAAAAAGGCAGAAATTCTCCGTATTTTGAAGCAAAATTGAAGAAATTCCCCTAATTGTGGGGCAAAAAGGCAGAAATTCCCTATATGTTGGGGCAAAAGGACAGAAATTCTCCTTATTTTGTGGCAAAACTCAGAAATACCACTTATTTTGAGGCAAAATTCCAGAAATTTCCCTTATTTTGTGGAAAAATTGCAGAAATTTCACTTATTTTGGACAAAATTGCAGAAATTTCACTTATTTCAGAAAAAAAGCAGAATTTTTTTTATTTCGGGGCAAAAAGGCAGAAATTTCTTTTATTTTGGTACAAAATTGAAGAAATTTTTCTTATTTTGGGGCAAAAACGCAGAAATTTCCCATATTTTGGGGCAAAACTGCAGAAATTTCCCTTTTTTTGACGCAAAATGGCTGAAATTCTCCTTATTTGGGGGCAAAAAGAAAGAAATTTTTCTTATTTTGAGGAAAAATTGCAGCAATTTCACTTATTTCAGGGTAATACGTCAGAAATTTTCCTTATCTTGGGGCAAAAAATAGAGAAATTCCCTTTGTTTTGGGGGAAAAAGACAGAAATTCAACTTATTTTGGGGCAAAATTCCAGAAATTTCACTTATTTTGGGGCAAAATTGTAGAAATTTCACTTATTTTGGGGCAAAATTTCAGAAATTTCACTTTTTTTCAGAAAAAAAAGTAGAAATTTTTCTATTTGGAAGCAAAAAGGCAGAAACTTCTTTTATTTTGGTACAAAATTGCAGAAATTTTTCTTATTTTGGGGCAAAAAGTCAGAAATTTCCCATATTTTGGGGCAAAAATGCAGAAATTCCCCTTATTTTGAGGTAAAAGGCTAAAATTCCCCTTATTTGGGGGCAAAAAGGCAGAAATTTCACTTATTTTGGGCCAAAATTGCGGAAATTTCACTCATTTCTGGGAAAAAAGGCAGAAATTTTCCTTATTTTGGGGCAAAAAGGCAGAAATTCCTAATATTTTGTGGCAAAAATGCAGAAATTCCCTTTATTTTGAGGTAAAAAGGGTGAAATTCCCCTTATTTGGGGGTAAAAAGGCCGAAATTTCCCTTATTTTGGGGCAAAATTGCAGAAATTTCACTTATTTCAGGGAAAAAAGGCAGATATTTTCCTTATTTTGGGGCAAAAATCAGAAATTCCTAATACTTTGTGGCAAAAATGCAGAAATTCCTGTTATTTTGAGGTAAAAAGGCTGAAATTACCCTTATTTGGGGGCAAAAAGGCAGTAATTTCCCTTATTTTGGGGCAAAATTGAAGAAATTTCAGTTATTTCAGGGTAATAAGTAAGAAATTTTTTTTATTTTGGAAGAAAAAAGACAGAAATTCCCTTTGTTTTGGGGGAAAAAGACAGAAATTCCACTTATTTAGAGTGAAAATGCAGAAAATCACCTTATTTTGAAGCAAAAATGAAGAAATTTCCCTTTTTTATGGCAAAAAGGTATGCATTCTTCTTATTTTCAGGCAAAAGGCAGAAATTCCCTGTATTTTGAGCAACATTGCAGAAATTCCCCTAATTGTGGGGAAAAAGGCAGAAATTCCCTATATTTGGGGCAAAAAGACAGACATTCTTCTTATTTTGGGGCAAAATTGAGAAATACCACTTATTTTGGGGCAAAATTCCAGAAATTTCCCATATTTTGGGGCCAAATAGCAGAAATTTCACTTATTTTGGGGCAAAAGTTCAGAAATTTCAATTATTTCAGGGAAAAAAAGCAGAAATTTTTTTATTTTGGGGCAAAAAGGCAGAAATTTCCCATATTTTGAAGCAAAAATGCAGAAATTCCCCTTATTTTGAGGTAAAAAGGCTGAAATTCCCCTTATTTGGGTGCAAAAAGGCAGAAATTTCTCTTATTTAGAGGCAAAATTGCAGAAATTTCACTTATTTCAGGGTAATAAATCAGAAATTTTCTTTATTTTGGGGCAAAAAAGACAGAAATTCTATTTGTTTTGGGGGAAAAAACAGAAATTCGAATTATTTAGAGGAAAAAAGCAGAAATTCTTCTTATTTTGGAGCAAAAATGAAAAAATTTCCCTTTTTATGGCAAAAAGGTATGCATTCTTCTTATTTTCAGACAAAAAGGCAGAAATTCCCCGTGTTTTGGTGCAAAATTGCAGAAATTCCTCTAATTGTGGGGCAAAAAGGCAGAAATTCCTTATATGTTGGGGCAAAAAGACAGAAATTCTCCTAATTTTGGGGCAAAACTCAGAAATTTCATTTATTTTGCGGCAAAATTGCAGAAATTTCAGTTATTTCAGAAAAAAAAGTATAAATTTTCTTATTTTGGGGCAAAAAGGCAGAAATTTCTTTTATTTTGTTACAAAATTGCAGAAATTTTTCTTATTTTGGGGCAAAAAGGCAGAAATTTCCCATATTTTGGGGCAAAAATGCAGAAATTCCGCTTATTTGGGGTAAAAATCTGAAATTCCCTTCTTTGGGGGCAAAAAAGCAGAAATTTCACTTATTTAAGGAAAAAAAGTCAGAAATTTTCCTTATTTTGGGGCAAAAAGACAGAAATTCCTTTTGTTTTAGAGAAAAAAGACAGAAATTCCACTTATTTAGAGGCAAAAAAGCAGAAATTCCCCTTATTTTGAGGTAAAAAGGCTGAAATTCCCCTTATTTGGGGGCAAAAAGGCAGAAATTTCCTTTATTTTGGGGCAAAATTGCAGAAATTTCACTTATTTCAGGGTAATAAGTCAGAAATTTTCCTTATTTTGGGGCAAAAAAGACAGAAATTTCCTTTGTTTTGGGGGAAAAAGACAGAAATTCCACTTATTTAGAGGCAAATGCAGAAATTCCCCTTATTTTGGAGCAAAAATGAAGAAATTTCCCTTTTTTATGGCAAAAAGGTATGCATTCTTCTTATTTTCGGACAAAAAGGCAGAAATTCTCCGTATTTTGGAGCAAAATTGAAGAAATTCCCCTAATTGTGGGTCAAAAAGGCAGAAATTCCCTATATGTTGGGGCAAAAGGACAGAAATTCTCCTTATTTTGTGGCAAAACTCAGAAATACCACTTATTTTGAGGCAAAATTTCAGAAATTTCCCTTATTTTGGGGCAAAATTGCAGAAATTTCACTTATTTTGGGCAAAATTGCAGAAATTTCACTTATTTCAGAAAAAAAAGCAGAATTTTTTTTATTTTGGGGCAAAAAGGTAGAAATTTCTTTTATTTTGGTACAAAATTGAAGAAATTTTTCTTATTTTGGGGCAAAAACGCAGAAAGTTCCCATATTTTGGGGCAAAAATGCAGAAATTTCCCCTATTTTGACGTAAAAAGGATGAAATTCCCATTATTTGGGGGCAGAGAGAGAGAAATTTTTCTTTTTTGAGGCAAAATACAGCAATTTCACTTATTTCAGGGTGATAAGTCAGAAATTTTCCTTATCTTGGGGCAAAAAATACAGAAATTCCCTTTGTTTTGGGGGGAAAAGACAGAAATTCCAGTTATTTAGAGGCAAAAAAGCAGAAATTCCCCTTATTTTGAAGCAAAAATGAAGATTTCTCTTTTTTGTGGCAAAAGGTATACATTCCCCTTATTTTCGGGCTAAAAAGCAGAAATGCCCCGTATTTTGGAGCAAAATTCTAGAAATTCCCCTAATTGTGGGGCAAAAAGGCAGAAATTCCCTATATGTTAGGGCAAAAAGACAGAAATTCTCCTTATTTTGGGGCAAAACTCAGAAATTCCACTTATTTTGGGGCAAAATTCCAGAGATGTCCCTTATTTTGGAGCAAAATTGCAGAAATTTCACTTATTTCAGGGAAAAAAAGGCAGAAATTTTCCTTATTTTGGGGCAAAAAGGCAGAAATTCCTAATATTTTGTTGCAAAAATGCAGAAATTCTCCTTATTTTGAGGTAAAAGGGTGAAATTCCTCTTATTTGGGGGCAAAAGGGCAGAAATTTCCCTTATTTTGGGGCAAAATTGCAGAAATTTCACTTATTTCAGAGTAATAAGTAAGAAAATTTCTTTATTTTGTTGCAAAAAAGACAGAAATTTTCTTTGTTTTGGTGGAAAAAGAGAGAAACTCCACATATTTAGAGGCAAAAAGCAGAAATTTCCCTTATTTTGTAGCAAAATTACAGAAATTTCCCTTTTTTATGGCAAAAAGGTATGCATTCTTCTTATTTTCGGGCAAAAAGGCAGAAATTCTCTGTATTTTGGAACAAAATTGCAGAAATTAACCTAATTGTGGGGCAAAAAGGCAGAAATTCCCTATATGTTGGGGCAAAAAGACAGAAATTCTGCTTATTTTGGGGCAAAACTCAGAAATTCCACATATTTTGGGGCAAAATTCCAGAAATTTCCCTTATTTTGGGGCAAAATTGCAGAAATTGCACTTATTTTGGGACAAAATTGGAGAAATTTCACTTATTTCAGAGAAAAAAGGCAGAAATTTTCCTTATTTTGGGGCAAAAAGGCAGAAATTTCCCATATTTTGGTACAAAATTGCAGAAATTTTTTCTTATTTTTGGCAAAAAGGCAAAAATTTCCCATATTTTGGGGAAAAAATGCAGAAATTCCCCTTATTTTGAGGTAAAATGCTGAAATTCCCCTTATTTGGGGTTAAAAAACAGAAATTTCTTTTATTTTGGGGCAAAATTTCAGAAATTTCACTTATTTCAGGGTAATAAGTCAGAAATTTTCCTTATTTTGGGGCAAAAAAGACAGAAAGTCCCTTTGTTTTGGTGGAAAAAGACATAAATTCCACTTATTTAGAGGCATAAAAGCAAAAATTCCCCTCATTTTAGA
Organism: Micromys minutus; assembly: GCF_963924665.1. Taxonomy (NCBI): domain Eukaryota; kingdom Metazoa; phylum Chordata; class Mammalia; order Rodentia; family Muridae; genus Micromys; species Micromys minutus. The sequence goes on from NW_027667477.1 coordinate 46,028, forward strand.
CAAAAATGAAGAAAATTCTCTTTTTTATGGCAAAAAGGCATGCATTATTATTATTTTCGGACAAAAAAGGCAGAAATTCCCCGTATTTTAGAGCAAAATTGCGAAAATTCCCCTAATTGTGGCGCAAAAATGCAGTAATTCCCTATATGTTGGGGCAAAAAGACAGAAATTCTCCTTATTTTAGGGCAAAACTCAGAAATTTAAATTATTTTGGGGCAAAATTGCAGAAATTTCACTTATTTCAGAAAAAAAAAGCAGAAATTTTCTTATTTTGGGGCCAAAAGGCAGAAATTTCTTTTATTTTGTTACAAAATGCAGAATTTTTTTTATTTTGGGGCAAAAAGGCAGAAATTTCCCATATTTTGGGGTAAAAATGCAGAAATTTCTCTTATTTTGGGGTAAAAGGCTGAAATTCCCTTTATTTGGGGGCAAAAAGGCAGAAATTTCTCTTATTTTGGGGCAAAATTGCAGAAATTTCACTTATTTCAGGGTAATAAGTCAGAAATTTAACTTATTTTGGAGCCAAAAAACAGAAATAACCTTTGTTTTTTGGGGAAAAAGACAGAAATTCCACTTTTTTAGAAGCAAAAAAGCAGAAATTCCCCTTATTTGGAGCAAAAATGAAGAAATTTCACTTTTTAAGGGCAAAAAGTTATGCATTCTTCTTATTTTTGGGCAAAAAGGCAGAAATTCCCCTTATTTTAGAGCAAAATTGCAGAAATTTCCCAAATTGTGGGGCAAAAATGCAGAAATTCCCAATATGTTGAGGCAAAAATACAGAAATTCTCCTTATTTTTGGGCAAAACTCAGAAATTCCACTTATTTTGGGGCAAAATTCCAGAAATTTAACTTATTTTGGGGCAAAATTGTAGAAATTTCACTTATTTTGGGGCAAAATTTCAGAAATTTCACTTTTTTCAGAAAAAAAAAGTAGAAATTTTTTTATTTGGAAGCAAAATGGCAGAAATTTCTTTTATTTTGGTACAAAATTGCAGAAATTTTTCTTAGTTTGGGGCAAAAAGGCAGAAATTTCCCATATTTTGGGGCAAAAATGCAGAAATTCCCCTTATTTTGAGGTAAAAAGGCTAAAATTCCCCTTGTTTGGGGGCAAAAAGGCAAAAATTTCACTTATTTTGGGCCAAAATTGCAGAAATTTTACTTATTTCAGGGAAAAAAGGCAGAAATTTTCCTTATTTTGGGGCAAAAATTCAGAAATTCCTAATATTTTGTGGCAAAAATGCAGAAATTCCCTTTATTTTTAGGTAGAAACCGTGAAATTCCCCTCATTTGGGGGTAAAAATGCCGAAATTTTCCTTATTTTGAGGCAAAATTGCAGAAATTTCACTTATTTCAGGGTAATAAGTCAGAAATTTCACTTATTTAAGTTAAAAAAAGCAGAAATTTTCTTCTTCTGGGGCAAAAAGGCAAAAATTTCTTTTATTTTGGTACAAAATTGCAGAAAATTTTTTTATTTTGGGCAAAAAGGCAGAAATTTCCCATATTTTGGGTCAAAAATGCAGAAATTCTTCTTATTTTGAGGTAAAAAGGCTGAAATTCCCGTTATTTGGGGGCAAAAAGGGAGAAATTTCCCTTATTTTGGGGAAAAATTGCAGAAATTTCACTTATTTCAGGGTAATAAGTCAGAAACTTTCCTTATTTTGGGGCAAAAATACAGAAATTCCCTTTGTTTTGGGGGACAAAGACAGAAATTCCACATATTTAGAGGCATAAAAGCAAAAATTTTCTTTATTTTGGAGCAAAAATGAAGAAATTTTCCTTTTTTATGGCAAATAGTTATGCATTCTTCTTATTTTTGGGCAAAAAGGCAGAAATTTCCTTTATTTGGGGCAAAATTCCAGAAATTTCCCGTATTTCATGGTAATAAGTCAGAAATTTTCCTTATTTTGCGCAAAAAAGACAGAAATTCCCTTTGTTTTGGGGAAAAATACATAAATTCCACTTAATTAGAGAAAAAAAAGCAGAAATTCCCCTTATTCTGGGGCAAAATTGCATAAATTTCACTTACTTCAGGGTAATAAGTCAGAAAATTTCCTTATTTTTGGGCAAAAAAGACAGAAATTACCTTTGTTTTGGGGGAAAAAGACAGAAATTCCACTTATTTAGAGGCAAAAAAGCAAAAATTCCCTTTATTTTGGAGCAAAAATGAAGAAATTTTCCTTTTTTATGGCAAAAAGGTATGCATTCTTATTTTCGGGCAAAAAGGCAGAAATTCCCTGTATTTTGGAGCAAAATTGCAGAAATTCCCCTAATTGTGGGGCAAAAAGGCAGAAATTACCTATATGTTGAGGCAAAAAGACAGAAATTCTCCTTATTTTGGGGCAAAACTCAGAAATTCCACTTATTTTGGGGCAAAATTCCAGAAATTTCACTTATTTTGGGGCAAAATTGTTGAAATTTCACTTATTTTGGGGCAAAATTGCAGAAATTTTACTTATTTTGGAGCAAAATTGCAGAAATTTAACTTATTTCAGGGTAATAAGTCACAAATTTTCCTTATTTTGGAGCAAAAAGACAGAAATTCTATTTGTATTGGGGGACAAAGACAGAAATTCCACATATTTAGAGGCATAAAAGCAGAAATTCCCCTTATTTTGGAGCAAAAATGAAGAAATTTTCCTTTTTTATGGCAAAAAGGTATGCATTCTTCTTATTTTCGGGCAAAAAGGCAGAAATTCCCCGTATTTTGGAGCAAAATTGCAGAAATTGCCTTAATTGTGGTGTAAAAAGTCAGAAATTCCCTATATGTTGAGGCAAAAAGACAGAAATTCTCCTTATTTTGGGTCAAAACTATGAAATTCCAATTATCTTGAGGCAAAATTCCAGAAATTTCACTTATTTTGGGGCAAAATTGTAGAAATTTCACTTATTTTGGGGAAAAATTTCAGAAATTTAACTTATTTCAGAAAAAAAGCAGAAATTTTCTTATTTGGAAGCAAAAAGGCAGAAATTTCTTTTATTTTGGTACAAAATTGCAGAAATTTCCCTTATTTTGGGGCAAAATTGCAGAAATTTCACTTATTTTGGGGCAAAATTTCAGAAATTTCACTTATTTCAGGAAAAAAAGGCAGAAATAATTTTCCTTATTTTGGGGCAAAAAGGCAGAAATTCCTAATATTTTGTGGCAAAAATGCAGAAATTCCCCTTATTTTGAGCTAAAAAGGCTGAAATTCCCCTTATTTGGGGGCAAAAAGGCAGAAATTTCCCTTTTTTGGGGCAAAATTGGAGAAATTTCACTTACTTCAGGTTAATAAGTCAGAAATTTTCCTTATTTTGGAACAAAAAAGACAGAAATCCCCTTTTTTTGTGGGGGAAAAAGACAGAAATTCCACTTATTTAGAGTCAAAAAGCAGAAATTCCTTTTATTTTGGAGCAAAAATGAAGAAATTTTCCTTTTTTATGGCAAAAAGGTATGCATTCTTATTTTCGGGCAAAAAGGCAGAAATTCCCCGTATTTTGGAGCAAAATTGCAGAAATTCCCCTAATTGTGGGGCAAAAAGGCAGATATTCCCTATATGTTGGGGAAATGAGACAGAAATTCTCCTTATTTTAGGGTAAAACTCAGAAATTCCACTTATTTGGGGCAAAATTCCAGAAATTTCACTTATTTTGGGGCAAAATTCTAGAAATTTCACTTATTTTGGGCCAAAATTTCAGAAATTTGACTTATTTTCAGAAAAAAAAAATAGAAATTTTTCTATTTGGAAGCAAAAATGCAGAAATTTCTTTTATTTTGGTACAAAATTGCAGAAATTTTTCTTATTTTGGGGCAAAAAGGCAGAAATTTCCCATATTTTGGGGCAAAAATTCAGAAATTCCCCTTATTTTGAGGTAAAAAGGCTGAAATTCCCGTTATTTGGGGGCAAAAAGGGAGAAATTTCCCTCATTTTGGGGAAAAATTGCAGAAATTTCACTTATTTCAGGGTAATAAGTCAGAAACTTTCCTTATTTTGGGGCAAAAATACAGAAATTCCCTTTGTTTTGGGGGACAAAGACAGAAATTCCACATATTTAGAGGCATAAAAGCAAAAATTTTCTTTATTTTGGAGCAAAAATGAAGAAATTTTCCTTTTTTATGGCAAATAGTTATGCATTCTTCTTATTTTCGGGCAAAAAGGCAGAAATTTCCCTTATTTGGGGCAAAATTCCAGAAATTTCCCTTATTTCATGGTAATAAGTCAGAAATTTTCCTTATTTTGCGCAAAAAAGACAGAAATTCCCTTTGTTTTGGGGAAAAAATACATAAATTCCACTTAATTAGAGACAAAAAAGCAGAAATTCCCCTTATTTTGGAGCAAAATTGCATAAATTTCACTTACTTCAGGGTAATAAGTCAGAAAATTTCCTTATTTTTGGGCAAAAAAGACAGAAATTACCTTTGTTTTGGGGGAAAAAGACAGAAATTCCACTTATTTAGAGGCAAAAAAGCAAAAATTCCCTTTATTTTGGAGCAAAAATGAAGAAATTTTCCTTTTTTATGGCAAAAAGGTATGCATTCTTATTTTCGGGCAAAAAGGCAGAAATTCCCCGTATTTTGGAGCAAAATTGCAGAAATTCCCCTAATTGTGGGGCAAAAAGGCAGAAATTCCCTATATGTTGAGGCAAAAAGACAGAAATTCTTTTTATTTTGGGGCAAAACTCAGATATTCCACTTATTTTGGGGCAAAATTCCAGAAATTTCACTTATTTTGGGGCAAAATTGTAGAAATTTCACTTATTTTGGGGCAAAATTGCAGAAATTTTACTTATTTTGGGGCAAAATTGCAGAAATTTAACTTATTTCAGGGTAATAAGTCACAAATTTTCCTTATTTTGGAGCAAAAAGACAGAAATTCTATTTGTATTGGGGACAAAGACAGAAATTCCACATATTTAGAGGCATAAAAGCAGAAATTCCCCTTATTTTGGAGCAAAAATGAAGAAATTTTCCTTTTTTATGGCAAAAAGGTATGCATTCTTCTTATTTTCGGGCAAAAAGGCAGAAATTCCCCGTATTTTGGAGCAAAATTGCAGAAATTGCCTTAATTGTGGGTCAAAAAGGCAGAAATTCCCTATATGTTGGGGCAAAAGGACAGAAATTCTCCTTATTTTGTGGCAAAACTCAGAAATACCACTTATTTTGAGGCAAAATTTCAGAAATTTCCCTTATTTTGGGGCAAAATTGCAGAAATTTCACTAATTTTGGGCAAAATTGCAGAAATTTCACTTATTTCAGAAAAAAAAGCAGAATTTTTTTTATTTTGGGGCAAAAAGGTAGAAATTTCTTTTATTTTGGTACAAAATTGAAGAAATTTTTCTTATTTTGGGGCAAAAACGCAGAAAGTTCCCATATTTTGGGGCAAAAATGCAGAAATTTCCCTTATTTTGACGTAAAAAGGATGAAATTCCCATTATTTGGGGGCAGAGAGAGAGAAATTTTTCTTTTTTGAGGCAAAATACAGCAATTTCACTTATTTCAGGGTGATAAGTCAGAAATTTTCCTTATCTTGGGGCAAAAAATACAGAAATTCCCTTTGTTTTGGGGGGAAAAGACAGAAATTCCAGTTATTTAGAGGCAAAAAAGCAGAAATTCCCCTTATTTTGAAGCAAAAATGAAGATTTCTCTTTTTTGTGGCAAAAGGTATACATTCCCCTTATTTTCGGGCTAAAAAGCAGAAATGCCCCGTATTTTGGAGCAAAATTCTAGAAATTCCCCTAATTGTGGGGCAAAAAGGCAGAAATTCCCTATATGTTAGGGCAAAAAGACAGAAATTCTCCTTATTTTGGGGCAAAACTCAGAAATTCCACTTATTTTGGGGCAAAATTCCAGAGATGTCCCTTATTTTGGAGCAAAATTGCAGAAATTTCACTTATTTCAGGGAAAAAAAGGCAGAAATTTTCCTTATTTTGGGGCAAAAAGGCAGAAATTCCTAATATTTTGTTGCAAAAATGCAGAAATTCTCCTTATTTTGAGGTAAAAGGGTGAAATTCCTCTTATTTGGGGGCAAAAGGGCAGAAATTTCCCTTATTTTGGGGCAAAATTGCAGAAATTTCACTTATTTCAGAGTAATAAGTAAGAAAATTTCTTTATTTTGTTGCAAAAAAGACAGAAATTTTCTTTGTTTTGGTGGAAAAAGAGAGAAACTCCACATATTTAGAGGCAAAAAGCAGAAATTTCCCTTATTTTGTAGCAAAATTACAGAAATTTCCCTTTTTTATGGCAAAAAGGTATGCATTCTTCTTATTTTCGGGCAAAAAGGCAGAAATTCTTAGTATTTTGGAACAAAATTGCAGAAATTAACCTAATTGTGGGGCAAAAAGGCAGAAATTCCCTATATGTTGGGGCAAAAAGACAGAAATTCTGCTTATTTTGGGGCAAAACTCAGAAATTCCACATATTTTGGGGCAAAATTCCAGAAATTTCCCTTATTTTGGGGCAAAATTGCAGAAATTGCACTTATTTTGGGACAAAATTGGAGAAATTTCACTTATTTCAGAGAAAAAAGGCAGAAATTTTCCTTATTTTGGGGCAAAAAGGCAGAAATTTCCCATATTTTGGTACAAAATTGCAGAAATTTTTTCTTATTTTTGGCAAAAAGGCAAAAATTTCCCATATTTTGGGGAAAAAATGCAGAAATTCCCCTTATTTTGAGGTAAAATGCTGAAATTCCCCTTATTTGGGGTTAAAAAACAGAAATTTCTTTTATTTTGGGGCAAAATTTCAGAAATTTCACTTATTTCAGGGTAATAAGTCAGAAATTTTCCTTATTTTGGGGCAAAAAAGACAGAAAGTCCCTTTGTTTTGGTGGAAAAAGACATAAATTCCACTTATTTAGAGGCATAAAAGCAAAAATTCCCCTCATTTTAGACAAAAATGAAGAAAATTCTCTTTTTTATGGCAAAAAGGCATGCATTATTATTATTTTCGGACAAAAAAGGCAGAAATTCCCCGTATTTTAGAGCAAAATTGCGAAAATTCCCCTAATTGTGGCGCAAAAATGCAGTAATTCCCTATATGTTGGGGCAAAAAGACAGAAATTCTCCTTATTTTAGGGCAAAACTCAGAAATTTAAATTATTTTGGGGCAAAATTGCAGAAATTTCACTTATTTCAGAAAAAAAAAGCAGAAATTTTCTTATTTTGGGGCCAAAAGGCAGAAATTTCTTTTATTTTGTTACAAAATGCAGAATTTTTTTTATTTTGGGGCAAAAAGGCAGAAATTTCCCATATTTTGGGGTAAAAATGCAGAAATTTCTCTTATTTTGGGGTAAAAGGCTGAAATTCCCTTTATTTGGGGGCAAAAAGGCAGAAATTTCTCTTATTTTGGGGCAAAATTGCAGAAATTTCACTTATTTCAGGGTAATAAGTCAGAAATTTAACTTATTTTGGAGCCAAAAAACAGAAATAACCTTTGTTTTTTGGGGAAAAAGACAGAAATTCCACTTTTTTAGAAGCAAAAAAGCAGAAATTCCCCTTATTTGGAGCAAAAATGAAGAAATTTCACTTTTTAAGGGCAAAAAGTTATGCATTCTTCTTATTTTTGGGCAAAAAGGCAGAAATTCCCCTTATTTTAGAGCAAAATTGCAGAAATTTCCCAAATTGTGGGGCAAAAATGCAGAAATTCCCAATATGTTGAGGCAAAAATACAGAAATTCTCCTTATTTTTGGGCAAAACTCAGAAATTCCACTTATTTTGGGGCAAAATTCCAGAAATTTAACTTATTTTGGGGCAAAATTGTAGAAATTTCACTTATTTTGGGGCAAAATTTCAGAAATTTCACTTTTTTCAGAAAAAAAAAGTAGAAATTTTTTTATTTGGAAGCAAAATGGCAGAAATTTCTTTTATTTTGGTACAAAATTGCAGAAATTTTTCTTAGTTTGGGGCAAAAAGGCAGAAATTTCCCATATTTTGGGGCAAAAATGCAGAAATTCCCCTTATTTTGAGGTAAAAAGGCTAAAATTCCCCTTGTTTGGGGGCAAAAAGGCAAAAATTTCACTTATTTTGGGCCAAAATTGCAGAAATTTTACTTATTTCAGGGAAAAAAGGCAGAAATTTTCCTTATTTTGGGGCAAAAATTCAGAAATTCCTAATATTTTGTGGCAAAAATGCAGAAATTCCCTTTATTTTTAGGTAGAAACCGTGAAATTCCCCTCATTTGGGGGTAAAAATGCCGAAATTTTCCTTATTTTGGGGCAAAATTGCAGAAATTTCACTTATTTCAGGGTAATAAGTCAGAAATTTCACTTATTTAAGTTAAAAAAAGCAGAAATTTTCTTCTTCTGGGGCAAAAAGGCAAAAATTTCTTTTATTTTGGTACAAAATTGCAGAAAAATTTTTTATTTTGGGCAAAAAGGCAGAAATTTCCCATATTTTGGGTCAAAAATGCAGAAATTCTTCTTATTTTGAGGTAAAAAGGCTGAAATTCCCGTTATTTGGGGGCAAAAAGGGAGAAATTTCCCTTATTTTGGGGAAAAATTGCAGAAATTTCACTTATTTCAGGGTAATAAGTCAGAAACTTTCCTTATTTTGGGGCAAAAATACAGAAATTCCCTTTGTTTTGGGGGACAAAGACAGAAATTCCACATATTTAGAGGCATAAAAGCAAAAATTTTCTTTATTTTGGAGCAAAAATGAAGAAATTTTTCTTTTTTATGGCAAATAGTTATGCATTCTTCTTATTTTTGGGCAAAAAGGCAGAAATTTCCTTTATTTGGGGCAAAATTCCAGAAATTTCCCGTATTTCATGGTAATAAGTCAGAAATTTTCCTTATTTTGCGCAAAAAAGACAGAAATTCCCTTTGTTTTGGGGAAAAATACATAAATTCCACTTAATTAGAGAAAAAAAAGCAGAAATTCCCCTTATTCTGGGGCAAAATTGCATAAATTTCACTTACTTCAGGGTAATAAGTCAGAAAATTTCCTTATTTTTGGGCAAAAAAGACAGAAATTACCTTTGTTTTGGGGGAAAAAGAAAGAAATTCCACTTATTTAGAGGCAAAAAAGCAAAAATTCCCTTTATTTTGGAGCAAAAATGAAGAAATTTTCCTTTTTTATGGCAAAAAGGTATGCATTCTTATTTTCGGGCAAAAAGGCAGAAATTCCCTGTATTTTGGAGCAAAATTGCAGAAATTCCCCTAATTGTGGGGCAAAAAGGCAGAAATTCCCTATATGTTGAGGCAAAAAGACAGAAATTCTACTTATTTTGGGGCAAAACTCAGAAATTCCACTTATTTTGGGGCAAAATTCCAGAAATTTCACTTATTTTGGGGCAAAATTGTTGAAATTTCACTTATTTTGGGGCAAAATTGCAGAAATTTTACTTATTTTGGAGCAAAATTGCAGAAATTTAACTTATTTCAGGGTAATAAGTCACAAATTTTCCTTATTTTGGAGCAAAAAGACAGAAATTCTATTTGTATTGGGGGACAAAGACAGAAATTCCACATATTTAGAGGCATAAAAGCAGAAATTCCCCTTATTTTGGAGCAAAAATGAAGAAATTTTCCTTTTTTATGGCAAAAAGGTATGCATTCTTCTTATTTTCGGGCAAAAAGGCAGAAATTCCCCGTATTTTGGAGCAAAATTGCAGAAATTGCCTTAATTGTGGTGTAAAAAGTCAGAAATTCCCTATATGTTGAGGCAAAAAGACAGAAATTCTCCTTATTTTGGGTCAAAACTATGAAATTCCAATTATCTTGAGGCAAAATTCCAGAAATTTCACTTATTTTGGGGCAAAATTGTAGAAATTTCACTTATTTTGGGGAAAAATTTCAGAAATTTAACTTATTTCAGAAAAAAAGCAGAAATTTTCTTATTTGGAAGCAAAAAGGCAGAAATTTCTTTTATTTTGGTACAAAATTGCAGAAATTTCCCTTATTTTGGGGCAAAATTGCAGAAATTTCACTTATTTTGGGGCAAAATTTCAGAAATTTCACTTATTTCAGGAAAAAAAGGCAGAAATAATTTTCCTTATTTTGGGGCAAAAAGGCAGAAATTCCTAATATTTTGTGGCAAAAATGCAGAAATTCCCCTTATTTTGAGCTAAAAAGGCTGAAATTCCCCTTATTTGGGGGCAAAAAGGCAGAAATTTCCCTTTTTTGGGGCAAAATTGGAGAAATTTCACTTACTTCAGGTTAATAAGTCAGAAATTTTCCTTATTTTGGAACAAAAAAGACAGAAATCCCCTTTTTTTGCGGGGGAAAAAGACAGAAATTCCACTTATTTAGAGTCAAAAAGCAGAAATTCCTTTTATTTTGGAGCAAAAATGAAGAAATTTTCCTTTTTTATGGCAAAAAGGTATGCATTCTTATTTTCGGGCAAAAAGGCAGAAATTCCCCGTATTTTGGAGCAAAATTGCAGAAATTCCCCTAATTGTGGGGCAAAAAGGCAGATATTCCCTATATGTTGGGGAAATGAGACAGAAATTCTCCTTATTTTAGGGTAAAACTCAGAAATTCCACTTATTTGGGGCAAAATTCCAGAAATTTCACTTATTTTGGGGCAAAATTCTAGAAATTTCACTTATTTTGGGCCAAAATTTCAGAAATTTGACTTATTTTCAGAAAAAAAAAAAATAGAAATTTTTCTATTTGGAAGCAAAAATGCAGAAATTTCTTTTATTTTGGTACAAAATTGCAGAAATTTTTCTTATTTTGGGGCAAAAAGGCAGAAATTTCCCATATTTTGGGGCAAAAATTCAGAAATTCCCCTTATTTTGAGGTAAAAAGGCTGAAATTCCCGTTATTTGGGGGCAAAAAGGGAGAAATTTCCCTCATTTTGGGGAAAAATTGCAGAAATTTCACTTATTTCAGGGTAATAAGTCAGAAACTTTCCTTATTTTGGGGCAAAAATACAGAAATTCCCTTTGTTTTGGGGGACAAAGACAGAAATTCCACATATTTAGAGGCATAAAAGCAAAAATTTTCTTTATTTTGGAGCAAAAATGAAGAAATTTTCCTTTTTTATGGCAAATAGTTGTGCATTCTTCTTATTTTCGGGCAAAAAGGCAGAAATTTCCCTTATTTGGGGCAAAATTCCAGAAATTTCCCTTATTTCATGGTAATAAGTCAGAAATTTTCCTTATTTTGCGTAAAAAAGACAGAAATTCCCTTTGTTTTGGGGAAAAAATACATAAATTCCACTTAATTAGAGACAAAAAAGCAGAAATTCCCCTTATTTTGGAGCAAAATTGCATAAATTTCACTTACTTCAGGGTAATAAGTCAGAAAATTTCCTTATTTTTGGGCAAAAAAGACAGAAATTACCTTTGTTTTGGGGGAAAAAGACAGAAATTCCACTTATTTAGAGGCAAAAAAGCAAAAATTCCCTTTATTTTGGAGCAAAAATGAAGAAATTTTCCTTTTTTATGGCAAAAAGGTATGCATTCTTATTTTCGGGCAAAAAGGCAGAAATTCCCCGTATTTTGGAGCAAAATTGCAGAAATTCCCCTAATTGTGGGGCAAAAAGGCAGAAATTACCTATATGTTGAGGCAAAAAGACAGAAATTCTTTTTATTTTGGGGCAAAACTCAGATATTCCACTTATTTTGGGGCAAAATTCCAGAAATTTCACTTATTTTGGGGCAAAATTGTAGAAATTTCACTTATTTTGGGGCAAAATTGCAGAAATTTTACTTATTTTGGGGCAAAATTGCAGAAATTTAACTTATTTCAGGGTAATAAGTCACAAATTTTCCTTATTTTGGAGCAAAAAGACAGAAATTCTATTTGTATTGGGGACAAAGACAGAAATTCCACATATTTAGAGGCATAAAAGCAGAAATTCCCCTTATTTTGGAGCAAAAATGAAGAAATTTTCCTTTTTTATGGCAAAAAGGTATGCATTCTTCTTATTTTCGGGCAAAAAGGCAGAAATTCCCCGTATTTTGGAGCAAAATTGCAGAAATTGCCTTAATTGTGGTGTAAAAAGTCAGAAATTCCCTATATGTTGAGGCAAAAAGACAGAAATTCTCCTTATTTTGGGTCAAAACAATGAAATTCCAATTATCTTGAGGCAAAATTCCAGAAATATCACTTATTTTGGGGCAAAATTGTAGAAATTTCACTTATTTTGGGGAAAAATTTCAGAAATTTAACTTATTTCAGAAAAAAAGCAGAAATTTTCTTATTTGGAAGCAAAAAGGCAGAAATTTCTTTTATTTTGGTACAAAATTGCAGAAATTTCCCTTATTTTGGGGCAAAATTGCAGAAATTTCACTTATTTTGGAGCAAAATTTCAGAAATTTCACTTATTTCAGGAAAAAAAGGCAGAAATTTTCCTTATTTTGGGGCAAAAAGGCAGAAATTCCTAATATTTTGTGGCAAAAATGCAGAAATTCCCCTTATTTTGAGGTAAAAAGGCTGAAATTCCCCTTATTTGGGGGCAAAAAGGCAGAAATTTCCCTTTTTTGGGGCAAAATTGTAGAAATTTCACTTACTTCAGGGTAATAAGTCAGAAATTTTCCTTATTTTGGAACAAAAAAGACAGAAATCCCTTTTTCTGGGGGGGGGAAAGACAGAAATTCCACTTATTTAGAGTCAAAAAGCAGAAATTCCTTTTATTTTGGAGCAAAAATGAAGAAATTATCCTTTTTTATGGCAAAAAGGTATGCATTCTTATTTTCGGGCAAAAAGGCAGAAATTCCCCGTATTTTGGAGCAAAATTGCAGAAATTCCCCTAATTGTGGGGCAAAAAGGCAGAAATTCCCTATATGTTGGGGCAAAAAGACAGAAATTCTCCTTATTTTAGGGTAAAACTCAGAAATTCCACTTATTTTGGGGCAAAATTCCAGAAATTTCACTTATTTTGGGGCAAAATTCTAGAATTTTCACTTATTTTGGGCCAAAATTTCAGAAATTTGACTTATTTTCAGAAAAAAAATAGAAATTTTTCTATTTGGAAGCAAAAATGCAGAAATTTCTTTTATTTTGGTACAAAATTGCAGAAATTTTTCTTATTTTGGGGCAAAAAGGCAGAAATTTCCCATATTTTGGGGCAAAAATTCAGAAATTCCCCTTATTTTGAGGGAAAAAGGCTGAAATTCCCGTTACTTGGGGGCAAAAAGGGAGAAATTTCCCTCATTTTGGGGAAAAATTGCAGAAATTTCACTTATTTCAGGGTAATAAGTCAGAAACTTTCCTTATTTTGGGGCCAAAATACAGAAATTCCCTTTGTTTTGGGGGACAAAGACAGAAATTCCACATATTTAGAGGCATAAAAGCAAAAATTTTCTTTATTTTGGAGCAAAAATGAAGAAATTTTTCTTTTTTATGGCAAATAGTTATGCATTCTTCTTATTTTCGGGCAAAAAGGCAGAAATTTCCCTTATTTGGGGCAAAATTCCAGAAATTTCCCTTATTTCATGGTAATAAGTCAGAAATTTTCCTTATTTTGCGCAAAAAAGACAGAAATTCCCTTTGTTTTGGGGAAAAAATACATAAATTCCACTTAATTAGAGACAAAAAGCAGAAATTCCTCTTATTTTGGGGCAAAATTGCATAAATTTCACTTACTTCAGGGTAATAAGTCAGAAAATTTCCTTATTTTTGGGCAAAAAAGACAGAAATTACCTTTGTTTTGGGGGAAAAAGACAGAAATTCCACTTATTTAGAGGCAAAAAAGCAAAAATTCCCTTTATTTTGGAGCAAAAATGAAGAAATTTTCCTTTTTTATGGCAAAAAGGTATGCATTCTTATTTTCGGGCAAAAAGGCAGAAATTCCCCGTATTTTGGAGCAAAATTGCAGAAATTCCCCTAATTGTGGGGCAAAAAGGCAGAAATTCCCTATATGTTGAGGCAAAAAGACAGAAATTCTTTTTATTTTGGGGCAAAACTCAGATATTCCACTTATTTTGGGGCAAAATTCCAGAAATTTCACTTATTTTGGGGCAAAATTGTAGAAATTTCACTTATTTTGGGGCAAAATTGCAGAAATTTTACTTATTTTGGGGCAAAATTGCAGAAATTTAACTTATTTCAGGGTAATAAGTCACAAATTTTCCTTATTTTGGAGCAAAAAGACAGAAATTCTATTTGTATTGGGGACAAAGACAGAAATTCCACATATTTAGAGGCATAAAAGCAGAAATTCCCCTTATTTTGGAGCAAAAATGAAGAAATTTTCCTTTTTTTATGGCAAAAAGGTATGCATTCTTCTTATTTTCGGGCAAAAAGGCAGAAATTCCCCGTATTTTGGAGCAAAATTGCAGAAATTGCCTTAATTGTGGTGTAAAAAGTCAGAAATTCCCTATATGTTGAGGCAAAAAGACAGAAATTCTCCTTATTTTGGGTCAAAACTATGAAATTCCAATTATTTTGAGGCAAAATTCCAGAAATTTCACTTATTTTGGGGCAAAATTGTAGAAATTTCACTTATTTTGGGGAAAAATTTCAGAAATTTCACTTATTTCAGAAAAAAAGCAGAAATTTTCTTATTTGGAAGCAAAAAGGCAGAAATTTCTTTTATTTTGGTACAAAATTGCAGAAATTTCCCTTATTTTGGGGCAAAATTGCAGAAATTTCACTTTTTTGGGGCAAAATTTCAGAAATTTCACTTATTTCAGGAAAAAAAGGCAGAAATTTTCCTTATTTTGGGGCAAAAAGGCAGAAATTCCTAATATTTTGTGGCCAAAATGCAGAAATCCCCCTTATTTTGAGGTAAAAAGGCTGAAATTCCCCTTATATGGGGGCAAAAAGGCAGAAATTTCCCTTTTTTGGGGCAAAATTGGAGAAATTTCACTTACTTCAGGGTAATAAGTCAGAAATTTTCCTTATTTTGGAACAAAAAAGACAGAAATCCCCTTTTTTGGGGGGGAAAAAGACAGAAATTCCACTTATTTAGAGTCAAAAAGCAGAAATTCCTTTTATTTTGGAGCAAAAATGAAGAAATTTTCCTTTTTTATGGCAAAAAGGTATGCATTCTTATTTTCGGGCAAAAAGGCAGAAATTCCCCGTATTTTGGAGCAAAATTGCAGAAATTCCCCTAATTGTGGGGCAAAAAGGCAGAAATTCCCTATATGTTGGGGCAAAAAGAGAGAAATTCTCCTTATTTTGGAGTAAAACTCAGAAATTCCACTTATTTTGGGCCAAAATTTCAGAAATTTGACTTATTTTCAGAAAAAAATAGAAATTTTTCTATTTGGAAGCAAAAATGCAGAAATTTCTTTTATTATGGTACAATATTGCAGAAATTTTTCTTATTTTGGGGCAAAAAGGCAGAAATTTCCCATATTTTGGGGCAAAAATTCCGAAATTCCCCTTATTTTGAGGTAAAAAGTCTAAAATTCACCTTATTTGGGGGCAAAAAGGCAGAAATTTCACTTATTTTGGGCCAAAATTGCGGACATTTCACTTGTTTTAGGGAAAAAAGGCACAAATTTTCCTTATTTTGGGGCAAAAAGGCAGAAATTCCTAATATTTTGTGGCAAAAATACAGAAATTCCCTTTATTTTGAGGTAAAAAGGGTGAAATTCCCCTTATTTGGGGGTAAAAAGGCCAAAATTTCCCTTATTTTGGGGCAAAATTGCAGAAATTTCACTTATTTCAGGGTAATAAGTCAGAAATTTTTTTTTATTTTGGGGCAAAAAAGACAGAAATTCCCTTTGTTTTGGAGGAAAAAGACCAAAATACCACATATTTAGAGGCAAAAAAGCAGAAATTTTCCTTATTTTGGAGCAAAAATTAAGAAATTTCCCTTTTTTATGGCAAAAAGGTATGCATTCTACTTATTTTCGGGCAAAAAGGCAAAAATTCCTTGTTTTTTGGAGCAAAATTGCAGAAATTCCCCTAATTGTCGGGCAAAAAGGTAGAAATTCCATATATGTTGGGGCAAAAAGACAGAAATTCTCCTTATTTTGGGGCGAAACTCAGAAATTCCACTTATTTGGGGCAAAATTCCAGAAATTTACCTTATTTTAGGGCAAAATTGCAGAAATTTCACTTATTTTGGGGCAAAATTGCAGAAATTTCACTTATTTCAGGGAAAAAAGGCAGAAATTTTCTTTATTTTGGGGCAAAAAACAGAAATTCCTTATATTTTGTGGTAAAAATGCAGAAATTCTACTTATTTTGAGGTAAAAAGGCTGAAATTCCCCTTATTTGGGGGCAAAAAGGCAGTAATTTCCCTTATTTTGGGGCAAAATTGATGAAATTTCACTTATATCAGGGTAATAAGTAAGAAATTTTCCTTATTTTGGAACAAAAAAGACAGAAATTCCCTTTGTTTTAGGGGAAAAAGACAGAAATTCCACTTATTTAGAGTCAAAAATGCAGAAATACCCCTTATTTTGGAGCAAAAATGAAGTAATTTCCCTTTTTTTATGGCAAAAAGGTATACATTCTTCTTATTTTCAGGCAAAAAGGCAGAAATTCCCTGTATTTTGAGCAACATTGCAGAAATTCCCCTAATTGTGGGGCAAAAAGGCTGAAATTCCCTATATGTTGGGGCAAAAAGACAGACATTCTACTTAATTTGGGGCAAAACTCAGAAATTCCATTTATTTTGGGGCAAAATTCCAGAAATTTCCCATATTTTGGGGCCAAATTTCAGAAATTTCACTTATTTTGGGGCAAAATTGCAGAAATTTCACTTATTTCAGGGAAAAAAAGCAGAATTTTTTTATTTTGGGGCAAAAAGGCAGAAATTTCCCATATTTTGAAGCAAAAATGCAGAAATTCCCCTTATTTTGAGGTAAAAAGGCTGAAATTCCCCTTATTTGGGTGCAAAAAGGCAGAAAATTCTCTTATTTTGAGGCAAAATTGCAGAAATTTCACTTATTTCAGGGTAATAAATCAGAAATTTTCTTTATTTTGGGGCAAAAAAGACAGAAATTCTATTTGTTTTGGGGGAAAAAACAGAAATTCGAATTATTTAGAGGAAAAAGCAGAAATTCTTTTTATTTTGGAGCAAAAATGAAAAAATTTCCCTTTTTTATGGCAAAAAGGTATGCATTATTCTTATTTTCAGACAAAAAGGCAGAAATTCCCCATATTTTGGAGAAAAATTGCAGAAAGTCCTCTAATTGTGGGGCAAAAAGGCAGAAATTCCTTATATGTTGGGGCAAAATGACAGAAATTCTCCTTATTTTGTGGCAAAACTAAGAAATTTCACTTATTTTGGGACAAAATTGCAGAAATTTCAGTTATTTCAGAAAAAAAAGCAGAAATTTTCTTATTTTGGGGCAAAAAGGCAGAAATTTCCCATATTTTGGGGCAAAAATGCAGAAATTCCCCTTATTTTGGGGTAAAAAGTCTGAAATTCTCTTATTTGGGGGCAAAAAAAGCAGAAATTTCACTTATTTAAGGAAAAAAAGTCAGAAATTTTCTTTATTTTGGGACAAAAAGACAGAAATTCCTTTTGTTTTAGAGAAAAAAGACAGAA
Organism: Micromys minutus; assembly: GCF_963924665.1. Taxonomy (NCBI): domain Eukaryota; kingdom Metazoa; phylum Chordata; class Mammalia; order Rodentia; family Muridae; genus Micromys; species Micromys minutus. The sequence continues at coordinate 63,402 of NW_027667477.1, forward strand.
ATTCCACTTATTTAGAGGCAAAAAAGCAGAAATTCCCCTTATTTTGAGGTAAAAAGGCTGAAATTCCCCTTATTTGGGGGCAAAAAGGCAGAAATTTCCTTTATTTTGGGGCAAAATTGCAGAAATTTCACTTATTTCAGGGTAATAAGTCAGAAATTTTCCTTATTTTGGGGCAAAAAAGACAGAAATTCCCTTTGTTTTGGGGGAAAAAGACAGAAATTCCACTTATTTAGAGGCAAATGCAGAAATTCCCCTTATTTTGGAGCAAAAATGAAGAAATTTCCCTTTTTTATGGCAAAAAGGTATGCATTCTTCTTATTTTCGGACAAAAAGGCAGAAATTCTCCGTATTTTGGAGCAAAATTGAAGAAATTCCCCTAATTGTGGGTCAAAAAGGCAGAAATTCCCTATATGTTGGGGCAAAAGGACAGAAATTCTCCTTATTTTGTGGCAAAACTCAGAAATACCACTTATTTTGAGGCAAAATTCCAGAAATTTCCCTTATTTTGGGGCAAAATTGCAGAAATTTCACTTATTTTGGGCAAAATTGCAGAAATTTCACTTATTTCAGAAAAAAAGCAGAATTTTTTTTATTTCGGGGCAAAAAGGCAGAAATTTCTTTTATTTTGGTACAAAATTGAAGAAATTTTTCTTATTTTGGGGCAAAAATGCTGAAATTTCCCATATTTTGGGGCAAAACTGCAGAAATTTTCCTTTTTTTGACGCAAAATGGCTGAAATTCTCCTTATTTTGGGGCAAAAAGAAAGAAATTTTTCTTATTTTGAGGAAAAATTGCAGCAATTTCACTTATTTCAGGGTAATAAGTCAGAAATTTTCCTTATCTTGGGGCAAAAAATAGAGAAATTCCCTTTGTTTTGGGGGAAAAAGACAGAAATTCCACTTATTTTGGGGCAAAATTCCAGAAATTTCACTTATTTTGGGGCAAAATTGTAGAAATTTCACTTATTTTGGGGCAAAATTTCAGAAATTTCACTTTTTTCAGAAAAAAAAGTAGAAATTTTTCTATTTGGAAGCAAAAAGGCAGAAATTTCTTTTATTTTGGTACAAAATTGCAGAAATTTTTCTTATTTTGGGGCAAAAAGGCAGAAATTTCCCATATTTTGGGGCAAAAATGCAGAAATTCCCCTTATTTTGAGGTAAAAAGGCTAAAATTCCCCTTATTTGGGGGCAAAAATGCAGAAATTTCACTTATTTTGGGCAAAAATTGCGGAAATTTCACTCATTTCAGGGAAAAAAGGCAGAAATTTTCCTTATTTTGGGGCAAAAAGGCAGAAATTCCTAATATTTTGTGGCAAAAATGCAGAAATTCCCTTTATTTTGAGGTAAAAAGGGTGAAATTCCCCTTATTTGGGGGTAAAAAGGCCGAAATTTCCCTTATTTTGGGGCAAAATTGCAGAAATTTCACTTATTTCAGGGAAAAAAGGCAGATATTTTCCTTATTTTGGGGCAAAAATCAGAAATTCCTAATACTTTGTGGCAAACATGCAGAAATTCCTCTTATTTTGAGGTAAAAAGGCTGAAATTACCCTTATTTGGGGGCAAAAAGGCAGTAATTTCCCTTATTTTGGGGCAAAATTGAAGAAATTTCAGTTATTTCAGTGTAATAAGTAAGAAATTTTTTTTATTTTGGAAGAAAAAAGACAGAAATTCCCTTTGTTTTGGAGGAAAAAGACAGAAATTCCACTTATTTAGAGTCAAAATGCAGAAAATCACCTTATTTTGAAGCAAAAATGAAGAAATTTCCCTTTTTTATGGCAAAAAGGTATGCATTCTTCTTATTTTCAGGCAAAAAGGCAGAAATTCCCTGTATTTTGAGCAACATTGCAGAAATTCCCCTAATTGTGGGGAAAAAGGCAGAAATTCCCTATATTTGGGGCAAAAAGACAGACATTCTTCTTATTTTGGGGCAAAATTGAGAAATACCACTTATTTTGGGGCAAAATTCCAGAAATTTCCCATATTTTGGGGCCAAATTGCAGAAATTTCACTTATTTTGGGGCAAAAGTTCAGAAATTTCACTTATTTCAGGGAAAAAAAGCAGAAATTTTTTTATTTTGGGGCAAAAAGGCAGAAATTTCCCATATTTTGTAGCAAAAATGCAGAAATTCCCTTTATTTTGAGGTAAAAAGGCTGAAATTCCCCTTATTTGGGTGCAAAAAGGCAGAAATTTCTCTTATTTAGAGGCAAAATTGCAGAAATTTCACTTATTTCAGGGTAATAAATCAGAAATTTTCTTTATTTTGGGGCAAAAAAGACAGAAATTCTATTTGTTTTGGGGGAAAAAACAGAAATTCGAATTATTTAGAGGAAAAAAGCAGAAATTCTTCTTATTTTGGAGCAAAAATGAAAAAATTTCCCTTTTTATGGCAAAAAGGTATGCATTCTTCTTATTTTCAGACAAAAAGGCAGAAATTCCCCGTATTTTGGAGCAAAATTGCAGAAATTCCTCTAATTGTGGGGCAAAAAGGCAGAAATTCCTTATATGTTGGGGCAAAAAGACAGAAATTCTCCTAATTTTGGGGCAAAACTCAGAAATTTCATTTATTTTGCGGCAAAATTGCAGAAATTTCAGTTATTTCAGAAAAAAAAGTATAAATTTTCTTATTTTGGGGCAAAAAGGCAGAAATTTCTTTTATTTTGTTACAAAATTGCAGAAATTTTTCTTATTTTGGGGCAAAAAGGCAGAAATTTCCCATATTTTGGGGCAAAAATGCAGAAATTCCGCTTATTTGGGGTAAAAATCTGAAATTCCCTTATTTGGGGGCAAAAAAGCAGAAATTTCACTTATTTAAGGAAAAAAATTCAGAAATTTTCTTTATTTTGGGGCAAAAACACAGAAATTCCTTTTGTTTTAGAGAAAAAAGACAGAAATTCCACTTATTTAGAGGCAAAAAAGCAGAAATTCCCCTTATTTTGAGGTAAAAAGGCTGAAATTCCCCTTATTTGGGGGCAAAAAGGCAGAAATTTCCTTTATTTTGGGGCAAAATTGCAGAAATTTCACTTATTTCAGGGTAATAAGTCAGAAATTTTCCTTATTTTGGGGCAAAAAAGACAGAAATTCCCTTTGTTTTGGGGGAAAAAGACAGAAATCCCACTTATTTAGAGGCAAATGCAGAAATTCCCCCTTATTTTGGAGCAAAAATGAAGAAATTTCCCTTTTTTATGGCAAAAAGGTATGCATTCTTCTTATAATCGGACAAAAAGGCAGAAATTCTCCGTATTTTGGAGCAAAATTGAAGAAATTCCCCTAATTGTGGGTCAAAAAGGCAGAAATTCCCTATATGTTGGGGCAAAAGGACAGAAATTCTCCTTATTTTGTGGCAAAACTCAGAAATACCACTTATTTTGAGGCAAAATTCCAGAAATTTCCCTTATTTTGGGGCAAAATTGCAGAAATTTCACTTATTTTGGGCAAAATTGCAGAAATTTCACTTATTTCAGAAAAAAAGCAGAATTTTTTTTATTTTGGGGCAAAAAGGTAGAAATTTCTTTTATTTTGGTACAAAATTGAAGAAATTTTTCTTATTTTGGGGCAAAACCGCAGAAAGTTCCCATATTTTGGGGCAAAAATGCAGAAATTTCCCTTATTTTGACGTAAAAAGGATGAAATTCCCATTATTTGGGGGCAGAGAGAGAGAAATTTTTCTTTTTTGAGGCAAAATACAGCAATTTCACTTATTTCAGGGTGATAAGTCAGAAATTTTCCTTATCTTGGGGCAAAAAATACAGAAATTCCCTTTGTTTTGGGGGGAAAAGATAGAAATTCCAGTTATTTAGAGGCAAAAAAGCAGAAATTCCCCTTATTTTGAAGCAAAAATGAAGATTTCTCTTTTTTGTGGCAAAAGGTATACATTCCCCTTATTTTCGGGCTAAAAAGCAGAAATTCCCCGTATTTTGGAGCAAAATTCTAGAAATTCCCCTAATTGTGGGGCAAAAAGGCAGAAATTCCCTATATGTTAGAGCAAAAAGACAGAAATTCTCCTTATTTTGGGGCAAAACTCAGAAATTCCACTTATTTTGGGGCAAAATTCCAGAGATGTCCCTTATTTTGGGGCAAAATTGCAGAAATTTCACTTATTTCAGGGAAAAAAAGGCAGAAATTTTCCTTATTTTGGTGCAAAAAGGCAGAAATTCCTAATATTTTGTTGCAAAAATGTAGAAATTCTCCTTATTTTGAGGTAAAAGGGTGAAATTCCTCTTATTTGGGGGCAAAAGGGCAGAAATTTCCCTTATTTTGGGGCAAAATTGCAGAAATTTCACTTATTTCAGAGTAATAAGTAAGAAAATTTCTTTATTTTGTTGCAAAAAAGACAGAAATTTTCTTTGTTTTGTTGGAAAAAGAGAGAAACTCCACATATTTAGAGGCAAAAAGCAGAAATTCCCCTTATTTTGGAGCAAAATTACAGAAATTTCCCTTTTTTATGGCAAAAAGGTATGCATTCTTCTTATTTTCGGGCAAAAAGGTAGAAATTTTCTGTATTTTGGAACAAAATTGCAGAAATTAACCTAATTGTGGGGCAAAAAGGCAGAAATTCCCTATATGTTGGGGCAAAAAGACAGAAATTCTGCTTATTTTGGGGCAAAACTCAGAAATTCCACATATTTTGGGGCAAAATTCCAGAAATTTCCCTTATTTTGGGGCAAAATTGCAGAAATTGCACTTATTTTGGGACAAAATTGGAGAAATTTCACTTATTTCAGAGAAAAAAGGCAGAAATTTTCCTTATTTTGGGGCAAAAAGGCAGAAATTTCCCATATTTTGGTACAAAATTGCAGAAATTTTTTCTTATTTTTGGCAAAAAGGCAAAAATTTCCCATATTTTGGGGAAAAAATGCAGAAATTCCCCTTATTTTGAGGTAAAATGCTGAAATTCCCCTTATTTGGGGTTAAAAAACAGAAATTTCTTTTATTTTGGGGCAAAATTTCAGAAATTTCACTTATTTCAGGGTAATAAGTCAGAAATTTTCCTTATTTTGGGGCAAAAAAGACAGAAATTCCCTCTGTTTTGGGGGAAAAAAACAGAAATTACACTTATTTAGAGGCAAAAAAGCAGAAATTTTCCTTATTTTGGAGCAAAAATGAAGAAATTTCCCTTTTTTATGGCAAAAAGGTATGAATTCTTCTTATTTTCGGGCAAAAAGGCAGAAATTCCCCGTATTTTGGAGCAAAATTGCAGAAGTTCCCCTAATTGTCGGGCAAAAAGGTAGAAATTCCCTATATGTTGGAGCAAAAAGACAGAAATTCTCCTTATTTTGGGGCAAAACTCACAAATTCCATTTATTTGGGGCAAAATTCCAGAAATTTACATTATTTTCGGGCAAAATTGCAGAAATTTCACTTCTTTTGGGGCAAAATTGCAGAAATTTCACTTATTTCAGGGAAAAGAGGCAGAAATTTTCCTTATTTTGGGGCAAAAAACACAAATTCCTAATATTTTGTTGCAAAAATGCAGAAATTCCCCTTATTTTGAGGTAAAAAAGCTGAAATTCCCCTTATTTGGGGGCAAAAAGGCAGTAATTTCCCTTATTTTGGGGCAAAATTGCAGAAATTTCACTTATTTCAGGGTAATAAGTAAGAAATTTTCCTTATTTTGGAACAAAAAAGACAGAAATTTCTCTTTGTTTTGGGGGAAAAAGACAGAAATTCCACTTATTTAGAGTCAAAAAGGCAGAAATTCCCCTTATTTTGGAGCAAAAATGAAGAAATTTCCCTTTTTTATGGCAAAAAGGTATGCATTTTTCTTATTTTCAGGCAAAAAGGCAGAAATTCCCCGTATTTTGAGCAACATTGCAGAAATTCCCCTAATTGTGTGGCAAAAAGGCAGAAATTCCCTATATGTTTGGGCAAAAAGACAGACATTCTTCTTATTTTGTAGCAAAACTATGAAATTCCACTTATTTTGGGGCAAAATTTCAGAAATTTCCATATTTTGGGGCCAAATTGCAGAAATTTCACTTATTTTGGGGCAAAATTTCAGAAATTTCACTTATTTCAAGGAAAAAAAGCAAAAATTTTCTTATTTTGGGGCAAAAAGGCAGAAATTTCCCATATTTTGAAGAAAAAATGCAGAAATTTTCCGTATTTTGAGGTAAAAAGGCTTAAATTCCCCTTATTTGGGGGCAAAAAGGCAGAAATTTCTCTTATTTTGAGGCAAAATTGCAGAAATTTCATTATTTCAGGTAATAAATCAGAAATTTTCTTTATTTTGGGGAAAAAAAGGAAGAAATTCCCTTTGTTTTGGGGGAAAAAACAGAAATTCGAATTATTTAGAGTAAGAAAGCAGAAATTCTTATTTTGGATCAAAAATGAAAAAATTTCCTTTTTTTATGGCAAAAAGGTACGCATTCTTCTTATTTTCAGACAAAAAGGAAGAAATTCCTCGTATTTTGGAGCAAAATTGCAGAAATTCCCCTTATTGTGGGGCAAAAAGGCAGAAATTTATTATATGTTTGGCCAAAAAAACAGAAATTCTCCTTATTTTGTGGCAAAACTCAGGAATTTCACTTATTTTGGGGTAAAATTGCAGAAATTTCAGTTATTTCAGAAAAAAAGCAGAAATTTTCTTATTTTGGGGCAAAAAGGCAGAAATTTCTTTTATTTTGGTACAAAATTGCAGAAATTTTTCTTATTTTGAGGCAAAAAGGCAGAAATTTCCCATATTTTGGTGCAAAAATGCAGAAATTCCTTTTATTTTGGGGTAAAAAGTCTGAAATTCCCTTATTTGGAGGCAAAAAAGCAGAAATTTCACATATTTTGGGGCAAAATTGCAGAAATTTCACTTATTTAAGGGAAAAAAGTCAGAAATTTTCCTTATTTTGGGGCAAAGAGACAGAAATTCCTTTTGTTTTGGGGACAAAAGACAGAAATTTCTCTTATTTAGAGGCAAAAAAGTAGAAATTCCCCTCATTTTGAAGCAAATATGAAGAAATTTCCCTTTTTTATGGCAAAAATCTATGAATTCTACTTATTTTTGGGCAAAAATGCAGAAATTCCCCGTATTTTGGAGCAAAATTTAAGAAATTCCCCTAATTGTGGGGCAACAAGGCAGAAATTCCCTATATGTTGGGGCAAAAAGGCAGAAATTCTCCTTATTTTGGGGCAAAACTCAGAAATACCACTTATTTTGGGGCAAAATTCCAGAAATTTCCCTTATTTTGGGGAAAAATTGCAGAAATTTCACTTATTTTGGGCAAAATTGCAGAAATTTCACTTATTTCAGAAAAAAAGCAGAAATTTTTTATTTTGGGGCAAAAAGGCAGAAATTTCTTTTATTTTGGTACAAAATTGAAGAAATTTTTCTTATTTTGGGGCAAAAATGCAGAAATTTCCCTTAGTTTGACATAAAAAGGATGAAATTCCCATTATTTGGGGGCAAAGAGAGAGAAATTTTTTTTATTTTGAGGCAAAATTGCAGCAATTTCACTTATTTCAGGGTAATAAGTCAGAAATTTTCCTTATCTTGGGGCAAAAAATACAGAAATTCTCTTTGTTTTGTGGGAAAAAGACAGAAATTCCACTTATTTAGAGGCAAAAAAGCAGAAATTTTCCTTATTTTGGAGCAAAAATGAAGAAATTTCCCTTTTTTATGGCAAAAAGATATGCATTCTTCTTATTTTTGGGCAAAAAGGCAGAAATTCCCCATATTTTGGAGGAAAATTGAAGAAATTCCCCTAATTGTGGAACAAAAAGGCAGAAATTCCCTATATGTTGGTGCAAAAAGACAAAAATTCTCCTTATTTTCGGGCAAAACTCAGAAGTTTACTTATTTTAGGGCAAAATTTCAGAAATTTCCCTTATTTTGTGGCAAAATTGCTGAAATTTCACCTATTTTGGGGCAAAATTGCAGAAATTTCAATTATTGCAGAAAAAAAAAGCAGAAATTTTCTTATTTTGGGGCAAAAATGCAGAAATTTCTTTTATTTTGGTACAAAATTGCAGAAATTTTTCTTATTTTGGAGCATAAATGCAGAAATTTCCCATATTTTGGGGCAAAATTGCAGAAATTCTTCTTATTTTGAGGAAAAAGGCTGAAATTCCCCTTATTTGGGGGCAAAAAGGCAGAAATTTCCCTTATTTTGGGGCAAAATTGCAGAAATTTCACTTATTTCAGGGTAATAAGTCAGAAATTTTCCTTATTTTGGGCAAAAAACACAGAAATTCCACTTTTTTAGAGGGAAAAAAGCAGAAAGTCCTTTTATTTTTTAGCAAAAATGAAGAAATTTCCCTTTTTTGTAGTAAAAGGTATACATTCCCCTTATTTTTAGGCTAAAAAGCAGAAATTCCCCGTAATTTGGAGCAAAATTGCAGAAATTCCCCTAATTGTGGGGCAAAAAGGCAGATATTCCCTATATGTTAGTGCAAAAAGATAGAAATCCTTCATTGTTTTCGGGCAAAACTCAGAAATTCCACTTATTTTGGGGCAAAATTCCAGAAATTTTCCTTATTTTGGGGCAAAATTGCAGAAATTTCACTTATTTTGGGGCAAAATTCCAGAAATTTCACTTATTTATGGGAAAAAAATCAGAAATTATTTTATTTTGGGGCAAAAAGGCAGAAATTTCTTATATTTTGGTAAAAAATTTCAGAAATTTTTCTTATTTTGGGGAAAAAAGGCAGAAATTTCCCATATTTTAGGGCAAAAATGCAGAAATTCCCCTTTTTTTGAGGTAAAAAGGATTAAATTCCCTTATTTGGGGGCAAAAAGGCAGACATTTCCTTTATTTTGGGGCAAAATTGCAGAAATTTCACATATTTCAGGGAAAAAAGGCAGAAATTTTCCTTATTTTTGGGCAAAATTGCAGAAATTTCACTTATTTTGGGGCAAAATTGGAGAAATTTCACTTATGTCAGGGTAATAAGTCAGAAATTTTTTTTATTTTGGGGCAAAAAAGACAGAAATTCCCTTTGTTTTGGGGGAAAAAGACAGAAATTCCACTTATTTAGAGGCAAAAAAGCAGAAATTCCCCTTATTTTGGAGCAAAAATGAAGAAATTTCCCTTTTTTATGGCAAAAAGGTATACATTCTTCTTATTTTCGGGCAAATACCAGAAATTTCTCGTATTTTGGAGCAAAATTGCAGAAATTCCTCTAATTGTGGGGCAAAAAGGCAGAAATTCCCTATATTTTATGGCATAAAGACAGAAATTCTTCTTATTTTGGGGCAAAACTCAGAAATTCCACTTATTTTAAGGCAAAATTCCAGAAATTTCCCTTATTTTGGGGCAAAATTGCAGAAATTTCACTTATTTTGGGGCAAAATTGCAGAAATTTCACTTATTTAAGGGAATAAAAGCAGAAATTTTCTTCTTCTGGGGCAAAAAGGCAAAAATTTCTTTTATTTTGGTACAAAATTGCAGAAAATTTTTTTATTTTGGGCAAAAAGGCAGAAATTTCCCATATTTTGGGGCAAAAATGCAGAAATTCCCCTTATTTTGAGGTAAAAACGCTGAAATTCCCGTTATTTGGGGGCAAAAAGGGAGAAATTTCCCTTATTTTGGGGAAAAATTGCAGAAATTTCACTTATTTCAGGGTAATAAGTCAGAAATTTTCCTTATTTTGGGGCAAAAATACAGAAATTCCCTTTGTTTTGGGGGACAAAGACAGAAATTCCACATATTTAGAGGCATAAAAGCAAAAATTCTCTTTATTTTGGAGCAAAAATGAAGAAATTTTCCTTTTTTATGGCAAATAGTTATGCATTCTTCTTATTTTAGGGCAAAAAGGCAGAAATTTCCCTTATTTGGGGCAAAATTCCAGAAATTTCCCTTATTTCATGGTAATAAGTCAGAAATTTTCCTTATTTTGCGCAAAAAAGACATAAATTCCCTTTGTTTTGGGGGAAAAATACATAAATTCCACTTATTTAGAGACAAAAAAGCAGAAATTCCCCTTATTTTGGGGCAAAATTGCCTAAATTTCACTTACTTCAGGGTAATAAGTCAGAAATTTTCCTTATTTTTGGGCAAAAAAGACAGAAATTACCTTTGTTTTGGGGGAAAAAGACAGAAATTCCACTTATTTAGAGGCAAAAAAGCAAAAATTCCCTTTATTTTGGAGCAAAAATGAAGAAATTTTCCTTTTTTATGGCAAAAAGGTATGCATTCTTATTTTCGGGCAAAAAGGCAGAAATTCCCCATATTTTGCAGCAAAATTGCAGAAATTCCCCTAATTGTGGGGCAAAAAGGCAGAAATTCCCTATATGTTGAGGCAAAAAGACAGAAATTCTCCTTATTTTGGGGCAAAACTCAGAAATTCCACTTATTTTGGGGCAAATTTCCAGAAATTTCACTTATTTTGGCACAAAATTGTAGAAATTTCACTTATTTTGGGGCAAATTGCAGAAATTTATCTTATTTGGGGGAAAATTGCAGAAATTTAACTTATTTCAGGGTAATAAGTCACAAATTTTCCTTATTTTGGAGCAAAAAGACAGAAATTCTATTTGTATTGGGGGACAAAGACAGAAATTCCACATATTTAGAGGCATAAAAGCAGAAATTCCCCTTATTTTGGAGCAAAAATGAAGAAATTTTCTTTTTTTATGGCAAAAAGGTATGCATTCTTCTTATTTTCGGGCAAAAAGGCAGAAATACCCGTATTTTGGAGCAAAATTGCAGAAATTGCAATAATTGTGGGGCAAAAAGGCAGAAATTCCCTATATGTTGAGGCAAAAAGACAGAAATTCTCCTTATTTTGGGTCAAAACTATGAAATTCCAATTATTTTGAGGCAAAATTCCAGAAATTTCACTTATTTTGGGGCAAAATTCCAGAAATTTTTTTTATTTTGGGGCAAAATTGCAGAAATTTCACTTATTTTGGGGCAAAATTCCAGAAATTTCACTTATTTATGGGAAAAAAATCAGAAATTATTTTATTTTGGGGCAAAAAGGCAGAAATTTCTTATATTTTGGTAAAAAATTTCAGAAATTTTTCTTATTTTGGGGAAAAAAAGGCAGAAATTTCCCATATTTTAGGGCAAAAATGCAGAAATTCCCCTTTTTTTGAGGTAAAAAGGATTAAATTCCCTTATTTGGGGGCAAAAAGGCAGACATTTCCTTTATTTTGGGGCAAAATTGCAGAAATTTCACATATTTCAGGGAAAAAAGGCAGAAATTTTCCTTATTTTGGGGCAAAATTGCAGAAATTTCACTTATTTTGGGGCAAAATTGGAGAAATTTCACTTATGTCAGGGTAATAAGTCAGAAATTTTTTTTATTTTGGGGCAAAAAAGACAGAAATTCCCTTTGTTTTGGGGGAAAAAGACAGAAATTCCACTTATTTAGAGGCAAAAAAGCAGAAATTCCCCTTATTTTGGAGCAAAAATGAAGAAATTTCCCTTTTTTACGGCAAAAAGGTATACATTCTTCTTATTTTCGGGCAAATACCAGAAATTTCTCGTATTTTGGAGCAAAATTGCAGAAATTCCTCTAATTGTGGGGCAAAAAGGCAGAAATTCCCTATATTTTATGGCATAAAGACAGAAATTCTTCTTATTTTGAGGCAAAACTCAGAAATTCCACTTATTTTAAGGCAAAATTCCAGAAATTTCCCTTATTTTGGGGCAAAATTGCAGAAATTTCACTTATTTTGGGGCAAAATTGCAGAAATTTCACTTATTTAAGGGAATAAAAGCAGAAATTTTCTTCTTCTGGGGCAAAAAGGCAAAAATTTCTTTTATTTTGGTACAAAATTGCAGAAAATTTTTTTATTTTGGGCAAAAAGGCAGAAATTTCCCATATTTTGGGGCAAAAATGCAGAAATTCCCCTTATTTTGAGGTAAAAAGGCTGAAATTCTCCTCATTTGAGGTCAAAAAGCAGAAATTTCTCTTATTTTGGGGCAAAGTTCCAGAAATTTCCCTTATTTTGGGGCAAAATTGCAGAAATTTCACTTATTTTGGGGCAAAATTGCAGAAAATTCACTTATTTCAGTGAAAAAAGGCAGAAATTTTCCTTATTTTTGGGCAAAAAAACAGAAATTCCTAATATTTTGTGGCAAAAATGCAGAAATTCCCCTTATTTTGAGGTAAAAAGGCTAATATTCCCCTTCTTTGGGGGCAAAAAGGCAGAAATTTTCCTTATTTTGGGGCAAAAAAGACAGAAATTCCCTTTGTTTTTGGGGAAAAAGACAGAAATTCCACATATTTAGAGGCAAAAAAGCAGAAATTTCCCTTATTTTGGAGCAAAATTGCAAAAATTTCCCTTTTTTATGGCAAAAAGGTATGCATTCTTCTTATTATCGAGCAAAAAGGCAGAAATTCCCCGTATTTTGGAGCAAAATTGCAGAAATTCCCCTAATTGTGGGGCAAAAAGGCAGAAATTTCCTATATGTTAGGGCAAAAAGACAGAAATTCTCCTTATTTTGGGGCAAAACTCAGAAATTCCACTTATTTTGGGGCAAAATTCAAGAAATTTCCATTATTTTGGGGGCAAAATTGAAGAAATTTCACTTATTTTGGGGCAAAATTGCAGAAATTTCACTTATTTCAGGAAAAAAAGGCAGAAATTTTCTTATTTTGGGGCAAAAAAACAGAAATTCCTAATATTTTGTGGCAAAAATGCAGAAATTCCCCTTATTTTGAGGTAAAAATGCTGATATTCCCCTTCTTTGGGGGCAAAAAGGCAGAAATTTTCCTTATTTTGGGGCAAAAAAGACAGAAATTCCCTTTGTTTTCGGGGAAAAAGACAGAAATTCCACATATTTAGAGGCAAAAAAGCAGAAATTTCCCTTCTTTTGGAGCAAAATTGCAAAAATTTCACTTTTTTATGGCAAAAAGGTATGCATTCTTCTTATTATCGAGCAAAAAGGAAGAAATTCCCCGTATTTTGGAGCAAAATTGCAGAAATTCTCCTAATTGTGGGGTAAAAAGGCAGAAATTTCCTATATGTTAGGGCAAAAAGACAGAAATTCTCCTTATTTTGGGGCAAAACTCAGAAATTCCACTTATTTTGGGGCAAAATTCAAGAAATTTCCATTAATTTAGGGGCAAAATTAAAGAAATTTCACTTATTTTGGGGCAAAATTGCAGAAATTTCTCTTATTTCAGGAAAAAAAGGCAGAAATTTTCCTTATTTTGGGGCAAAAAGGCAGAAATTCCTAATATTTTGTGGCAAAAAATCTAGAAATTCCCCTTATTTTGAGGTAAAAAGGCTGAAATTCCCCTTATTTGAGGGCAAAAAGGCAGTAATTTCCCTTATTTTGGGGCAAAATTGCAGAAATTTCACTTATTTCAGGGTAATAAGTCAGAAATTTTTTTTATTTTGAAGCTAAAAGGACAGAAATTTCCTTTGTTTTGGGGGAAAAAGACAGAAATTCAACTTATTTAGAGTCAAAAATGCAGAAATTCCTCTTATTTGGGGAAAAAATGAAGAAATTTCCCTTTTTTATGGCAAAAAGGTATGCATTCTTTTTATTTTTGGGCAAAAAGGCAGAAATTCCCCGTATTTTGGAGGAAAATTGCAGAAATTCCCCTAATTGTGGAACAAAAAGGCAGAAATTCCCTATATGTTGGTGCAAAAAGACAGAAATTCTCCTTATTTTCGGGCAAAACTCAGAAGTTTACTTATTTTAGGGCAAAATTCCAGAAATTTCCCTTATTTTGGGGAAAATTGCTGAAATTTCACCTATTTTGGGGCAAAATTGCAGAAATTTCACTTATTTCAGAAAAAAAAAAGCAGAAATTTTCTTATTTTGGGGCAAAAAGGCAGAAATTTCATTTATTTTGGTACAAAATTTCAGAAATTTTTCTTATTTTGGAGCAAAAATGCAGAAATTTCCCATATTTTGGGGCAAAAATGCAGAAATTCTTATTTTGAGGAAAAAGGCTGAAATTCCCCTTATTTGGGGGCAAAAAGGCAGAAATTTCCCTTATTTTGGGGCAAAATTGCAGAAATTTCACTTATTTCAGGGTAATAAGTCATAAATTTTCCTTATTTTGGGCAAAAAACACAGAAATTCCCTTTGTTTTGTGGGGAAAACACAGAAATTCCACTTTTTTAGAGGCAAAAAAGCAGAAATTCCTTTTTTTTTTTAGCAAAAATGAAGAAATTTCCCTTTTTTGTAGCAAAAGGTATACATTCCCCTTATTTTAGGCTAAAAAGCAGAAATTCCCTGTATTTTGGAGCAAAATTGTAGAAATTCCCCTAATTGTGAGGCAAAAAGGCAGAAATTCCTTATATGTTAGTGCAAAAAGACAGAAATCCTCCTTATTTTCGGGCAAAACTCAGAAATTCCACTTATTTTGGGGCAAAATTGCTGAAATTTCACCTATTTTGGGGCAAAATTGCAAAAATTTCACTTATTTCAGAAAAAAAAGCAGAAATTTTCTTATTTTGGGGCAAAAAGGCAGACATTTCATTTATTTTGGTACAAAATTGCAGAAATTTTTCTTATTTTGGAGCAAAAATGCAGAAATTTCCCATATTTTGGGGCAAAAATGCAGAAATTCTTATTTTGAGGAAAAAGGCTGAAATTCCCCTTATTTGGGGGCAAAAAGGCAGAAATTTCATTTATTTTGGTACAAAATTGCAGAAATTTTTCTTATTTTGGAGCAAAAATGCAGAAATTTCCCATATTTTGGGGCAAAAATGCAGAAATTCTTATTTTGAGGAAAAAGGCTGAAATTCCCCTTATTTGGGGGCAAAAAGGCAGAAATTTCCCTTATTTTGGGGCAAAATTGCAGAAATTTCACTTATTTCAGGGTAATAAGTCATAAATTTTCCTTATTTTGGGCAAAAAACACAGAAATTCCCTTTGTTTTGTAGGGAAAACACAGAAATTCCACTTTTTTAGAGGCAAAAAAGCAGAAATTCCTTTTATTTTTTAGCAAAAATTAAGAAATTTCCCTTTTTTGTAGCAAAAGGTATACATTCCCCTTATTTTAGGCTAAAAAGCAGAAATTCCCCGTATTTTGGAGCAAAATTGTAGAAATTCCCCTAATTGTGGGGCAAAAAGGCAGAAATTCCTTATATGTTAGTGCAAAAAGACAGAAATCCTCCTTATTTTCGGGCAAAACTCAGAAATTCCACTTATTTTGGGGCAAAATTGCTGAAATTTCACCTATTTTTGGGCAAAATTGCAAAAATTTCACTTATTTCAGAAAAAAAAGCAGAAATTTTCTTATTTTGGGGCAAAAAGGCAGACATTTCATTTATTTTGGTACAAAATTGCAGAAATTTTTCTTATTTTGGAGCAAAAATGCAGAAATTTACCATATTTTGGGGCAAAAATGCAGAAATTCTTATTTTGAGGAAAAAGGCTGAAATTCCCCTTATTTGGGGGCAAAAAGGCAGAAATTTCCCTTATTTTGGGGCAAAATTGCAGAAATTTCACTTATTTAAGGGTAATAAGTCAGAAATTTTCCTTATTTTGGGGCAAAATTGCAGAAATTTCACTTACTTTGGGGCAAAATTGGAGAAATTTCACTTATGTCAGGGTAATAAGTCAGAAATTTTTTTTAATTTGGGGCAAAAAAGACAGGAATTTTCTTTGTTTTGGGGGAAAAAGACAGAAATTCCACTTATTTAGAGGCAAAAAAGCAGAAATTCCCCTTATTTTGGAGCAAAAATGAAGAAATTTTTCTTTTTTATGGCAAAAAGGTATGCATTCTTCTTATTTTCGGGCAAAAACCAGAAATTTCCCGTATTTTGGAGCAAAATTGCAGAAATTCCTCTAATTGTGGGGTAAAAAGGCAGAAATTCCCTATATTTTATGGCATAAAGACAGAAATTCTTCTTATTTTGAAGCAAAACTCAGAAATTCCACATATTTTAACGCAAAATTCCAGAAATTTCTCTTATTTTGGGGCAAAATTGCAGAAATTTCACTTATTTTGGGGCAAAATTGCAGAAATTTCAGTTATTTAAAGGAAAAAAAGCAGAAATTTTCTTCTTCTGGGGCAAAAAGGCAAAATTTTCTTTTATTTTGGTACAAAATTGCAGAAAATTTTTTTATTTTGGGCAAAAAGGCAGAAATTTCCCATATTTTGGGGCAAAATGCAGAAATTCTTCTTATTTTGAGGTAAAAAGGCTGAAATTTCCGTTATTTGAGGGCAAAAAGGGAGAAATTTCTTTTATTTTGGGGAAAAATTGCAGAAATTTCACTTATTTCAGGGTAATAAGTAAAAAATTTTCTTTATTTTGAGGCAAAAATACAGAAATTCCCTTTGTTTTGGGGGACAAAGACAGAAATTCCACATATTTAGAGGCATAAAAGCAAAAATTCTCTTTATTTTGGAGCAAAAATGAAGAAATTTTCCTTTTTTATGGCAAATAGTTATGCATTCTTCTTATTTTCGGGCAAAAAGGCAGAAATTTCTCTTATTTGGGGCAAAATTCCAGAAATTTCCCTTATTTCATGGTAATAAGTCAGAAATTTTCCTTATTTTGCGCAAAAAAGGCAGAAATTCCCTTTGTTTTGGGGGAAAAATACATAAATTCCACTTATTTAGAGACAAAAAAGCAGAAAGTCCCCTTTTTTTGGGGCAAAATTGCATAAATTTCACTTACTTCAGGGTAATAAGTCAGAAATTTTCCTTATTTTTGGGCAAAAGAGACAGAAATTACCTTTGTTTTGGGGGAAAAAGACAGAAATTCCACTTATTTAGAGGCAAAAAAGCAAAAATTCCCTTTATTTTGGAGCAAAAATGAAGAAATTTTCCTTTTTTATGGCAAAAAGTTATGCATTCTTATTTTCGGGCAAAAAGGCAGAAATTCCCAGTATTTTGGAGCAAAATTGCAGAAATTCCCCTAGTTGTGGGGCAAAAAGGCAGAAATTCCCTATATGTTGAGGCAAAAAGACAGAGATTCTCCTTATTTTGGGGCAAAACTCAGAAATTCCACTTATTTTGGGGCAAAATTCCAGAAATTTCACTTATTTTGGGGCAAAATTGTAGAAATTTCACTTATTTTGGGGCAAAATTGCAGAAATTTCACTTATTTTGGGGCAAAATTGCAGAAATTTAACTTATTTGGGTAATAAGTCACAAATTTTCCTTATTTTGGAGCAAAAAGACCGAAATTCTATTTGTATTGGGCGACAAAGACAGAAATTCCACATATTTAGAGGCATAAAAGCAGAAATTCCCCTTATTTTGGAGCAAAAATGAAGAAATTTTCCTTTTTTATGGCAAAAAGGTATGCATTCTTCTTATTTTCGGGCAAAAAGGCAGAAATTCCCTGTATTTTGGAGCAAAATTGCAGAAATTGCCATAATTGTGAGGCAAAAAGGCAGAAATTCCCTATATGTTGAGGCAAAAAGACAGAAATTCTCCTTATTTTGGGTCAAAACTATGAAATTCCAATTATTTTGAGGCAAAATTCCAGAAATTTCACTTATTTTGGGGCAAAATTGTAGAAATTTCACTTATTTTGGGGAAAAATTTCAGAAATTTCACTTATTTCAGAAAAAAAGCAGAAATTTTCTTATTTGGAAGCAAAAGGGCAGAAATTTCTTTTATTTTGGTACAAAATTCCAGAAATTTCCCTTATTTTGGGACAAAATTGCAGAAATTTCACTTATTTTGGGGCAAAATTTCAGAAATTTCACTTATTTCAGGAAAAAAAGGCAGAAATTTTCCTTATTTTGGGGCAAAAAGGCAGAAATTCCTAATATTTTGTGGCAAAAATGCAGAAATTCCCCTTATTTTGAGGTAAAAAGGCTGAAATTCCCTATATTTGGGGGCAAAAAAGGCAGAAATTTCCCTTTTTTGGGGGCAAAATTGTAGAAATTTCACTTACTTCAGGGTAATAAGTCAGAAATTTTCCTTATTTTGGAACAAAAAAGACAGAAATTCCCTTTGTTTTTGGGGAAAAAGACAGAAATTCCACTTATATAGAGTCAAAAAGGCAGAAATTCCTTTTATTTTGGAGCAAAAATGAAGAAATTTTCCTTTTTTATGGCAAAAAGATATGCATTCTTATTTTCGGGCAAAAAGGCAGAAATTCCCCGTCTTTTGGAGCAAAATTGCAGAAATTCCCCTAATTATGGGGCAAAAAGGGAGAAATTCCCTATATATTGGGGCAAAAAGACAGAAATTCTCCTTATTTTGGGGTAAAACTCAGAAATTCCACTTATTTTGGGGCAAAATTCCAGAAATTTCACTTATTTTGGGGCAAAATTCTAGAAATTTCACTTATTTTGGGCCAAAATTTCAGAAATTTCACTTATTTTCAGAAAAAAAATAGAAATTTTTCTATTTCGAAGCAAAAATGCAGAAATTTCTTTTATTTTGGTACAAAATTTCAGAAATTTTTCTTATTTTGGGGCAAAAAGGCAGAAATTTCCCATATTTTGGGGCAAAAATTTAGAAATTCCCCTTATTTTGTGGTAAAAAGGCTAAAATTCCCCTTATTTGGGGGCAAAAAGGCAGAAATTCCACTTATTTTGGGCCAAAATTGCAGAAATTTCACTTATTTCAGGGAAAAAAGGCAGAAATTTTCCTTATTTTGGGGCAAAAAGGCAGAAATTCCTAATATTTTGTGGCAAAAATAAAGAAATTCCCTTTATTTTGAGGTAAAAAGGGTGAAATTCCCCTTATTTGGGGGTAAAAAGGCCGAAATTTTCCTTATTTTGGGGCAAAATTGCAGAAATTTAACTTATTTCAGGTTAATAAGTCAGAAATTTTTTTTATTTTGGGGCAAAAAAGACAGAAATTCCCTTTGTTTTGGAGGAAAAATACCAAAATACCACTTATTTAGAGGCAAAAAAGCAGAAATTTTCCTTATTTTGGAGCAAAAATTAAGAAATTTCCCTTTTTTATGGCAAAAAGGCAAAAATTCCTTGTATTTTGGAGCAAAATTGCAGAAATTCCCCTAATTGTCAGGCAAAAAGGTAGAAATTCCATATATGATGGGGCAAAAAGACAGAAATTCTATTTATTTTGGTGCGAAACTCAGAAATTCCACTTATTTGGGGCAAAATTCCAGAAATTTACCTTATTTTAGGGCAAAATTGCAGAAATTTCACTTATTTTGGGGCAAAATTGCAGAAATTTCACTTATTTCAGGGAAAAAAAGCAGAAATTTTCCTTATTTTGGGGCAAAAAACAGAAATTCCTAATATTTTGTAGTAAAAATGCAGAAATTCCCCTTATTTTGAGGTAAAAAGGCTGAAATTCCCCTTATTTGGGGGCAAAAAGGCGGTAATTTCCCTTATTTTGGGACAAAATTGCAGAAATTTCAATTACTTCAGGGTAATAAGTAAGAAATTTTCCTTATTTTGGAACAAAAAAGACAGAAATTCCCTTTGTTTTAGGGGAAAAAGACAGATATACCACTTATTTAGAGTCAAAAAGGCAGAAATACCCCTTATTTTGGAGCAAAAATGAAGATATTTCCCTTTTTTTATGGCAAAAAGGTATGCATTCTTCTTATTTTCAGGCAAAAAGGCAGAAATTCCCTGTATTTTGAGCAACATTGCAGAAATTCCCCTAATTGTGGGGCAAAAAGGCAGAAATTCCCTATATGTTGGGGCAAAACTCAGAAATTCCACTTATTTTGGGGCAAAATTCCAGAAATTTCCCATATTTTGGGGCCAAATTGCAGACATTTCACTTATTTTGGGGCAAAATTTCAGAAATTTCACTTATTTCAGGGAAAAAAAGCAGAAATTTTTTTATTTTGGGGCAAAAAGGCAGAAATTTCCCATATTTTGAAGAAAAATGCAGAAATTCCCCTTATTTTGAGGTAAAAATGCTGAAATTCCCCTTATTTGGGTGCAAAAACGCAGAAATTTCTCTTATTTTGAGGCAAAATTGCAGAAATTTCACTTATTTCAGGATAATAAATCAAAAATTTTCTTTATTTTGGGGCAAGAAAGACAGAAATTCTATTTGTTTTCGGGGAAAAAACAGAAATTCGAATTATTTAGAGGAAAAAAGCAGAAATTCTTATTTTGGAGCAAAAATGAAAAAATTTTACTTTTTTATGGCAAAAAGGTATGCATTCTTCTTATTTTCAGACAAAAAGGCAGAAATTCCCTGTATTTTGGAGCAAAATTGCAGAAATTACTCTAATTGTGGGGCAAAAAGGCAGAAATTCGTTATATGTTGGGGCAAAAAGACAGAAATTCTCCTTATTTTGTGGCAAAACTCAAATTTCACTTATTTTGGGACAAAATTGCAGAAATTTCAGTTATTTCAGAAAAAAAAGCAGAAATTTTCTTATTTTGGGGCAAAAAGGCAGAAAATTCCCATATTTTGGGGCAAAAATGCAGAAATTCCCCTTATTTTGGGGTAAAAATATGAAATTCCCTTATTTGGGGGCAAAAAAGCAGAAATTTCACTTATTTAAGCAAAAAAAGTCAGAAATTTTCCTTATTTTGGGGCAAAAAGACAGAAATTCCTTTTGTTTTAGAGAAAAAAGACAGAAATTCCACTTATTTAGAGGCAAAAAAGCAGAAATTCCCTTTATTTTGAGGTAAAAAGGCTGAAATTCCCCTTATTTTGGGGCAAAAAGGCAGAAATTTCCTTTATTTTGAGGCAAAATTGCAGAAATTTCACTTATTTCAGGGTAATAAGTCAGAAATTTTCCTTATTTTGGGGCAAAAAAGACAGAAATTCCCTTTGTTTTGGGGGAAAAAGACAGAAATTCCACTTATTTAGAGGCAAATGCAGAAATTCCCCTTATTTTGGAGCAAAAATGAAGAAATTTCCCTTTTTTATGGCAAAAAGGTATGCATTCTTCTTATTTTCGGACAAAAAGGCAGAAATTCTCCGTATTTTGGAGCAAAATTGCAGAAATTCCCCTAATTGTGGGGCAAAAAGGCAGAAATTCCCTATATGTTGGGGCAAAAGGACAGAAATTCTTTTTATTTTGTGGCAAAACTCAGAAATACCACTTATTTTGAGGCAAAATTCCAGAAATTTCCCTTATTTTGTGGAAAAATTGCAGAAATTTCACTTATTTTGGGCAAAATTGCAGAAATTTCACTTATTTCAGAAAAAAAGCAGATTTTTTTTTATTTTGGGGCAAAAAGGCAGAAATTTCTTTTATTTTGGTACAAAATTGAAGAAATTTTTCTTATTTTGGGGCAAAAACGCAGAAATTTCCCATATTTTGGGGCAAAACTGCAGAAATTTCCCTTTTTTTGACGTAAAAAGGCTGAAATTCCCCTTATTTGGGGGCAAAAAGGGAGAAATTTTTCTTATTTTGAGGCAAAATTGCAGCAATTTCACTTATATCAGGGTAATAAGTCAGAAATTTTCCTTATCTTGGGGCAAAAAATACAGAAATTCCCTTTGTTTTGGGGCAAAAAGACAGAAATTCCACTTATTTTGGGGCAAAATTCCAGAAATTTCACTTATTTTGGGGCAAAATTGTAGAAATTTCACTTATTTTGGGGCAAAATTTCAGAAATTTCACTTTTTTCAGAAAAAAAAGTAGAAATTTTTCTATTTGGAAGCAAAAAGGCACAAATTTCTTTTATTTTGTTACAAAATTGCAGAAATTTTTCTTATTTTGGGGCAAAAAGGCAGAAATTTCCCATATTTTGGGGCAAAAATGCAGAAATTCCTCTTATTTTGAGGTAAAAAGGCTAAAATTCCCCTTATTTGGGGGCAAAAAGGCAGAAATTTCACTTATTTTGGGCCAAACTTGCGGAAATTTCACTTATTTCAGGGAAAAAAGGCAGAAATTTTCCTTATTTTGGGGCAAAAAGGCAGAAATTCCTAATATATTGTGGCAAAAATGCAGAAATTCCCCTTATTTTGAGGTAAAAAGGGTGAAATTCCCCTTATTTGGGGGTAAAACTGCCGAAATTTCGCTTATTTTGGGGCAAAATTGCAGAAATTTCACTTATTTCAGGGTAATAAGTAAGAAATTTTCCATATTTTGGGGCAAAAAAGACAGAAATTCCCTTTGTTTTGAGGGAAAAAGACAGAAATACCACTTATTTAGAGGCAAAAAAGCAGAAATTTTCCTTATTTTGGAGCAAAAATGAAGAAATTTTCCTTTTTTATGGCAAAAAGGTATGCATTCTTCATATTTTCGGGCAAAAAGGCAGAAATTCCCCGTATTTTGGAGCAAAATTGCAGAAATTCCCCTAATTGTCGGGCAAAAAGGTAGAAATTCCCAATATGTTGGGGCAAAAAGACAGAAATTCTCCTTATTTTGGGGCAAAACTCAGAAATTCCACTTATTTGGGGCAAAATTCCAGAAATTTACCTTATTTTAGAACAAAATTGCAGAAATTTCACTTATTTTGGGGCAAAATTGCAGAAATTTCACTTATTTCAGGGAAAAAAGGCAGAAATTTTCCTTATTTTGGGGCAAAAAGCAGAAATTCCTAATATTTTGTTCAAAAATGCAGAAATTCCCCTTATTTTGAGGTAAAAAGGCTGAAATTACCCTTATTTGGGGGCAAAAAGGCAGTAATTTCCCTTTTTTTGGGGCAAAATTGAAGAAATTTCAGTTATTTCAGGGTAATAAGTAAGAAATTTTTTTTATTTTGGAAGAAAAAAGACAGAAATTCCCTTTGTTTTGGGGGAAAAAGACAGAAATTCCACTTATTTAGAGTCAAAAAGGCAGAAATTCCCCTTATTTTGAAGCAAAAATGAAGACATTTCCCTTTTTATGGCAAAAAGGTATGCATTCTTCTTATTTTCAGGCAAAAAGGCAGAAATTCCCTGTATTTTGAGCAACATTGCAGAAATTCCCCTAATTGTGGGGCAAAAAGGCAGAAATTCCCTATATGTTGGGGCAAAAAGACAGACATTCTTCTTATTTTGGGGCAAAACTCAGAAATTCCACTTATTTTGGGGCAAAATTCCAGAAATTTCCCATATTCTGGGGCCAAATTGCAGAAATTTCACTTATTTTGGGGCAAAATTTCAGAAATTTCACTTATTTCAGGAAAAAAAGGCAGAAATTTTCTTATTTTGGGGCAAAAAGGCAGAAATTTCCCATATTTTGGGGCAAAAATGCAGAAATTCCTCTTATTTTGAGGTAAAAAGGCTAAAATTCCCCTTATTTGGGGGCAAAAAGGCAGAAATTTCACTTATTTTGGGCCAAACTTGCGGAAATTTCACTTATTTCAGGGAAAAAAGGCAGAAATTTTCCTTATTTTGGGGCAAAAAGGCAGAAATTCCTAATATATTGTGGCAAAAATGCAGAAATTCCCTTTATTTTGAGGTAAAAAGGGTGAAATTCCCCTTATTTGGGGGTAAAACTGCCGAAATTTCGCTTATTTTGGGGCAAAATTGCAGAAATTTCACTTATTTCAGGGTAATAAGTAAGAAATTTTCCATATTTTGGGGCAAAAAAGACAGAAATTCCCTTTGTTTTGAGGGAAAAAGACAGAAATACCACTTATTTAGAGGCAAAAAAGCAGAAATTTTCCTTATTTTGGAGCAAAAATGAAGAAATTTTCCTTTTTTATGGCAAAAAGGTATGCATTCTTCATATTTTCGGGCAAAAAGGCAGAAATTCCCCGTATTTTGGAGCAAAATTGCAGAAATTCCCCTAATTGTCGGGCAAAAAGGTAGAAATTCCCTATATGTTGGGGCAAAAAGACAGAAATTCTCCTTATTTTGGGGCAAAACTCAGAAATTCCACTTATTTGGGGCAAAATTCCAGAAATTTACCTTATTTTAGAACAAAATTGCAGAAATTTCACTTATTTTGGGGCAAAATTGCAGAAATTTCACTTATATCAGGGAAAAAAGGCAGAAATTTTCCTTATTTTGGGGCAAAAAGCAGAAATTCCTAATATTTTGTGGCAAAAATGCAGAAATTCCCCTTATTTTGAGGTAAAAAGGCTGAAATTACCCTTATTTGGGGGCAAAAAGGCAGTAATTTCCCTTTTTTTGGGGCAAAATTGAAGAAATTTCAGTTATTTCAGGGTAATAAGTAAGAAATTTTTTTTATTTTGGAAGAAAAAAGACAGAAATTCCCTTTGTTTTGGGGGAAAAAGACAGAAATTCCACTTATTTAGAGTCAAAAAGGCAGAAATTCCCCTTATTTTGAAGCAAAAATGAAGAAATTTCCCTTTTTTATGGCAAAAAGGTATGCATTCTTCTTATTTTCAGGCAAAAAGGCAGAAATTCCCTGTATTTTGAGCAACATTGCAGAAATTCCCCTAATTGTGGGGCAAAAAGGCAGAAATTCCCTATATGTTGGGGCAAAAAGACAGACATTCTTCTTATTTTGGGGCAAAACTCAGAAATTCCACTTATTTTGGGGCAAAATTCCAGAAATTTCCCATATTCTGGGGCCAAATTGCAGAAATTTCACTTATTTTGGGGCAAAATTTCAGAAATTTCACTTATTTCAGGAAAAAAAGGCAGAAATTTTCTTATTTTGGGGCAAAAAGGCAGAAATTCCTAATATTTTGTGGCAAAAATGCAGAAATTCCCCTTATTTTGAGGTAAAAAGGCTGAAATTCCCTATATTTGGGGGCAAAAAAGGCAGAAATTTCCCTTTTTTGGGGGCAAAATTGTAGAAATTTCACTTACTTCAGGGTAATAAGTCAGAAATTTTCCTTATTTTGGAACAAAAAAGACAGAAATTCCCTTTGTTTTGGGGGAAAAAGACAGAAATTCCACTTATTTAGAGTCAAAAAGGCAGAAATTCCTTTTATTTTGGAGCAAAAATGAAGAAATTTTCCTTTTTTATGGCAAAAAGGTATGCATTCTTTTTCGGGCAAAAAGGCAGAAATTCCCCGTCTTTTGGAGCAAAATTGCAGAAATTCCCCTAATTATGGGGCAAAAAGGGAGAAATTCCCTATATATTGGGGCAAAAAGACAGAAATTCTCCTTATTTTGGGGTAAAACTCAGAAATTCCACTTATTTTGGGGCAAAATTCCAGAAATTTCACTTATTTTGAGGCAAAATTCTAGAAATTTCACTTATTTTGGGCCAAAATTTCAGAAATTTCACTTATTTTCAGAAAAAAAAAATAGAAATTTTTCTATTTCGAAGCAAAAATGCAGAAATTTCTTTTATTTTGGTACAAAATTGCAGAAATTTTTCTTATTTTGGGGCAAAAAGGCAGAAATTTCCCATATTTTGGGGCAAAAATTTAGAAATTCCCCTTATTTTGAGGTAAAAAGGCTAAAATTCCCCTTATTTGGGGGCAAAAAGGCAGAAATTCCACTTATTTTGGGCCAAAATTGCAGAAATTTCACTTATTTCAGGGAAAAAAGGCAGAAATTTTCCTTATTTTGGGGCAAAAAGGCAGAAATTCCTAATATTTTGTGGCAAAAATAAAGAAATTCCCTTTATTTTGAGGTAAAAAGGGTGAAATTCCCCTTATTTGGGGGTAAAAAGGCCAAAATTTCCATTATTTTGGGGCAAAATTGCAGAAATTTAACTTATTTCAGGTTAATAAGTCAGAAATTTTTTTTATTTTGGGGCAAAAAAGACAGAAATTCCCTTTGTTTTGGAGGAAAAAGACCAAAATACCACTTATTTAGAGGCAAAAAAGCAGAAATTTTTCTTATTTTGGAGCAAAAATTAAGAAATTTCCCTTTTTTATGGCAAAAAGGCAAAATTCCTTGTATTTTGGAGCAAAATTGCAGAAATTCTTCTAATTATCAGGCAAAAAGGTAGAAATTCCATATATGTTGGGGCAAAAAGACAGAAATTCTCTTTATTTTGGGTCGAAACTCAGAAATTCCACTTATTTGGGGCAAAATTCCAGAAATTTACCTTATTTTAGGGCAAAATTGCAGAAATTTCACTTATTTTGGGGCAAAATTGCAGAAATTTCACTTATTTCAGGGAAAAAAAGCAGAAATTTTCCTTATTTTGGGGCAAAAAAAAAGAAATTCCTAATATTTTGTAGTAAAAATGCAGAAATTCCCCTTATTTTGAGGTAAAAAGGCTGAAATTCCCCTTATTTGGGGGCAAAAAGGCAGTAATTTCCCTTATTTTGGGGCAAAATTGCAGAAATTTCACTTATTTCAGGGTAATAAGTAAGAAATTTTCCTTATTTTGGAACAAAAAAGACAGAAATTCCCTTTGTTTTAGGGGAAAAAGACAGATATTCCACTTATTTAGAGTCAAAAGGCATAAATACCCCTTATTTTGGAGCAAAAATGAAGATATTTCCCTTTTTTATGGCAAAACTTATGCATTCTTCTTATTTTCAGGCAAAAAGGCAGAAATTCCCTGTATTTTGAGCAACATTGCAGAAATTCCCCTAATTGTGGGGCAAAAAGGCAGAAATTCCCTATATGTTGGGGCAAAAAGACAGACATTCTTCTTATTTTGGGGCAAAACTCAGAAATTCCACTTATTTTGGGGCAAAATTCCAGAAATTTCCCATATTTTGGGGCCAAATTGCAGAAATTTCACTTATTTTGGGGCAAAATTTCAGAAATTTCACTTATTTCAGGGAAAAAAAGCAGAAATTTTTTTATTTTGGGGCAAAAAGGCAGAAATTTCCCATATTTTGAAGAAAAATGCAGAAATTCCCCTTATTTTGAGGTAAAAATGCTGAAATTCCCCTTATTTGGGTGCAAAAACGCAGAAATTTCTCTTATTTTGAGGCAAAATTGCAGAAATTTCACTTATTTCAGGATAATAAATCAGAAATTTTCTTTATTTTGGGGCAAGAAAGACAGAAATTCTATTTGTTTTCGGGGAAAAAACAGAAATTCGAATTATTTAGAGGAAAAAAGCAGAAATTCTTCTTATTTTGGAGATAAATGAAAAAATTTTACTTTTTTATGGCAAAAAGGTATGCATTCTTCTTATTTTCAGACAAAAAGGCAGAAATTCCCCGTATTTTGGAGCAAAATGGCAGAAATTACTCTAATTGTGGGGCAAAAAGGCAGAAATTCCTTATATGTTGGGGCAAAAAGACAGAAATTCTCCTTATTTTGTGGCAAAACTCAGAAATTTCACTTATTTTGGGACAAAATTGCAGAAATTTCAGTTATTTCAGAAAAAAAAGCAGAAATTTTCTTATTTTGGGGCAAAAAGGCAGAAAATTCCCATATTTTGGGGCAAAAATGCAGAAATTCCCCTTATTTTGGGGTAAAAATCTGAAATTCCCTTATTTGGGGGCAAAAAAGCAGAAATTTCACTTATTTAAGCAAAAAAAGTCAGAAATTTTCCTTATTTTGTGGCAAAAAGACAGAAATTCCTTTTGTTTTAGAGAAAAAAGACAGAAATTCCACTTATTTAGAGGCAAAAAAGCAGAAATTCCCCTTATTTTGAGGTAAAAAGGCTGAAATTCCCCTTATTTTGGGGCAAAAAGGCAGAAATTTCCTTTATTTTGAGGCAAAATTGCAGAAATTTCACTTATTTCAGGGTAATAAGTCAGAAATTTTCCTTATTTTGGGGCAAAAAAGACAGAAATTCCCTTTGTTTTGGGGGAAAAAGACAGAAATTCCACTTATTTAGAGGCAAATGCAGAAATTCCCCTTATTTTGGAGCAAAAATGAAGAAATTTCCCTTTTTTATGGCAAAAAGGTATGCATTCTTCTTATTTTCGGACAAAAAGGCAGAAATTCCCCGTATTTTGGAGCAAAATTGCAGAAATTCCCCTAATTGTGGGGCAAAAAGGCAGAAATTCCCTATATGTTGGGGCAAAAGGACAGAAATTCTTTTTATTTTGTGGCAAAACTCAGAAATACCACTTATTTTGAGGCAAAATTCCAGAAATTTCCCTTATTTTGTGGAAAAATTGCAGAAATTTCACTTATTTTGGGCAAAATTGCAGAAATTTCACTTATTTCAGAAAAAAAGCAGAATTTTTTTTATTTTGGGGCAAAAAGGCAGAAATTTCTTTTATTTTGGTACAAAATTGAAGAAATTTTTCTTATTTTGGGGCAAAAACGCAGAAATTTCCCATATTTTGGGGCAAAACTGCAGAAATTTCCCTTTTTTTGACGTAAAAAGGCTGAAATTCCCCTTATTTGGGGGCAAAAAGGGAGAAATTTTTCTTATTTTGAGGCAAAATTGCAGCAATTTCACTTATTTCAGGGTAATAAGTCAGAAATTTTCCTTATCTTGGGGCAAAAAATACAGAAATTCCCTTTGTTTTGGGGGAAAAAGACAGAAATTCCACTTATTTTGGGGCAAAATTCCAGAAATTTCACTTATTTTGGGGCAAAATTGTAGAAATTTCACTTATTTTGGGGCAAAATTTCAGAAATTTCACTTTTTTCAGAAAAAAAAGTAGAAATTTTTCTATTTGGAAGCAAAAAGGCAGAAATTTCTTTATTTTGTTACAAAATTGCAGAAATTTTTCTTATTTTGGGGCAAAAAGGCAGAAATTATCCATATTTTGGTGCAAAAATGCAGAAATTCCCCTTCTTTTGAGGTAAAAAGGCTAAAATTCCCCTTATTTGGGGGCAAAAAGGCAGAAATTTCACTTATTTTGGGCCAAACTTGCGGAAATTTCACTTATTTCAGGGAAAAAAGGCAGAAATTTTCCTTATTTTGGGGCAAAAAGGCAGAAATTCCTAATATATTGTGGCAAAAATGCAGAAATTCCCTTTATTTTGAGGTAAAAAGGGTGAAATTCCCCTTATTTGGGGGTAAAACTGCCGAAATTTCGCTTATTTTGGGGCAAAATTGCAGAAATTTCACTTATTTCAGGGTAATAAGTAAGAAATTTTCCATATTTTGGGGCAAAAAAGACAGAAATTCCCTTTGTTTTGAGGGAAAAAGACAGAAATACCACTTATTTAGAGGCAAAAAAGCAGAAATTTTCCTTATTTTGGAGCAAAAATGAAGAAATTTCCCTTTTTTATGGCAAAAAGGTATGCATTCTTCTTATTTTCGGGCAAAAAGGCAGAAATTCCCCGTATTTTGGAGCAAAATTGCAGAAATTCCCCTAATTGTCGGGCAAAAAGGTAGAAATTCCCTATATGTTGGGGCAAAAAGACAGAAATTCTCCTTATTTTGGGGCAAAACTCAGAAATTCCACTTATTTGGGGCAAAATTCCAGAAATTTACCTTATTTTAGAACAAAATTGCAGAAATTTCACTTATTTTGGGGCAAAATTGCAGAAATTTCACTTATTTCAGGGAAAAAAGGCAGAAATTTTCCTTATTTTGGGGCAAAAAGCAGAAATTCCTAATATTTTGTGGCAAAAATGCAGAAATTCCCCTTATTTTGAGGTAAAAAGGCTGAAATTACCCTTATTTGGGGGAAAAAGGCAGTAATTTCCCTTATTTTGGGGCAAAATTGAAGAAATTTCAGTTATTTCAGGGTAATAAGTAAGAAATTTTTTTTATTTTGGAAGAAAAAAGACAGAAATTCCCTTTGTTTTGGGGGAAAAAGACAGAAATTCCACTTATTTAGAGTCAAAAAGGCAGAAATTCCCCTTATTTTGAAGCAAAAATGAAGAAATTTCCCTTTTTTATGGCAAAAAGGTATGCATTCTTCTTATTTTCAGGCAAAAAGGCAGAAATTCCCTGTATTTTGAGCAACATTGCAGAAATTCCCCTAATTGTGGGCAAAAAGGCAGAAATTCCCTATATGTTGGGGCAAAAAGACAGACATTCTTCTTATTTTGGGGCAAAACTGAGAAATTCCACTTATTTTGGGGCAAAATTCCAGAAATTTCCCATATTTTGGGGCCAAATTGCAGAAATTTCACTTATTTTGGGGCAAAATTTCAGAAATTTCACTTATTTCAGGGAAAAAAAGCAGAAATTTTTTTATTTTGGGGCAAAAAGGCAGAAATTTCCCATATTTTGTAGTAAAAATGCAAAAATTCCCCTTATTTTGAGGTAAAAAGGCTGAAATTCCCCTTATTTGGGTGCAAAAAGGCAGAAATTTCTCTTATTTAGAGGCAAAATTGCAGAAATTTCACTTATTTCAGGGTAATAAATCAGAAATTTTCTTTATTTTGGGGCAAAAAAGACAGAAATTCTATTTGTTTTGGGGGAAAAAACAGAAATTCGAATTATTTAGAGGAAAAAAGCAGAAATTCTTCTTATTTTAGAGCAAAAATGAAAAAATTTCCCTTTTTTATGGCAAAAAGGTATGCATTCTTCTTATTTTCAGACAAAAAGGCAGAAATTCCCCGTATTTTGGAGCAAAATTGCAGAAATTCCTCTAATTGTGGGGCAAAAATGCAGAAATTCCTTATATGTTGGGGCAAAAAGACAGAAATTCTCCTTATTTTGTGGCAAAACTCAGAAATTTCACTTATTTTGGGGCATAATTGCAGAAATTTCAGTTATTTCAGAAAAAAAAGCATAAATTTTCTTATTTTGGGGCAAAAAGGCAGAAATTTCTTTTATTTTGGTACAAAATTGCAGAAATTTTTCTTACTTTGGGGCAAAAGGGCAGAAATTTCCCATATTTTGGGGCAAAAATGCAGAAATTCCCCTAATTTTGGGGTAAAAAGTCTGAAATTCCCTTATTTGGGGGCAAAAAAGCAGAAATTTCACTTATTTAAAGAAAAAAATTCAGAAATTTTCCTTATTTTGGGGCAAAAAGACAGAAATTCCTTTTGTTTTAGAGAAAAAAGACAGAAATTCCACTTATTTAGAGGGAAAAAAGCAGAAATTCCCCTTATTTTGAGGTAAAAAGGCTGAAATTCCCCTTATTTGGGGGCAAAAAGGCAGAAATTTCACTTATTTTGGGCCAAAATTGCGGAAATTTCACTTATTTCAGGGAAAAAAAGGCAGAAATTTTCCTTATTTTGGGGCAAAATTGAAGAAATTTCACTTATTTCAGGGTAATAAGTAAGAAAATTTCCTTATTTTGGGGCAAAAAGAACAGAAATTTCCTTTGTTTTGGGGGAAAAAGACAGAAATACCACTTATTTAGAGGCAAAAAAGCAGAAATTTTCCTTATTTTGGAGCAAAAATGAAGAAATTTCCCTTTTCTATGGCAAAAAGGTATGCATTCTTCTTATTTTCGGGCAAAAAGGCAGAAATTCCCCGTATTTTGGAGCAAAATTGCAGAAATTCCCCTAATTGTCGGGCAAAAAGGTAGAAATTCCCTATATGTTGGGGCAAAAAGACAGAAATTCTACTTATTTTGGGGCAAAACTCAGAAATTCCACTTATTTGGGGCAAAATTCCAGAAATTTACCTTATTTTAGAACAAAATTGCAGAAATTTCACTTATGTTGGGGCAAAATTGCAGAAATTTCACTTATTTCAGGGAAAAGAGCAGAAATTTTCCTTATTTTGGGGCAAAAATCAGAAATTCCTAATATTTTGTGGCAAAAATGCAGAAATTCCCCTTATTTTGAGGTAAAAAGGCTGAAATTACCCTTATTTGGGGGCAAAAAGGCAGTAATTTCCCTTATTTTGGGGCAAAATTGAAGAGATTTCAGTTATTTCAGGGTAATAAGTAAGAAATTTTTTTTATTTTGGAAGAAAAAAGACAGAAATTCCCTTTGTTTTGGGGGAAAAAGACAGAAATTCCACTTATTTAGAATCAAAAATGCAGAAATTCCCCTTATTTTGAAGCAAAAATGAAGAAATTTCCTTTTTTTATTGCAAAAAGGTATGCATTTTTCTTATTTTCAGGCAAAAAGGCAGAAATTCCTCGTATTTTGGAGCAAAATTGCAGAAATTCCTCTAATTGTGGGGCAAAAAGGCAGAAATTCCTTATATGTTGGGGCAAAAAGACAGAAATTCTCCTTATTTTGTGGCAAAACTCAGAAATTTCACTTATTTTGGGGCAAAATTGCAGAAATTTCAGTTATTTCAGAAAAAAAAGCATAAATTTTCTTATTTTGGGGCAAAAAGGCAGAAATTTCTTTTATTTTGGTACAAAATTGCAGAAATTTTTCTTATTTTGGGGCAAAAAGGCAGAAATTTCCCATATTTTGGGGAAAAATGCTAAAATTCCCCTTATTTTGGGGTAAAAAGTCTGAAATTCCCTTATTTGTGGGCAAAAAAGCAGAAATTTCACTTATTTAAGGAAAAAAAGTCAGAAATTTTTCTTATTTTGGGGCAAAAAGACAGAAATTCCTTTCGTTTTAGAGAAAAAAGACAGAAATTCCACTTATTTAGAGGCAAAAAAGCAGAAATTCCCCTTATTTTGAGGTAAAAAGGCTGAAATTCCCCTTATTTGGGGGCAAAAAGGCAGAAATTTCCTTTATTTTGGGGCAAAATTGCAGAAATTTCACTTATTTCAGGGTAATAAGTCAGAAATTTTCCTTATTTTGGGGCAAAAAAGACAGAAATTTCCTTTGTTTTGGGGGAAAAAGACAGAAATTCCACTTATTTAGAGGCAAATGCAGAAATTCCCCTTATTTTGGAGCAAAAATGAAGAAATTTCCCTTTTTTATGGCAAAAAGGTATGCATTCTTCTTATTTTCGGCCAAAAGGCAGAAATTCTCCGTATTTTGGAGCAAAATTGCAGAAATTCCTCTAATTGTGGGGCAAAAAGGAAGAAATTCCCTATATGTTGGGGCAAAAGGACAGAAATTCTCCTTATTTTGTGGCAAAACTCAGAAATACCACTTATTTTGAGGCAAAATTCCAGAAATTTCCCTTATTTTGGGGCAAAATTGCAGAAATTTCACTTATTTTGGGCAAAATTGCAGAAATTTCACTTATTTCAGAAAAAAAACAGAAATTTTTTTATTTTGGGGCAAAAAGGCAGAAATTTCTTTTATTTTGGTACAAAATTGAAGAAATTTTTCTTATTTTGGAACAAAAACGCAGAAAGTTCCCATATTTTGGGGCAAAAATGCAGAAATTTCCCTTTTTTTGACGTAAAAAGGCTGAAATTCCCCTTATTTGGGGGCAAAAAGGGAGAAATTTTTCTTATTTTGAGGCAAAATACAGCAATTTTACTTATGTCAGGGTGATAAGTCAGAAATTTTCCTTATCTTGGGGCAAAAAATACAGAAATTCCCTTTGTTTTGGGGGAAAAAGACAGAAATTCCACTTATTTAGAGGCAAAAAAGCAGAAATTCCCCTTATTTTGAAGCAAAAATGAAGATTTCCCTTTTTTGTGGCAAAAGGTATACATTCCCTTTATTTTCGGCCTAAAAAGCAAAAATTCCCCGTATTTTGGAGGAAAATTCTAGAAATTCCCCTAATTGTGGGGCAAAAAGGCAGAAATTTCCTATATGTTAGGGCAAAAAGACATAAATTCTCCTTATTTTTGGGCAAAACTCAGAAATTCCACTTATTTTGGGGCAAAATTCCAGAGATGTCCCTTATTTTGGGGCAAAATTGCAGAAATTTCACTTATTTCAGGGAAAAAAGGCAGAAATTTTCCTTATTTTGGGGCAAAAAGGCAGAAATTCCTAATATTTTGTTTCAAAAATGCAGAAATTCTCCTTATTTTGAGGTAAAAGGGTGAAATTCCTCTTATTTGGGGGCAAAGGGGCAGAAATTTCCCTTATTTTGGGGCAAAATTGCAGAAATTTCACTTATTTCAGGGTAATAAGTCAGAAAATTTCTTTATTTTGTTGCAAAAAAGACAGAAATTTTCTTTGTTTTGGGGGAAAAAGAGAGAAACTCCACATATTTAGAGGCAAAAAGCAGAAATTCCCCTTATTTTGGAGCAAAATTACAGAAATTTCCCTTTTTTATGGCAAAAAGGTATGCATTCTTCTTATTTTCGGGCAGAAAGGCAGAAATTCTCTGTATTTTGGAACAAAATTGCAGAAATTAACCTAATTGTGGGGCAAAAAGGCAGAAATTCTCAATATGTTGGGGCAAAAAGACAGAAATTCTGCTTATTTTGGGGCAAAACTCAGAAATTCCACATATTTTGGGGCAAAATTCCAGAAATTTCCCTTATTTTGGGGCAAAATTGCAGAAATTGCACTTATTTTGGGACAAAATTGGAGAAATTTCACTTATTTCAGAGAAAAAAGGCAGAAATTTTCCTTATTTTGGGGCAAAAAGTCAGAAATTTCCCATATTTTGGTACAAAATTGCAGAAATTTTTTCTTATTTTTGGCAAAAAGGCAAAAATTTCCCATATTTTGGGGAAAAAATGCAGAAATTCCCCTTATTTTGAGGTAAAATGCTGAAATTCCCCTTATTTGGGGTTAAAAAACAGAAATTTCTCTTATTTTGGGGCAAAATTGCAGAAATTTCACTTATTTCAGAGTAATAAGTCAGAAATTTTCCTTATTTTGGGGCAAAAAAGACAGAAATTCCCTTTGTTTTGGGGGAAAAAGACAGAAATTCCACTTATTTAGAGGCATAAAAGCAAAAATTCCCCACATTTTGGAGAAAAATGAAGAAAATTCCCTTTTTTATGGCAAAAAGGTATGCATTATTATTATTTTCGGACAAAAAAGGCAGAAATTCCCCGTATTTTAGAGCAAAATTGCGAAAATTCCCCTAATTGTGGCGCAAAAATGCAGTAATTCCCTATATGTTGGGGCAAAAAGACAGAAATTCTCCTTATTTTAGGGCAAAACTCAGAAATTTAAATTATTTTGGGGCAAAATTGCAGAAATTTCACTTATTTCAGAAAAAAAAGCAGAAATTTTCTTATTTTGGGGCCAAAAGGCAGAAATTTCTTTTATTTTGTTACAAAATGCAGAATTTTTTTTATTTTGGGGCAAAAAGGCAGAAATTTCCCATATTTTGGGGTAAAAATGCAGAAATTTCTCTTATTTTGAGGTAAAAGGCTGAAATTCCCTTTATTTGGGGGCAAAAAGGCAGAAATTTCTCTTATTTTGGGGCAAAATTGCAGAAATTTCACTTATTTCAGGGTAATAAGTCAGAAATTTAACTTATTTTGGAGCCAGAAAACAGAAATAACCTTTGTTTTGGGGGGAAAAAGACAGAAATTCCACTTTTTTAGAGGCAAAAAAGCAGAAATTCCCCTTATTTTGGAGCAAAAATTAAGAAATTTCACCATTTAAGGGCATAAAGGTATGCATTCTTCTTATTTTTGGGCAAAAAGGCAGAAATTCCCCTTATTTTAGAGCAAAATTGCAGAAATTTCCCAAATTGTGGGGCAAAAATGCAGAAATTCCCAATATGTTGAGGCAAAAATACAGAAATTCTCCTTATTTTTGTGCAAAACTCAGAAATTCCACTTATTTTGGGGCAAAATTCCAGAAATTTCACTTATTTTGGGGCAAAATTGTAGAAATTTCACTTATTTTGGGGCAAAATTTCAGAAATTTCACTTTTTTCAGAAAGAAAGTAGAAATTTTTTTATTTGGAAGCAAAAGGGCAGAAATTTCTTTTATTTTGGTACAAAATTGCAGAAATTTTTCTTATTTTGGGGCAAAAAGGCAGAAATTTCCCATATTTTGGGGCAAAAATGCAGAAATTCCCCTTATTTTGAGGTAAAAAGGCTAAAATTCCCCTTATTTGGGGGCAAAAAGGCAGAAATTTCACTTATTTTGGGCCAAAATTGCAGAAATTTCACGTATTTCAGGGAAAAAAGGCAGAAATTTTCTTTATTTTGGGGCAAAAATTCAGAAATTCCTAATATTTTGTGGCAAAAATGCAGAAATTCCCTTTATTTTGAGGTAGAATCGGTGAAATTCCCCTTATTTGGGGGTAAAAAGGCCGAAATTTTCCTTATTTTGGGGCAAAATTGCAGAAATTTCACTTATTTCAGGGTAATAAGTCAGAAATTTTCTTTATTTTGGGGCAAAAAAGACAGAAATTCCCTCTGTTTTGGGGAAAAAAACAGAAATTACACTTATTTAGAGGCAAAAAAGCAGAAATTTTCATTATTTTGGAGCAAAAATGAAGAAATTTCCCTTTTATATGGCAAAAAGCTATGCATTCTTCTTATTTTCGGGCAAAAAGGCAGAAATTCCCCGTATTTTAGAGCAAAATTGCAGAAATTCCCCTAATTGTCAGGCAAAAAGGTAGAAATTCCCTATATGTTGGAGCAAAAAGACAGAAATTCTCCTTATTTTGGGGCGAAACTCAGAAATTCCACTTATTTGGGGCAAAATTCCAGAAATTTACCTTATTTTAGAACAAAATTGCAGAAATTTCACTTATTTTGGGGCAAAATTGCAGAAATTTCACTTATTTCAGGGAAAAAAGGCAGAAATTTTCCTTATTTTGGGGCAAAAATCAGAAATTCCTAATATTTTGTGGCAAAAATGCAGAAATTCCCCTTATTTTGAGGTAAAAAGGCTGAAATTACCCTTATTTGGGGGCAAAAAGGCAGTAATTTCCCTTATTTTGGGGCAAAATTGAAGAAATTTCAGTTATTTCAGGGTAATCAGTAAGAAATTTTTTTTTATTTTGGAAGAAAAAAGACAGAAATTCCCTTTGTTTTGGGGGAAAAAGACAGAAATTCCACTTATTTAGAGTCAAAAATGCAGAAATTCCCCTTATTTTGGAGCAATAATGAAGAAATTTCACTTTTTTATGGCAAAAAGTTATGCATTCTTCTTATTTTCAGGCAAAAACGCAGAAATTCCCTGTATTTTGAGCAACATTGCAGAACTTCCCCTAATTGTGGGGCAAAAAGGCAGAAATTCCCTATATGTTGGGGCAAAAAGACAGACATTCTTTTTATTTTGGGGCAAAACTGAGAAATTCCACTTATTTTGGGGCAAAATTCCAGAAATTTCCTATATTTTGGGGCCAAATTGCAGAAATTTCACTTATTTTGGGGCAAAATTTCAGAAATTTCACTTATTTCAAGGAAAAAAAGCAGAAATTTTTTTATTTTGGGGCAAAAAGGCTGAAATTTCCCATATTTTGAAGCAAAAATGCAGAAATTCCCCTTATTTTGAGGTAAAAAGGCTGAAATTCCCCTTATTTGGGTGCAAAAAGGCAGAAATTTCTTTTATTTAGAGGCAAAATTGCAGAAATTTCACTTATTTCAGGGTAATAAATCAGAAATTTTCTTTATTTTGGGGCAAAAAAGACAGAAATTCCATTTGTTTTGGGGGAAAAAACAGAAATTCGAATTATTTAGAGGAAAAAAGCAGAAATTCTTCTTATTTTGGAGCAAAAATGAAAAAATTTCTCTTTTTTATGGCAAAAAGGTATGCATTCTTCTTATTTTCAGACAAAAAGGCAGAAATTCCTCCTATTCTGGAGCAAAATTGCAGAAATTCCTCTAATTGTGGGGCAAAAAGGCAGAAATTCCTTATATGTTGGGGCAAAGAGACAGAAATTCTCCTTATTTTGTGGCAAAACTCAGAAATTTCACTTATTTTGGGGCAAAATTGCAGAAATTTCAGTTATTTCAGAAAAAAAAGCATAAATTTTCTTATTTTGGGGCAAAAAGGCAGAAATTTCTTTTATTTTGGTACAAAATTGCATTAATTTTTCTTATTTTGGGGCAAAAAGGCAGAAATTTCCCATATTTTGGGGCAAAAATGCAAAAATTCCCCTTATTTTGGGGTAAAAAGTCTGAAATTCCCTTATTTGGGGGCAAAGAAGCAGAAATTTCACTTATTTAAGGAAAAAAAAGTCAGAAATTTTCCTTATTTTGGGACAAAAAAACAGAAATTCCTTTTGTTTTAGAGAAAAAAGACAGAAATTCCACTTATTTAGAGGCAAAAAAGCAGAAATTCCCCATATTTTGAGGTAAAAAGGCTGAAATTCCCCTTATTTGGGGGCAAAAAGGAAGAAATTTCCTTTATTTTGGGGCAAAATTGCAGAAATTTCATTTATTTCAGGGTAATAAGTCAGAAATTTTCCTTACTTTGGGGCAAAAAAGACAGAAATTCCCTTTGTTTTGGGGGAAAAAGACAGAAATTCCACTTATTTAGAGGCAAATGCAGAAATTCCCCTTATTTTGGAGCAAAAATGAAGAAATTTCCCTTTTTTATGGCAAAAAGGTATGCATTCTTCTTATTTTCGGACAAAAAAACAGAAATTCTCCGTATTTTGGAGCAAAATTGCAGAAATTCCCCTAATTGTGGGGCAAAAAGGCAGAAATTCCCTATATGTTGGGGCAAAAGGACAGAAATTCTCCTTATTTTGTGGCAAAACTAAGAAATACAACTTATTTTGAGGCAAAATTCCAGAAATTTCCCTTATTTTGGGGCAAAATTGCAGAAATTTCACTTATTTTGGGCAAAATTGCAGAAATTTCACTTATTTCAGAAAAAAAGCAGAAATTTTTTTATTTTGGGGCAAAAAGGCAGAAATTTCTTTTATTTTGGTACAAAATTGAAGAAATTTTTCTTATTTTGGAACAAAAACGCAGAAAGTTCCCATATTTTGGGGCAAAAATGCAGAAATTTCCCTTTTTTTGACGTAAAAAGGCTGAAATTCCTCTTATTTGGGGGCAAAAAGGGAGAAATTTTTCTTATTTTGAGGCAAAATACAGCAATTTCATTTATTTCAGGGTGATAAGTCAGAAATTTTCCTTATCTTGGGGCAAAAAATACAGAAATTCCCTTTGTTTTGGGGGAAAAAGACAGAAATTCCACTTATTTAGAGGCAAAAAAGCAGAAATTCCCCTTATTTTAAAGCAAAAATGAAGATTTCCGTTTTTTGTGGCAAAAGGTATACATTCCCTTTATTTTCGGCCTAAAAAGCAAAAATTCCCCATATTTTGGAGCAAAATTTTAGAAATTCCCCTAATTGTGGGGCAAAAAGGCAGAAATTCCCTATATGTTAGGGCAAAAAGACAGAAATTTTCCTTATTTTGGGGCAAAACTCAGAAATTCCACTTATTTTGGGGCAAAATTCCAGAGATGTCCCTTATTTTGGGGCAAAATTGCAGAAATTTCACTTATTTCAGGGAAAAAAGGCAGAAATTTTCCTTATTTTGGGGCAAAAAGGCAGAAATTCCTAATATTTTGTTGCAAAAATGCAGAAATTCTCCTTATTTTGAGGTAAAAGGGTGAAATTCCTCTTATTTGGGGGCAAAAGGGCAGAAATTTCCCTTATTTTGGGGCAAAATTGCAGAAATTTCACTTATTTCAGGGTAATAAGTCAGAAAATTTCTTTATTTTGTTGCAAAAAAGACAGAAATTTTCTTTGTTTTGGGGGAAAAAGAGAAACTCCACATATTTAGAGGCAAAAAGCAGAAATTCCCCTTATTTTGGAGCAAAATTACAGAAATTTCCCTTTTTTATGGCAAAAAGGTATGCATTCTTCTTATTTTCGGGCAAAAAGGCAGAAATTCTCTGTATTTTGGAACAAAATTGCAGAAATTAACCTAATTGTGGGGCAAAAAGGCAGAAATTCCCTATATGTTGGGGCAAAAAGACAGAAATTCTGCTTATTTTGGGGCAAAACTCAGAAATTCCACATATTTTGGGGCAAAATTCCAGAAATTTCCCTTATTTTGGGGCAAAATTGCAGAAATTGCACTTATTTTGGGACAAAATTGGAGAAATTTCACTTATTTCAGAGAAAAAAGGCAGAAATTTTCCTTATTTTGGGGCAAAAAGGCAGAAATTTCCCATATTTTGGGGCAAAAATGCAGAAATTCCTCTTATTTTGAGGTAAAAAGGCTAAAATTCCCCTTATTTGGGGGCAAAAAGGCAGAAATTTCACTTATTTTGGGCCAAACTTGCGGAAATTTCACTTATTTCAGGGAAAAAAGGCAGAAATTTTCCTTATTTTGGGGCAAAAAGGCAGAAATTCCTAATATATTGTGGCAAAAATGCAGAAATTCCCTTTATTTTGAGGTAAAAAGGGTGAAATTCCCCTTATTTGGGGGTAAAACTGCCGAAATTTCGCTTATTTTGGGGCAAAATTGCAGAAATTTCACTTATTTCAGGGCAATAAGTAAGAAATTTTCCATATTTTGGGGCAAAAAAGACAGAAATTCCCTTTGTTTTGAGGGAAAAAGACAGAAATACCACTTATTTAGAGGCAAAAAAGCAGAAATTTTCCTTATTTTGGAGCAAAAATGAAGAAATTTTCCTTTTTTATGGCAAAAAGGTATGCATTCTTCATATTTTCGGGCAAAAAGGCAGAAATTCCCCGTATTTTGGAGCAAAATTGCAGAAATTCCCCTAATTGTCGGGCAAAAAGGTAGAAATTCCCTATATGTTGGGGCAAAAAGACAGAAATTCTCCTTATTTTGGGGCAAAACTCAGAAATTCCACTTATTTGGGGCAAAATTCCAGAAATTTACCTTATTTTAGAACAAAATTGCAGAAATTTCACTTATTTTGGGGCAAAATTGCAGAAATTTCACTTATATCAGGGAAAAAAGGCAGAAATTTTCCTTATTTTGGGGCAAAAAGCAGAAATTCCTAATATTTTGTGGCAAAAATGCAGAAATTCCCCTTATTTTGAGGTAAAAAGGCTGAAATTACCCTTATTTGGGGGCAAAAAGGCAGTAATTTCCCTTTTTTTGGGGCAAAATTGAAGAAATTTCAGTTATTTCAGGGTAATAAGTAAGAAATTTTTTTTATTTTGGAAGAAAAAAGACAGAAATTCCCTTTGTTTTGGGGGAAAAAGACAGAAATTCCACTTATTTAGAGTCAAAAAGGCAGAAATTCCCCTTATTTTGAAGCAAAAATGAAGAAATTTCCCTTTTTTATGGCAAAAAGGTATGCATTCTTCTTATTTTCAGGCAAAAAGGCAGAAATTCCCTGTATTTTGAGCAACATTGCAGAAATTCCCCTAATTGTGGGGCAAAAAGGCAGAAATTCCCTATATGTTGGGGCAAAAAGACAGACATTCTTCTTATTTTGGGGCAAAACTCAGAAATTCCACTTATTTTGGGGCAAAATTCCAGAAATTTCCCATATTCTGGGGCCAAATTGCAGAAATTTCACTTATTTTGGGGCAAAATTTCAGAAATTTCACTTATTTCAGGAAAAAAAGGCAGAAATTTTCTTATTTTGGGGCAAAAAGGCAGAAATTCCTAATATTTTGTGGCAAAAATGCAGAAATTCCCCTTATTTTGAGGTAAAAAGGCTGAAATTCCCTATATTTGGGGGCAAAAAAGGCAGAAATTTCCCTTTTTTGGGGGCAAAATTGTAGAAATTTCACTTACTTCAGGGTAATAAGTCAGAAATTTTCCTTATTTTGGAACAAAAAAGACAGAAATTCCCTTTGTTTTGGGGGAAAAAGACAGAAATTCCACTTATTTAGAGTCAAAAAGGCAGAAATTCCTTTTATTTTGGAGCAAAAATGAAGAAATTTTCCTTTTTTATGGCAAAAAGGTATGCATTCTTATTTTCGGGCAAAAAGGCAGAAATTCCCCGTCTTTTGGAGCATAATTGCAGAAATTCCATTAATTATGGGGCAAAAAGGGAGAAATTCCCTATATATTGGGGCAAAAAGACAGAAATTCTCCTTATTTTGGGGTAAAACTCAGAAATTCCACTTATTTTGGGGCAAAATTCCAGAAATTTCACTTATTTTGAGGCAAAATTCTAGAAATTTCACTTATTTTGGGCCAAAATTTCAGAAATTTCACTTATTTTCAGAAAAAAAAATAGAAATTTTTCTATTTCGAAGCAAAAATGCAGAAATTTCTTTTATTTTGGTACAAAATTGCAGAAATTTTTCTTATTTTGGGGCAAAAAGGCAGAAATTTCCCATATTTTGGGGCAAAAATTTAGAAATTCCCCTTATTTTGAGGTAAAAAGGCTAAAATTCCCCTTATTTGGGGGCAAAAAGGCAGAAATTCCACTTATTTTGGGCCAAAATTGCAGAAATTTCACTTATTTCAGGGAAAAAAGGCAGAAATTTTCCTTATTTTGGGGCAAAAAGGCAGAAATTCCTAATATTTTGTGGCAAAAATAAAGAAATTCCCTTTATTTTGAGGTAAAAAGGGTGAAATTCCCCTTATTTGGGGGTAAAAAGGCCGAAATTTCCATTATTTTGGGGCAAAATTGCAGAAATTTAACTTATTTCAGGTTAATAAGTCAGAAATTTTTTTTATTTTGGGGCAAAAAAGACAGAAATTCCCTTTGTTTTGGAGGAAAAAGACCAAAATACCACTTATTTAGAGGCAAAAAAGCAGAAATTTTCCTTATTTTGGAGCAAAAATTAAGAAATTTCCCTTTTTTATGGCAAAAAGACAAAATTCCTTGTATTTTGGAGCAAAATTGCAGAAATTCCCCTAATTATCAGGCAAAAAGGTAGAAATTCCATATATGTTGGGGCAAAAAGACAGAAATTCTCTTTATTTTGGGGCGAAACTCAGAAATTCCACTTATTTGGGGCAAAATTCCAGAAATTTACCTTATTTTAGGGCAAAATTGCAGAAATTTCACTTATTTTGGGGCAAAATTGCAGAAATTTCACTTATTTCAGGGAAAAAAAGCAGAAATTTTCCTTATTTTGGGGCAAAAAAAAAGAAATTCCTAATATTTTGTAGTAAAAATGCAGAAATTCCCCTTATTTTGAGGTAAAAAGGCTGAAATTCCCCTTATTTGGGGGCAAAAAGGCAGTAATTTCCCTTATTTTGGGGCAAAATTGCAGAAATTTCACTTATTTCAGGGTAATAAGTAAGAAATTTTCCTTATTTTGGAACAAAAAAGACAGAAATTCCCTTTGTTTTAGGGGAAAAAGACAGATATTCCACTTATTTAGAGTCAAAAGGCATAAATACCCCTTATTTTGGAGCAAAAATGAAGATATTTCCCTTTTTTTATGGCAAAACTTATGCATTCTTCTTATTTTCAGGCAAAAAGGCAGAAATTCCCTGTATTTTGAGCAACATTGCAGAAATTCCCCTAATTGTGGGGCAAAAAGGCAGAAATTCCCTATATGTTGGGGCAAAAAGACAGACATTCTTCTTATTTTGGGGCAAAACTCAGAAATTCCACTTATTTTGGGGCAAAATTCCAGAAATTTCCCATATTTTGGGGCCAAATTGCAGACATTTCACTTATTTTGGGGCAAAATTTCAGAAATTTCACTTATTTCAGGGAAAAAAAGCAGAAATTTTTTTATTTTGGGGCAAAAAGGCAGAAATTTCCCATATTTTGAAGAAAAATGCAGAAATTCCCCTTATTTTGAGGTAAAAATGCTGAAATTCCCCTTATTTGGGTGCAAAAACGCAGAAATTTCTCTTATTTTGAGGCAAAATTGCAGAAATTTCACTTATTTCAGGAGAATAAATCAGAAATTTTCTTTATTTTGGGGCAAGAAAGACAGAAATTCTATTTGTTTTCGGGGAAAAAACAGAAATTCGAATTATTTAGAGGAAAAAAGCAGAAATTCTTCTTATTTTGGAGATAAATGAAAAAATTTTACTTTTTTATGGCAAAAAGGTATGCATTCTTCTTATTTTCAGACAAAAAGGCAGAAATTCCCCGTATTTTGGAGCAAAATGGCAGAAATTACTCTAATTGTGGGGCAAAAAGGCAGAAATTCCTTATATGTTGGGGCAAAAAGACAGAAATTCTCCTTATTTTGTGGCAAAACTCAGTAATTTCACTTATTTTGGGACAAAATTGCAGAAATTTCAGTTATTTCAGAAAAAAAAGCAGAAATTTTCTTATTTTGGGGCAAAAAGGCAGAAAATTCCCATATTTTGGGGCAAAAATGCAGAAATTCCCCTTATTTTGGGGTAAAAATCTGAAATTCCCTTATTTGGGGGCAAAAAAGCAGAAATTTCACTTATTTAAGCAAAAAAAGTCAGAAATTTTCCTTATTTTGGGGCAAAAAGACAGAAATTCCTTTTGTTTTAGAGAAAAAAGACAGAAATTCCACTTATTTAGAGGCAAAAAAGCAGAAATTCCCCTTATTTTGAGGTAAAAAGGCTGAAATTCCCCTTATTTTGGGGCAAAAAGGCAGAAATTTCCTTTATTTTTAGGCAAAATTGCAGAAATTTCACTTATTTCAGGGTAATAAGTCAGAAATTTTCCTTATTTTGGGGCAAAAAAGACAGAAATTCCCTTTGTTTTGGGGGAAAAAGACAGAAATTCCACTTATTTAGAGGCAAATGCAGAAATTCCCCTTATTTTGGAGCAAAAATGAAGAAATTTCCCTTTTTTATGGCAAAAAGGTATGCATTCTTCTTATTTTCGGACAAAAAGGCAGAAATTCCCCGTATTTTGGAGCAAAATTGCAGAAATTCCCCTAATTGTGGGGCAAAAAGGCAGAAATTCCCTATATGTTGGGGCAAAAGGACAGAAATTCTTTTTATTTTGTGGCATAACTCAGAAATACCACTTATTTTGAGGCAAAATTCCAGAAATTTCCCTTATTTTGTGGAAAAATTGCAGAAATTTCACTTATTTTGGGCAAAATTGCAGAAATTTCACTTATTTCAGAAAAAAAGCAGAATTTTTTTTATTTTGGGGCAAAAAGGCAGAAATTTCTTTTATTTTGGTACAAAATTGAAGAAATTTTTCTTATTTTGGGGCAAAAACGCAGAAATTTCCCATATTTTGGGGCAAAACTGCAGAAATTTCCCTTTTTTTGACGTAAAAAGGCTGAAATTCCCCTTATTTGGGGGCAAAAAAGGGAGAAATTTTTCTTATTTTGAGGCAAAATTGCAGCAATTTCACTTATTTCAGGGTAATAAGTCAGAAATTTTCCTTATCTTGGGGCAAAAAATACAGAAATTCCCTTTGTTTTGGGGGAAAAAGACAGAAATTCCACTTATTTTGGGGCAAAATTCCAGAAATTTCACTTATTTTGGGGCAAAATTGTAGAAATTTCACTTATTTTGGGGCAAAATTTCAGAAATTTCACTTTTTTCAGAAAAAAAAGTAGAAATTTTTCTATTTGGAAGCAAAAAGGCAGAAATTTCTTTATTTTGTTACAAAATTGCAGAAATTTTTCTTATTTTGGGGCAAAAAGGCAGAAATTATCCATATTTTGGTGCAAAAATGCAGAAATTCCCCTTCTTTTGAGGTAAAAAGGCTAAAATTCCCCTTATTTGGGGGCAAAAAGGCAGAAATTTCACTTATTTTGGGCCAAACTTGCGGAAATTTCACTTATTTCAGGGAAAAAAGGCAGAAATTTTCCTTATTTTGGGGCAAAAAGGCAGAAATTCCTAATATATTGTGGCAAAAATGCAGAAATTCCCTTTATTTTGAGGTAAAAAGGGTGAAATTCCCCTTATTTGGGGGTAAAACTG
Source organism: Micromys minutus (assembly GCF_963924665.1). NCBI lineage: Eukaryota > Metazoa > Chordata > Mammalia > Rodentia > Muridae > Micromys > Micromys minutus. The sequence goes on from NW_027667477.1 coordinate 108,263, forward strand.
CCGAAATTTCGCTTATTTTGGGGCAAAATTGCAGAAATTTCACTTATTTCAGGGTAATAAGTAAGAAATTTTCCATATTTTGGGGCAAAAAAGACAGAAATTCCCTTTGTTTTGAGGGAAAAAGACAGAAATACCACTTATTTAGAGGCAAAAAAGCAGAAATTTTCCTTATTTTGGAGCAAAAATGAAGAAATTTCCCTTTTTTATGGCAAAAAGGTATGCATTCTTCTTATTTTCGGGCAAAAAGGCAGAAATTCCCTGTATTTTGGAGCAAAATTGCAGAAATTCCCCTAATTGTCGGGCAAAAAGGTAGAAATTCCCTATATGTTGGGGCAAAAAGACAGAAATTCTCCTTATTTTGGGGCAAAACTCAGAAATTCCACTTATTTGGGGCAAAATTCCAGAAATTTACCTTATTTTAGAACAAAATTGCAGAAATTTCACTTATTTTGGGGCAAAATTGCAGAAATTTCACTTATTTCAGGGAAAAAAGGCAGAAATTTTCCTTATTTTGGGGCAAAAAGCAGAAATTCCTAATATTTTGTGGCAAAAATGCAGAAATTCCCCTTATTTTGAGGTAAAAAGGCTGAAATTACCCTTATTTGGGGGAAAAAGGCAGTAATTTCCCTTATTTTGGGGCAAAATTGAAGAAATTTCAGTTATTTCAGGGTAATAAGTAAGAAATTTTTTTTTATTTTGGAAGAAAAAAGACAGAAATTCCCTTTGTTTTGGGGGAAAAAGACAGAAATTCCACTTATTTAGAGTCAAAAAGGCAGAAATTCCCCTTATTTTGAAGCAAAAATGAAGAAATTTCCCTTTTTTATGGCAAAAAGGTATGCATTCTTCTTATTTTCAGGCAAAAAGGCAGAAATTCCCTGTATTTTGAGCAACATTGCAGAAATTCCCCTAATTGTGGGCAAAAAGGCAGAAATTCCCTATATGTTGGGGCAAAAAGACAGACATTCTTCTTATTTTGGGGCAAAACTGAGAAATTCCACTTATTTTGGGGCAAAATTCCAGAAATTTCCCATATTTTGGGGCCAAATTGCAGAAATTTCACTTATTTTGGGGCAAAATTTCAGAAATTTCACTTATTTCAGGGAAAAAAAGCAGAAATTTTTTTATTTTGGGGCAAAAAGGCAGAAATTTCCCATATTTTGTAGTAAAAATGCAAAAATTCCCCTTATTTTGAGGTAAAAAGGCTGAAATTCCCCTTATTTGGGTGCAAAAAGGCAGAAATTTCTCTTATTTAGAGGCAAAATTGCAGAAATTTCACTTATTTCAGGGTAATAAATCAGAAATTTTCTTTATTTTGGGGCAAAAAAGACAGAAATTCTATTTGTTTTGGGGGAAAAAACAGAAATTCGAATTATTTAGAGGAAAAAAGCAGAAATTCTTCTTATTTTAGAGCAAAAATGAAAAAATTTCCCTTTTTTATGGCAAAAAGGTATGCATTCTTCTTATTTTCAGACAAAAAGGCAGAAATTCCCCGTATTTAGGAGCAAAATTGCAGAAATTCCTCTAATTGTGGGGCAAAAATGCAGAAATTCCTTATATGTTGGGGCAAAAAGACAGAAATTCTCCTTATTTTGTGGCAAAACTCAGAAATTTCACTTATTTTGGGGCATAATTGCAGAAATTTCAGTTATTTCAGAAAAAAAGCATAAATTTTCTTATTTTGGGGCAAAAAGGCAGAAATTTCTTTTATTTTGGTACAAAATTGCAGAAATTTTTCTTACTTTGGGGCAAAAGGGCAGAAATTTCCCATATTTTGGGGCAAAAATGCAAAAATTCCCCTAATTTTGGGGTAAAAAGTCTGAAATTCCCTTATTTGGGGGCAAAAAAGCAGAAATTTCACTTATTTAAAGAAAAAAATTCAGAAATTTTCCTTATTTTGGGGCAAAAAGACAGAAATTCCTTTTGTTTTAGAGAAAAAAGACAGAAATTCCACTTATTTAGAGGGAAAAAAGCAGAAATTCCCCTTATTTTGAGGTAAAAAGGCTGAAATTCCCCTTATTTGGGGGCAAAAAGGCAGAAATTTCACTTATTTTGGGCCAAAATTGCGGAAATTTCACTTATTTCAGGGAAAAAAAGGCAGAAATTTTCCTTATTTTGGGGCAAAATTGAAGAAATTTCACTTATTTCAGGGTAATAAGTAAGAAAATTTCCTTATTTTGGGGCAAAAAGGACAGAAATTTCCTTTGTTTTGGGGGAAAAAGACAGAAATACCACTTATTTAGAGGCAAAAAAGCAGAAATTTTCCTTATTTTGGAGCAAAAATGAAGAAATTTCCCTTTTCTATGGCAAAAAGGTATGCATTCTTCTTATTTTCGGGCAAAAAGGCAGAAATTCCCCGTATTTTGGAGCAAAATTGCAGAAATTCCCCTAATTGTCGGGCAAAAAGGTAGAAATTCCCTATATGTTGGGGCAAAAAGACAGAAATTCTACTTATTTTGGGGCAAAACTCAGAAATTCCACTTATTTGGGGCAAAATTCCAGAAATTTACCTTATTTTAGAACAAAATTGCAGAAATTTCACTTATTTTGGGGCAAAATTGCAGAAATTTCACTTATTTCAGGGAAAAGAGCAGAAATTTTCCTTATTTTGGGGCAAAAATCAGAAATTCCTAATATTTTGTGGCAAAAATGCAGAAATTCCCCTTATTTTGAGGTAAAAAGGCTGAAATTACCCTTATTTGGGGGCAAAAAGGCAGTAATTTCCCTTATTTTGGGGCAAAATTGAAGAGATTTCAGTTATTTCAGGGTAATAAGTAAGAAATTTTTTTTATTTTGGAAGAAAAAAGACAGAAATTCCCTTTGTTTTGGGGGAAAAAGACAGAAATTCCACTTATTTAGAATCAAAAATGCAGAAATTCCCCTTATTTTGAAGCAAAAATGAAGAAATTTCCTTTTTTTATTGCAAAAAGGTATGCATTTTTCTTATTTTCAGGCAAAAAGGCAGAAATTCCTCGTATTTTGGAGCAAAATTGCAGAAATTCCTCTAATTGTGGGGCAAAAAGGCAGAAATTCCTTATATGTTGGGGCAAAAAGACAGAAATTCTCCTTATTTTGTGGCAAAACTCAGAAATTTCACTTATTTTGGGGCAAAATTGCAGAAATTTCAGTTATTTCAGAAAAAAAAGCATAAATTTTCTTATTTTGGGGCAAAAAGGCAGAAATTTCTTTTATTTTGGTACAAAATTGCAGAAATTTTTCTTATTTTGGGGCAAAAAGGCAGAAATTTCTGATATTTTGGGGAATAATGCAAAAATTCCCCTTATTTTGGGGTAAAAAGTCTGAAATTCCCTTATTTGTGGGCAAAAAAGCAGAAATTTCACTTATTTAAGGAAAAAAAGTCAGAAATTTTTCTTATTTTGGGGCAAAAAGACAGAAATTCCTTTCGTTTTAGAGAAAAAAGACAGAAATTCCACTTATTTAGAGGCAAAAAAGCAGAAATTCCCCTTATTTTGAGGTAAAAAGGCTGAAATTCCCCTTATTTGGGGGCAAAAAGGCAGAAATTTCCTTTATTTTGGGGCAAAATTGCAGAAATTTCACTTATTTCAGGGTAATAAGTCAGAAATTTTCCTTATTTTGGGGCAAAAAAGACAGAAATTTCCTTTGTTTTGGGGGAAAAAGACAGAAATTCCACTTATTTAGAGGCAAATGCAGAAATTCCCCTTATTTTGGAGCAAAAATGAAGAAATTTCCCTTTTTTATGGCAAAAAGGTATGCATTCTTCTTATTTTCGGCCAAAAGGCAGAAATTCTCCGTATTTTGGAGCAAAATTGCAGAAATTCCTCTAATTGTGGGGCAAAAAGGCAGAAATTCCCTATATGTTGGGGCAAAAGGACAGAAATTCTCCTTATTTTGTGGCAAAACTCAGAAATACCACTTATTTTGAGGCAAAATTCCAGAAATTTCCCTTATTTTGGGGCAAAATTGCAGAAATTTCACTTATTTTGGGCAAAATTGCAGAAATTTCACTTATTTCAGAAAAAAAACAGAAATTTTTTTATTTTGGGGCAAAAAGGCAGAAATTTCTTTTATTTTGGTACAAAATTGAAGAAATTTTTCTTATTTTGGAACAAAAACGCAGAAAGTTCCCATATTTTGGGGCAAAAATGCAGAAATTTCCCTTTTTTTGACGTAAAAAGGCTGAAATTCCCCTTATTTGGGGGCAAAAAGGGAGAAATTTTTCTTATTTTGAGGCAAAATACAGCAATTTTACTTATGTCAGGGTGATAAGTCAGAAATTTTCCTTATCTTGGGGCAAAAAATACAGAAATTCCCTTTGTTTTGGGGGAAAAAGACAGAAATTCCACTTATTTAGAGGCAAAAAAGCAGAAATTCCCCTTATTTTGAAGCAAAAATGAAGATTTCCCTTTTTTGTGGCAAAAGGTATACATTCCCTTTATTTTCGGCCTAAAAAGCAAAAATTCCCCGTATTTTGGAGGAAAATTCTAGAAATTCCCCTAATTGTGGGGCAAAAAGGCAGAAATTTCCTATATGTTAGGGCAAAAAGACATAAATTCTCCTTATTTTTGGGCAAAACTCAGAAATTCCACTTATTTTGGGGCAAAATTCCAGAGATGTCCCTTATTTTGGGGCAAAATTGCAGAAATTTCACTTATTTCAGGGAAAAAAGGCAGAAATTTTCCTTATTTTGGGGCAAAAAGGCAGAAATTCCTAATATTTTGTTTCAAAAATGCAGAAATTCTCCTTATTTTGAGGTAAAAGGGTGAAATTCCTCTTATTTGGGGGCAAAGGGGCAGAAATTTCCTTTATTTTGGGGCAAAATTGCAGAAATTTCACTTATTTCAGGGTAATAAGTCAGAAAATTTCTTTATTTTGTTGCAAAAAAGACAGAAATTTTCTTTGTTTTGGGGGAAAAAGAGAGAAACTCCACATATTTAGAGGCAAAAAGCAGAAATTCCCCTTATTTTGGAGCAAAATTACAGAAATTTCCCTTTTTTATGGCAAAAAGGTATGCATTCTTCTTATTTTCGGGCAGAAAGGCAGAAATTCTCTGTATTTTGGAACAAAATTGCAGAAATTAACCTAATTGTGGGGCAAAAAGGCAGAAATTCTCAATATGTTGGGGCAAAAAGACAGAAATTCTGCTTATTTTGGGGCAAAACTCAGAAATTCCACATATTTTGGGGCAAAATTCCAGAAATTTCCCTTATTTTGGGGCAAAATTGCAGAAATTGCACTTATTTTGGGACAAAATTGGAGAAATTTCACTTATTTCAGAGAAAAAAGGCAGAAATTTTCCTTATTTTGGGGCAAAAAGTCAGAAATTTCCCATATTTTGGTACAAAATTGCAGAAATTTTTTCTTATTTTTGGCAAAAAGGCAAAAATTTCCCATATTTTGGGGAAAAAATGCAGAAATTCCCCTTATTTTGAGGTAAAATGCTGAAATTCCCCTTATTTGGGGTTAAAAAACAGAAATTTCTCTTATTTTGGGGCAAAATTGCAGAAATTTCACTTATTTCAGAGTAATAAGTCAGAAATTTTCCTTATTTTGGGGCAAAAAAGACAGAAATTCCCTTTGTTTTGGGGGAAAAAGACAGAAATTCCACTTATTTAGAGGCATAAAAGCAAAAATTCCCCACATTTTGGAGAAAAATGAAGAAAATTCCCTTTTTTATGGCAAAAAGGTATGCATTATTATTATTTTCGGACAAAAAAGGCAGAAATTCCCCGTATTTTAGAGCAAAATTGCGAAAATTCCCCTAATTGTGGCGCAAAAATGCAGTAATTCCCTATATGTTGGGGCAAAAAGACAGAAATTCTCCTTATTTTAGGGCAAAACTCAGAAATTTAAATTATTTTGGGGCAAAATTGCAGAAATTTCACTTATTTCAGAAAAAAAAGCAGAAATTTTCTTATTTTGGGGCCAAAAGGCAGAAATTTCTTTTATTTTGTTACAAAATGCAGAATTTTTTTTATTTTGGGGCAAAAAGGCAGAAATTTCCCATATTTTGGGGTAAAAATGCAGAAATTTCTCTTATTTTGAGGTAAAAGGCTGAAATTCCCTTTATTTGGGGGCAAAAAGGCAGAAATTTCTCTTATTTTGGGGCAAAATTGCAGAAATTTCACTTATTTCAGGGTAATAAGTCAGAAATTTAACTTATTTTGGAGCCAGAAAACAGAAATAACCTTTGTTTTGGGGGGAAAAAGACAGAAATTCCACTTTTTTAGAGGCAAAAAAGCAGAAATTCCCCTTATTTTGGAGCAAAAATTAAGAAATTTCACCATTTAAGGGCATAAAGGTATGCATTCTTCTTATTTTTGGGCAAAAAGGCAGAAATTCCCCTTATTTTAGAGCAAAATTGCAGAAATTTCCCAAATTGTGGGGCAAAAATGCAGAAATTCCCAATATGTTGAGGCAAAAATACAGAAATTCTCCTTATTTTTGTGCAAAACTCAGAAATTCCACTTATTTTGGGGCAAAATTCCAGAAATTTCACTTATTTTGGGGCAAAATTGTAGAAATTTCACTTATTTTGGGGCAAAATTTCAGAAATTTCACTTTTTTCAGAAAGAAAGTAGAAATTTTTTTATTTGGAAGCAAAAGGGCAGAAATTTCTTTTATTTTGGTACAAAATTGCAGAAATTTTTCTTATTTTGGGGCAAAAAGGCAGAAATTTCCCATATTTTGGGGCAAAAATGCAGAAATTCCCCTTATTTTGAGGTAAAAAGGCTAAAATTCCCCTTATTTGGGGGCAAAAAGGCAGAAATTTCACTTATTTTGGGCCAAAATTGCAGAAATTTCACGTATTTCAGGGAAAAAAGGCAGAAATTTTCTTTATTTTGGGGCAAAAATTCAGAAATTCCTAATATTTTGTGGCAAAAATGCAGAAATTCCCTTTATTTTGAGGTAGAATCGGTGAAATTCCCCTTATTTGGGGGTAAAAAGGCCGAAATTTTCCTTATTTTGGGGCAAAATTGCAGAAATTTCACTTATTTCAGGGTAATAAGTCAGAAATTTTCTTTATTTTGGGGCAAAAAAGACAGAAATTCCCTCTGTTTTGGGGAAAAAAACAGAAATTACACTTATTTAGAGGCAAAAAAGCAGAAATTTTCATTATTTTGGAGCAAAAATGAAGAAATTTCCCTTTTATATGGCAAAAAGCTATGCATTCTTCTTATTTTCGGGCAAAAAGGCAGAAATTCCCCGTATTTTAGAGCAAAATTGCAGAAATTCCCCTAATTGTCAGGCAAAAAGGTAGAAATTCCCTATATGTTGGAGCAAAAAGACAGAAATTCTCCTTATTTTGGGGCGAAACTCAGAAATTCCACTTATTTGGGGCAAAATTCCAGAAATTTACCTTATTTTAGAACAAAATTGCAGAAATTTCACTTATTTTGGGGCAAAATTGCAGAAATTTCACTTATTTCAGGGAAAAAAGGCAGAAATTTTCCTTATTTTGGGGCAAAAATCAGAAATTCCTAATATTTTGTGGCAAAAATGCAGAAATTCCCCTTATTTTGAGGTAAAAAGGCTGAAATTACCCTTATTTGGGGGCAAAAAGGCAGTAATTTCTCTTATTTTGGGGCAAAATTGAAGAAATTTCAGTTATTTCAGGGTAATCAGTAAGAAATTTTTTTTTATTTTGGAAGAAAAAAGACAGAAATTCCCTTTGTTTTGGGGGAAAAAGACAGAAATTCCACTTATTTAGAGTCAAAAATGCAGAAATTCCCCTTATTTTGGAGCAATAATTAAGAAATTTCACTTTTTTATGGCAAAAAGTTATGCATTCTTCTTATTTTCAGGCAAAAACGCAGAAATTCCCTGTATTTTGAGCAACATTGCAGAAATTCCCCTAATTGTGGGGCAAAAAGGCAGAAATTCCCTATATGTTGGGGCAAAAAGACAGACATTCTTCTTATTTTGGGGCAAAACTCAGAAATTCCACTTATTTTGGGGCAAAATTCCAGAAATTTCCCATATTTTGGGGCCAAATTGCAGAAATTTCACTTATTTTGGGGCAAAATTTCAGAAATTTCACTTATTTCAGGGAAAAAAAGCAGAAATTTTTTTATTTTGGGGCAAAAAGGCAGAAATTTCCCATATTTTGAAGAAAAATGCAGAAATTCCCCTTATTTTGAGGTAAAAATGCTGAAATTCCCCTTATTTGGGTGCAAAAACGCAGAAATTTCTCTTATTTTGAGGCAAAATTGCAGAAATTTCACTTATTTCAGGATAATAAATCAGAAATTTTCTTTATTTTGGGGCAAGAAAGACAGAAATTCTATTTGTTTTCGGGGAAAAAACAGAAATTCGAATTATTTAGAGGAAAAAAGCAGAAATTCTTCTTATTTTGGAGATAAATGAAAAAATTTTACTTTTTTATGGCAAAAAGGTATGCATTCTTCTTATTTTCAGACAAAAAGGCAGAAATTCCCCGTATTTTGGAGCAAAATGGCAGAAATTACTCTAATTGTGGGGCAAAAAGGCAGAAATTCCTTATATGTTGGGGCAAAAAGACAGAAATTCTCCTTATTTTGTGGCAAAACTCAGAAATTTCACTTATTTTGGGACAAAATTGCAGAAATTTCAGTTATTTCAGAAAAAAAAGCAGAAATTTTCTTATTTTGGGGCAAAAAGGCAGAAAATTCCCATATTTTGGGGCAAAAATGCAGAAATTCCCCTTATTTTGGGGTAAAAATCTGAAATTCCCTTATTTGGGGGCAAAAAAGCAGAAATTTCACTTATTTAAGCAAAAAAAGTCAGAAATTTTCCTTATTTTGGGGCAAAAAGACAGAAATTCCTTTTGTTTTAGAGAAAAAAGACAGAAATTCCACTTATTTAGAGGCAAAAAAGCAGAAATTCCCCTTATTTTGAGGTAAAAAGGCTGAAATTCCCCTTATTTTGGGGCAAAAAGGCAGAAATTTCCTTTATTTTGAGGCAAAATTGCAGAAATTTCACTTATTTCAGGGTAATAAGTCAGAAATTTTCCTTATTTTGGGGCAAAAAAGACAGAAATTCCCTTTGTTTTGGGGGAAAAAGACAGAAATTCCACTTATTTAGAGGCAAATGCAGAAATTCCCCTTATTTTGGAGCAAAAATGAAGAAATTTCCCTTTTTTATGGCAAAAAGGTATGCATTCTTCTTATTTTCGGACAAAAAGGCAGAAATTCCCCGTATTTTGGAGCAAAATTGCAGAAATTCCCCTAATTGTGGGGCAAAAAGGCAGAAATTCCCTATATGTTGGGGCAAAAGGACAGAAATTCTTTTTATTTTGTGGCAAAACTCAGAAATACCACTTATTTTGAGGCAAAATTCCAGAAATTTCCCTTATTTTGTGGAAAAATTGCAGAAATTTCACTTATTTTGGGCAAAATTGCAGAAATTTCACTTATTTCAGAAAAAAAGCAGAATTTTTTATATTTTGGGGCAAAAAGGCAGAAATTTCTTTTATTTTGGTACAAAATTGAAGAAATTTTTCTTATTTTGGGGCAAAAACGCAGAAATTTCCCATATTTTGGGGCAAAACTGCAGAAATTTCCCTTTTTTTGACGTAAAAAGGCTGAAATTCCCCTTATTTGGGGGCAAAAAGGGAGAAATTTTTCTTATTTTGAGGCAAAATTGCAGCAATTTCACTTATTTCAGGGTAATAAGTCAGAAATTTTCCTTATCTTGGAGCAAAAAATACAGAAATTCCCTTTGTTTTGGGGGAAAAAGACAGAAATTCCACTTATTTTGGGGCAAAATTCCAGAAATTTCACTTATTTTGGGGCAAAATTGTAGAAATTTCACTTATTTTGGGGCAAAATTTCAGAAATTTCACTTTTTTCAGAAAAAAAAGTAGAAATTTTTCTATTTGGAAGCAAAAAGGCAGAAATTTCTTTATTTTGTTACAAAATTGCAGAAATTTTTCTTATTTTGGGGCAAAAAGGCAGAAATTATCCATATTTTGGTGCAAAAATGCAGAAATTCCCCTTCTTTTGAGGTAAAAAGGCTAAAATTCCCCTTATTTGGGGGCAAAAAGGCAGAAATTTCACTTATTTTGGGCCAAACTTGCGGAAATTTCACTTATTTCAGGGAAAAAAGGCAGAAATTTTCCTTATTTTGGGGCAAAAAGGCAGAAATTCCTAATATATTGTGGCAAAAATGCAGAAATTCCCTTTATTTTGAGGTAAAAAGGGTGAAATTCCCCTTATTTGGGGGTAAAACTGCCGAAATTTCGCTTATTTTGGGGCAAAATTGCAGAAATTTCACTTATTTCAGGGTAATAAGTAAGAAATTTTCCATATTTTGGGGCAAAAAAGACAGAAATTCCCTTTGTTTTGAGAGAAAAAGACAGAAATACCACTTATTTAGAGGCAAAAAAGCAGAAATTTTCCTTATTTTGGAGCAAAAATGAAGAAATTTCCCTTTTTTATGGCAAAAAGGTATGCATTCTTCTTATTTTCGGGCAAAAAGGCAGAAATTCCCCGTATTTTGGAGCAAAATTGCAGAAATTCCCCTAATTGTCGGGCAAAAAGGTAGAAATTCCCTATATGTTGGGGCAAAAAGACAGAAATTCTCCTTATTTTGGGGCAAAACTCAGAAATTCCACTTATTTGGGGCAAAATTCCAGAAATTTACCTTATTTTAGAACAAAATTGCAGAAATTTCACTTATTTTGGGGCAAAATTGCAGAAATTTCACTTATTTCAGGGAAAAAAGGCAGAAATTTTCCTTATTTTGGGGCAAAAAGCAGAAATTCCTAATATTTTGTGGCAAAAATGCAGAAATTCCCCTTATTTTGAGGTAAAAAGGCTGAAATTACCCTTATTTGGGGGAAAAAGGCAGTAATTTCCCTTATTTTGGGGCAAAATTGAAGAAATTTCAGTTATTTCAGGGTAATAAGTAAGAAATTTTTTTTATTTTGGAAGAAAAAAGACAGAAATTCCCTTTGTTTTGGGGGAAAAAGACAGAAATTCCACTTATTTAGAGTCAAAAAGGCAGAAATTCCCCTTATTTTGAAGCAAAAATGAAGAAATTTCCCTTTTTTATGGCAAAAAGGTATGCATTCTTCTTATTTTCAGGCAAAAAGGCAGAAATTCCCTGTATTTTGAGCAACATTGCAGAAATTCCCCTAATTGTGGGCAAAAAGGCAGAAATTCCCTATATGTTGGGGCAAAAAGACAGACATTCTTCTTATTTTGGGGCAAAACTGAGAAATTCCACTTATTTTGGGGCAAAATTCCAGAAATTTCCCATATTTTGGGGCCAAATTGCAGAAATTTCACTTATTTTGGGGCAAAATTTCAGAAATTTCACTTATTTCAGGGAAAAAAAGCAGAAATTTTTTTATTTTGGGGCAAAAAGGCAGAAATTTCCCATATTTTGTAGTAAAAATGCAAAAATTCCCCTTATTTTGAGGTAAAAAGGCTGAAATTCCCCTTATTTGGGTGCAAAAAGGCAGAAATTTCTCTTATTTAGAGGCAAAATTGCAGAAATTTCACTTATTTCAGGGTAATAAATCAGAAATTTTCTTTATTTTGGGGCAAAAAAGACAGAAATTCTATTTGTTTTGGGGGAAAAAACAGAAATTCGAATTATTTAGAGGAAAAAAGCAGAAATTCTTCTTATTTTAGAGCAAAAATGAAAAAATTTCCCTTTTTTATGGCAAAAAGGTATGCATTCTTCTTATTTTCAGACAAAAAGGCAGAAATTCCCCGTATTTTGGAGCAAAATTGCAGAAATTCCTCTAATTGTGGGGCAAAAATGCAGAAATTCCTTATATGTTGGGGCAAAAAGACAGAAATTCTCCTTATTTTGTGGCAAAACTCAGAAATTTCACTTATTTTGGGGCATAATTGCAGAAATTTCAGTTATTTCAGAAAAAAAGCATAAATTTTCTTATTTTGGGGCAAAAAGGCAGAAATTTCTTTTATTTTGGTACAAAATTGCAGAAATTTTTCTTACTTTGGGGCAAAAGGGCAGAAATTTCCCATATTTTGGGGCAAAAATGCAGAAATTCCCCTAATTTTGGGGTAAAAAGTCTGAAATTCCCTTATTTGGGGGCAAAAAAGCAGAAATTTCACTTATTTAAAGAAAAAAATTCAGAAATTTTCCTTATTTTGGGGCAAAAAGACAGAAATTCCTTTTGTTTTAGAGAAAAAAGACAGAAATTCCACTTATTTAGAGGGAAAAAAGCAGAAATTCCCCTTATTTTGAGGTAAAAAGGCTGAAATTCCCCTTATTTGGGGGCAAAAAGGCAGAAATTTCACTTATTTTGGGCCAAAATTGCGGAAATTTCACTTATTTCAGGGAAAAAAAGGCAGAAATTTTCCTTATTTTGGGGCAAAATTGAAGAAATTTCACTTATTTCAGGGTAATAAGTAAGAAAATTTCCTTATTTTGGGGCAAAAAGGACAGAAATTTCCTTTGTTTTGGGGGAAAAAGACAGAAATACCACTTATTTAGAGGCAAAAAAGCAGAAATTTTCCTTATTTTGGAGCAAAAATGAAGAAATTTCCCTTTTCTATGGCAAAAAGGTATGCATTCTTCTTATTTTCGGGCAAAAAGGCAGAAATTCCCCGTATTTTGGAGCAAAATTGCAGAAATTCCCCTAATTGTCGGGCAAAAAGGTAGAAATTCCCTATATGTTGGGGCAAAAAGACAGAAATTCTACTTATTTTGGGGCAAAACTCAGAAATTCCACTTATTTGGGGCAAAATTCCAGAAATTTACCTTATTTTAGAACAAAATTGCAGAAATTTCACTTATTTTGGGGCAAAATTGCAGAAATTTCACTTATTTCAGGGAAAAGAGCAGAAATTTTCCTTATTTTGGGGCAAAAATCAGAAATTCCTAATATTTTGTGGCAAAAATGCAGAAATTCCCCTTATTTTGAGGTAAAAAGGCTGAAATTACCCTTATTTGGGGGCAAAAAGGCAGTAATTTCCCTTATTTTGGGGCAAAATTGAAGAGATTTCAGTTATTTCAGGGTAATAAGTAAGAAATTTTTTTTATTTTGGAAGAAAAAAGACAGAAATTCCCTTTGTTTTGGGGGAAAAAGACAGAAATTCCACTTATTTAGAATCAAAAATGCAGAAATTCCCCTTATTTTGAAGCAAAAATGAAGAAATTTCCTTTTTTTATTGCAAAAAGGTATGCATTTTTCTTATTTTCAGGCAAAAAGGCAGAAATTCCTCGTATTTTGGAGCAAAATTGCAGAAATTCCTCTAATTGTGGGGCAAAAAGGCAGAAATTCCTTATATGTTGGGGCAAAAAGACAGAAATTCTCCTTATTTTGTGGCAAAACTCAGAAATTTCACTTATTTTGGGGCAAAATTGCAGAAATTTCAGTTATTTCAGAAAAAAAAGCATAAATTTTCTTATTTTGGGGCAAAAAGGCAGAAATTTCTTTTATTTTGGTACAAAATTGCAGAAATTTTTCTTATTTTGGGGCAAAAAGGCAGAAATTTCCCATATTTTGGGGAAAAATGCAAAAATTCCCCTTATTTTGGGGTAAAAAGTCTGAAATTCCCTTATTTGTGGGCAAAAAAGCAGAAATTTCACTTATTTAAGGAAAAAAAGTCAGAAATTTTTCTTATTTTGGGGCAAAAAGACAGAAATTCCTTTTGTTTTAGAGAAAAAAGACAGAAATTCCACTTATTTAGAGGCAAAAAAGCAGAAATTCCCCTTATTTTGAGGTAAAAAGGCTGAAATTCCCCTTATTTGGGGGCAAAAAGGCAGAAATTTCCTTTATTTTGGGGCAAAATTGCAGAAATTTCACTTATTTCAGGGTAATAAGTCAGAAATTTTCCTTATTTTGGGGCAAAAAAGACAGAAATTTCCTTTGTTTTGGGGGAAAAAGACAGAAATTCCACTTATTTAGAGGCAAATGCAGAAATTCCCCTTATTTTGGAGCAAAAATGAAGAAATTTCCCTTTTTTATGGCAAAAAGGTATGCATTCTTCTTATTTTCGGCCAAAAGGCAGAAATTCTCCGTATTTTGGAGCAAAATTGCAGAAATTCCTCTAATTGTGGGGCAAAAAGGCAGAAATTCCCTATATGTTGGGGCAAAAGGACAGAAATTCTCCTTATTTTGTGGCAAAACTCAGAAATACCACTTATTTTGAGGCAAAATTCCAGAAATTTCCCTTATTTTGGGGCAAAATTGCAGAAATTTCACTTATTTTGGGCAAAATTGCAGAAATTTCACTTATTTCAGAAAAAAAACAGAAATTTTTTTATTTTGGGGCAAAAAGGCAGAAATTTCTTTTATTTTGGTACAAAATTGAAGAAATTTTTCTTATTTTGGAACAAAAACGCAGAAAGTTCCCATATTTTGGGGCAAAAATGCAGAAATTTCCCTTTTTTTGACGTAAAAAGGCTGAAATTCCCCTTATTTGGGGGCAAAAAGGGAGAAATTTTTCTTATTTTGAGGCAAAATACAGCAATTTTACTTATTTCAGGGTGATAAGTCAGAAATTTTCCTTATCTTGGGGCAAAAAATACAGAAATTCCCTTTGTTTTGGGGGAAAAAGACAGAAATTCCACTTATTTAGAGGCAAAAAAGCAGAAATTCCCCTTATTTTGAAGCAAAAATGAAGATTTCCCTTTTTTGTGGCAAAAGGTATACATTCCCTTTATTTTCGGCCTAAAAAGCAAAAATTCCCCGTATTTTGGAGGAAAATTCTAGAAATTCCCCTAATTGTGGGGCAAAAAGGCAGAAATTTCCTATATGTTAGGGCAAAAAGACATAAATTCTCCTTATTTTTGGGCAAAACTCAGAAATTCCACTTATTTTGGGGCAAAATTCCAGAGATGTCCCTTATTTTGGGGCAAAATTGCAGAAATTTCACTTATTTCAGGGAAAAAAGGCAGAAATTTTCCTTATTTTGGGGCAAAAAGGCAGAAATTCCTAATATTTTGTTGCAAAAATGCAGAAATTCTCCTTATTTTGAGGTAAAAGGGTGAAATTCCTCTTATTTGGGGGCAAAAGGGCAGAAATTTCCCTTATTTTGGGGCAAAATTGCAGAAATTTCACTTATTTCAGGGTAATAAGTCAGAAAATTTCTTTATTTTGTTGCAAAAAAGACAGAAATTTTCTTTGTTTTGGGGGAAAAAGAGAGAAACTCCACATATTTAGAGGCAAAAAGCAGAAATTCCCCTTATTTTGGAGCAAAATTACAGAAATTTCCCTTTTTTATGGCAAAAAGGTATGCATTCTTCTTATTTTCGGGCAGAAAGGCAGAAATTCTCTGTATTTTGGAACAAAATTGCAGAAATTAACCTAATTGTGGGGCAAAAAGGCAGAAATTCTCAATATGTTGGGGCAAAAAGACAGAAATTCTGCTTATTTTGGGGCAAAACTCAGAAATTCCACATATTTTGGGGCAAAATTCCAGAAATTTCCCTTATTTTGGGGCAAAATTGCAGAAATTGCACTTATTTTGGGACAAAATTGGAGAAATTTCACTTATTTCAGAGAAAAAAGGCAGAAATTTTCCTTATTTTGGGGCAAAAAGTCAGAAATTTCCCATATTTTGGTACAAAATTGCAGAAATTTTTTCTTATTTTTGGCAAAAAGGCAAAAATTTCCCATATTTTGGGGAAAAAATGCAGAAATTCCCCTTATTTTGAGGTAAAATGCTGAAATTCCCCTTATTTGGGGTTAAAAAACAGAAATTTCTCTTATTTTGGGGCAAAATTGCAGAAATTTCACTTATTTCAGAGTAATAAGTCAGAAATTTTCCTTATTTTGGGGCAAAAAAGACAGAAATTCCCTTTGTTTTGGGGGAAAAAGACAGAAATTCCACTTATTTAGAGGCATAAAAGCAAAAATTCCCCACATTTTGGAGAAAAATGAAGAAAATTCCCTTTTTTATGGCAAAAAGGTATGCATTATTATTATTTTCGGACAAAAAAGGCAGAAATTCCCCGTATTTTAGAGCAAAATTGCGAAAATTCCCCTAATTGTGGCGCAAAAATGCAGTAATTCCCTATATGTTGGGGCAAAAAGACAGAAATTCTCCTTATTTTAGGGCAAAACTCAGAAATTTAAATTATTTTGGGGCAAAATTGCAGAAATTTCACTTATTTCAGAAAAAAAAGCAGAAATTTTCTTATTTTGGGGCCAAAAGGCAGAAATTTCTTTTATTTTGTTACAAAATGCAGAATTTTTTTTATTTTGGGGCAAAAAGGCAGAAATTTCCCATATTTTGGGGTAAAAATGCAGAAATTTCTCTTATTTTGAGGTAAAAGGCTGAAATTCCCTTTATTTGGGGGCAAAAAGGCAGAAATTTCTCTTATTTTGGGGCAAAATTGCAGAAATTTCACTTATTTCAGGGTAATAAGTCAGAAATTTAACTTATTTTGGAGCCAGAAAACAGAAATAACCTTTGTTTTGGGGGGAAAAAGACAGAAATTCCACTTTTTTAGAGGCAAAAAAGCAGAAATTCCCCTTATTTTGGAGCAAAAATTAAGAAATTTCACCATTTAAGGGCATAAAGGTATGCATTCTTCTTATTTTTGGGCAAAAAGGCAGAAATTCCCCTTATTTTAGAGCAAAATTGCAGAAATTTCCCAAATTGTGGGGCAAAAATGCAGAAATTCCCAATATGTTGAGGCAAAAATACAGAAATTCTCCTTATTTTTGTGCAAAACTCAGAAATTCCACTTATTTTGGGGCAAAATTCCAGAAATTTCACTTATTTTGGGGCAAAATTGTAGAAATTTCACTTATTTTGGGGCAAAATTTCAGAAATTTCACTTTTTTCAGAAAGAAAGTAGAAATTTTTTTATTTGGAAGCAAAAGGGCAGAAATTTCTTTTATTTTGGTACAAAATTGCAGAAATTTTTCTTATTTTGGGGCAAAAAGGCAGAAATTTCCCATATTTTGGGGCAAAAATGCAGAAATTCCCCTTATTTTGAGGTAAAAAGGCTAAAATTCCCCTTATTTGGGGGCAAAAAGGCAGAAATTTCACTTATTTTGGGCCAAAATTGCAGAAATTTCACGTATTTCAGGGAAAAAAGGCAGAAATTTTCTTTATTTTGGGGCAAAAATTCAGAAATTCCTAATATTTTGTGGCAAAAATGCAGAAATTCCCTTTATTTTGAGGTAGAATCGGTGAAATTCCCCTTATTTGGGGGTAAAAAGGCCGAAATTTTCCTTATTTTGGGGCAAAATTGCAGAAATTTCACTTATTTCAGGGTAATAAGTCAGAAATTTTCTTTATTTTGGGGCAAAAAAGACAGAAATTCCCTCTGTTTTGGGGAAAAAAACAGAAATTACACTTATTTAGAGGCAAAAAAGCAGAAATTTTCATTATTTTGGAGCAAAAATGAAGAAATTTCCCTTTTATATGGCAAAAAGGTATGCATTCTTCTTATTTTCGGGCAAAAAGGCAGAAATTCCCCGTATTTTAGAGCAAAATTGCAGAAATTCCCCTAATTGTCAGGCAAAAAGGTAGAAATTCCCTATATGTTGGAGCAAAAAGACAGAAATTCTCCTTATTTTGGGGCGAAACTCAGAAATTCCACTTATTTGGGGCAAAATTCCAGAAATTTACCTTATTTTAGAACAAAATTGCAGAAATTTCACTTATTTTGGGGCAAAATTGCAGAAATTTCACTTATTTCAGGGAAAAAAGGCAGAAATTTTCCTTATTTTGGGGCAAAAATCAGAAATTCCTAATATTTTGTGGCAAAAATGCAGAAATTCCCCTTATTTTGAGGTAAAAAGGCTGAAATTACCCTTATTTGGGGGAAAAAGGCAGTAATTTCCCTTATTTTGGGGCAAAATTGAAGAAATTTCAGTTATTTCAGGGTAATAAGTAAGAAATTTTTTTTATTTTGGAAGAAAAAAGACAGAAATTCCCTTTGTTTTGGGGGAAAAAGACAGAAATTCCACTTATTTAGAGTCAAAAAGGCAGAAATTCCCCTTATTTTGAAGCAAAAATGAAGAAATTTCCCTTTTTTATGGCAAAAAGGTATGCATTCTTCTTATTTTCAGGCAAAAAGGCAGAAATTCCCTGTATTTTGAGCAACATTGCAGAAATTCCCCTAATTGTGGGCAAAAAGGCAGAAATTCCCTATATGTTGGGGCAAAAAGACAGACATTCTTCTTATTTTGGGGCAAAACTGAGAAATTCCACTTATTTTGGGGCAAAATTCCAGAAATTTCCCATATTTTGGGGCCAAATTGCAGAAATTTCACTTATTTTGGGGCAAAATTTCAGAAATTTCACTTATTTCAGGGAAAAAAAGCAGAAATTTTTTTATTTTGGGGCAAAAAGGCAGAAATTTCCCATATTTTGTAGTAAAAATGCAAAAATTCCCCTTATTTTGAGGTAAAAAGGCTGAAATTCCCCTTATTTGGGTGCAAAAAGGCAGAAATTTCTCTTATTTAGAGGCAAAATTGCAGAAATTTCACTTATTTCAGGGTAATAAATCAGAAATTTTCTTTATTTTGGGGCAAAAAAGACAGAAATTCTATTTGTTTTGGGGGAAAAAACAGAAATTCGAATTATTTAGAGGAAAAAAGCAGAAATTCTTCTTATTTTAGAGCAAAAATGAAAAAATTTCCCTTTTTTATGGCAAAAAGGTATGCATTCTTCTTATTTTCAGACAAAAAGGCAGAAATTCCCCGTATTTTGGAGCAAAATTGCAGAAATTCCTCTAATTGTGGGGCAAAAATGCAGAAATTCCTTATATGTTGGGGCAAAAAGAGAGAAATTCTCCTTATTTTGTGGCAAAACTCAGAAATTTCACTTATTTTGGGGCATAATTGCAGAAATTTCAGTTATTTCAGAAAAAAAGCATAAATTTTCTTATTTTGGGGCAAAAAGGCAGAAATTTCTTTTATTTTGGTACAAAATTGCAGAAATTTTTCTTACTTTGGGGCAAAAGGGCAGAAATTTCCCATATTTTGGGGCAAAAATGCAGAAATTCCCCTAATTTTGGGGTAAAAAGTCTGAAATTCCCTTATTTGGGGGCAAAAAAGCAGAAATTTCACTTATTTAAAGAAAAAAATTCAGAAATTTTCCTTATTTTGGGGCAAAAAGACAGAAATTCCTTTTGTTTTAGAGAAAAAAGACAGAAATTCCACTTATTTAGAGGGAAAAAAGCAGAAATTCCCCTTATTTTGAGGTAAAAAGGCTGAAATTCCCCTTATTTGGGGGCAAAAAGGCAGAAATTTCACTTATTTTGGGCCAAAATTGCGGAAATTTCACTTATTTCAGGGAAAAAAAGGCAGAAATTTTCCTTATTTTGGGGCAAAATTGAAGAAATTTCACTTATTTCAGGGTAATAAGTAAGAAAATTTCCTTATTTTGGGGCAAAAAGGACAGAAATTTCCTTTGTTTTGGGGGAAAAAGACAGAAATACCACTTATTTAGAGGCAAAAAAGCAGAAATTTTTCATTATTTTGGAGCAAAAATGAAGAAATTTCCCTTTTCTATGGCAAAAAGGTATGCATTCTTCTTATTTTCGGGCAAAAAGGCAGAAATTCCCCGTATTTTGGAGCAAAATTGCAGAAATTCCCCTAATTGTCGGGCAAAAAGGTAGAAATTCCCTATATGTTGGGGCAAAAAGACAGAAATTCTACTTATTTTGGGGCAAAACTCAGAAATTCCACTTATTTGGGGCAAAATTCCAGAAATTTACCTTATTTTAGAACAAAATTGCAGAAATTTCACTTATTTTGGGGCAAAATTGCAGAAATTTCACTTATTTCAGGGAAAAGAGCAGAAATTTTCCTTATTTTGGGGCAAAAATCAGAAATTCCTAATATTTTGTGGCAAAAATGCAGAAATTCCCCTTATTTTGAGGTAAAAAGGCTGAAATTACCCTTATTTGGGGGCAAAAAGGCAGTAATTTCCCTTATTTTGGGGCAAAATTGAAGAGATTTCAGTTATTTCAGGGTAATAAGTAAGAAATTTTTTTTATTTTGGAAGAAAAAAGACAGAAATTCCCTTTGTTTTGGGGGAAAAAGACAGAAATTCCACTTATTTAGAATCAAAAATGCAGAAATTCCCCTTATTTTGAAGCAAAAATGAAGAAATTTCCTTTTTTTATTGCAAAAAGGTATGCATTTTTCTTATTTTCAGGCAAAAAGGCAGAAATTCCTCGTATTTTGGAGCAAAATTGCAGAAATTCCTCTAATTGTGGGGCAAAAAGGCAGAAATTCCTTATATGTTGGGGCAAAAAGACAGAAATTCTCCTTATTTTGTGGCAAAACTCAGAAATTTCACTTATTTTGGGGCAAAATTGCAGAAATTTCAGTTATTTCAGAAAAAAAAGCATAAATTTTCTTATTTTGGGGCAAAAAGGCAGAAATTTCTTTTATTTTGGTACAAAATTGCAGAAATTTTTCTTATTTTGGGGCAAAAAGGCAGAAATTTCCCATATTTTGGGGAAAAATGCAAAAATTCCCCTTATTTTGGGGTAAAAAGTCTGAAATTCCCTTATTTGTGGGCAAAAAAGCAGAAATTTCACTTATTTAAGGAAAAAAAGTCAGAAATTTTTCTTATTTTGGGGCAAAAAGACAGAAATTCCTTTTGTTTTAGAGAAAAAAGACAGAAATTCCACTTATTTAGAGGCAAAAAAGCAGAAATTCCCCTTATTTTGAGGTAAAAAGGCTGAAATTCCCCTTATTTGGGGGCAAAAAGGCAGAAATTTCCTTTATTTTGGGGCAAAATTGCAGAAATTTCACTTATTTCAGGGTAATAAGTCAGAAATTTTCCTTATTTTGGGGCAAAAAAGACAGAAATTTCCTTTGTTTTGGGGGAAAAAGACAGAAATTCCACTTATTTAGAGGCAAATGCAGAAATTCCCCTTATTTTGGAGCAAAAATGAAGAAATTTCCCTTTTTTATGGCAAAAAGGTATGCATTCTTCTTATTTTCGGCCAAAAGGCAGAAATTCTCCGTATTTTGGAGCAAAATTGCAGAAATTCCTCTAATTGTGGGGCAAAAAGGAAGAAATTCCCTATATGTTGGGGCAAAAGGACAGAAATTCTCCTTATTTTGTGGCAAAACTCAGAAATACCACTTATTTTGAGGCAAAATTCCAGAAATTTCCCTTATTTTGGGGCAAAATTGCAGAAATTTCACTTATTTTGGGCAAAATTGCAGAAATTTCACTTATTTCAGAAAAAAAACAGAAATTTTTTTATTTTGGGGCAAAAAGGCAGAAATTTCTTTTATTTTGGTACAAAATTGAAGAAATTTTTCTTATTTTGGAACAAAAACGCAGAAAGTTCCCATATTTTGGGGCAAAAATGCAGAAATTTCCCTTTTTTTGACGTAAAAAGGCTGAAATTCCCCTTATTTGGGGGCAAGAAGGGAGAAATTTTTCTTATTTTGAGGCAAAATACAGCAATTTTACTTATGTCAGGGTGATAAGTCAGAAATTTTCCTTATCTTGGGGCAAAAAATACAGAAATTCCCTTTGTTTTGGGGGAAAAAGACAGAAATTCCACTTATTTAGAGGCAAAAAAGCAGAAATTCCCCTTATTTTGAAGCAAAAATGAAGATTTCCCTTTTTTGTGGCAAAAGGTATACATTCCCTTTATTTTCGGCCTAAAAAGCAAAAATTCCCCGTATTTTGGAGGAAAATTCTAGAAATTCCCCTAATTGTGGGGCAAAAAGGCAGAAATTTCCTATATGTTAGGGCAAAAAGACATAAATTCTCCTTATTTTTGGGCAAAACTCAGAAATTCCACTTATTTTGGGGCAAAATTCCAGAGATGTCCCTTATTTTGGGGCAAAATTGCAGAAATTTCACTTATTTCAGGGAAAAAAGGCAGAAATTTTCCTTATTTTGGGGCAAAAAGGCAGAAATTCCTAATATTTTGTTGCAAAAATGCAGAAATTCTCCTTATTTTGAGGTAAAAGGGTGAAATTCCTCTTATTTGGGGGCAAAAGAGCAGAAATTTCCCTTATTTTGGGGCAAAATTGCAGAAATTTCACTTATTTCAGGGTAATAAGTCAGAAAATTTCTTTATTTTGTTGCAAAAAAGACAGAAATTTTCTTTGTTTTGGGGGAAAAAGAGAGAAACTCCACATATTTAGAGGCAAAAAGCAGAAATTCCCCTTATTTTGGAGCAAAATTACAGAAATTTCCCTTTTTTATGGCAAAAAGGTATGCATTCTTCTTATTTTCGGGCAGAAAGGCAGAAATTCTCTGTATTTTGGAACAAAATTGCAGAAATTAACCTAATTGTGGGGCAAAAAGGCAGAAATTCTCAATATGTTGGGGCAAAAAGACAGAAATTCTGCTTATTTTGGGGCAAAACTCAGAAATTCCACATATTTTGGGGCAAAATTCCAGAAATTTCCCTTATTTTGGGGCAAAATTGCAGAAATTGCACTTATTTTGGGACAAAATTGGAGAAATTTCACTTATTTCAGAGAAAAAAGGCAGAAATTTTCCTTATTTTGGGGCAAAAAGTCAGAAATTTCCCATATTTTGGTACAAAATTGCAGAAATTTTTTCTTATTTTTGGCAAAAAGGCAAAAATTTCCCATATTTTGGGGAAAAAATGCAGAAATTCCCCTTATTTTGAGGTAAAATGCTGAAATTCCCCTTATTTGGGGTTAAAAAACAGAAATTTCTCTTATTTTGGGGCAAAATTGCAGAAATTTCACTTATTTCAGAGTAATAAGTCAGAAATTTTCCTTATTTTGGGGCAAAAAAGACAGAAATTCCCTTTGTTTTGGGGGAAAAAGACAGAAATTCCACTTATTTAGAGGCATAAAAGCAAAAATTCCCCACATTTTGGAGAAAAATGAAGAAAATTCCCTTTTTTATGGCAAAAAGGTATGCATTATTATTATTTTCGGACAAAAAAGGCAGAAATTCCCCGTATTTTAGAGCAAAATTGCGAAAATTCCCCTAATTGTGGCGCAAAAATGCAGTAATTCCCTATATGTTGGGGCAAAAAGACAGAAATTCTCCTTATTTTAGGGCAAAACTCAGAAATTTAAATTATTTTGGGGCAAAATTGCAGAAATTTCACTTATTTCAGAAAAAAAAGCAGAAATTTTCTTATTTTGGGGCCAAAAGGCAGAAATTTCTTTTATTTTGTTACAAAATGCAGAATTTTTTTTATTTTGGGGCAAAAAGGCAGAAATTTCCCATATTTTGGGGTAAAAATGCAGAAATTTCTCTTATTTTGAGGTAAAAGGCTGAAATTCCCTTTATTTGGGGGCAAAAAGGCAGAAATTTCTCTTATTTTGGGGCAAAATTGCAGAAATTTCACTTATTTCAGGGTAATAAGTCAGAAATTTAACTTATTTTGGAGCCAGAAAACAGAAATAACCTTTGTTTTGGGGGGAAAAAGACAGAAATTCCACTTTTTTAGAGGCAAAAAAGCAGAAATTCCCCTTATTTTGGAGCAAAAATTAAGAAATTTCACCATTTAAGGGCATAAAGGTATGCATTCTTCTTATTTTTGGGCAAAAAGGCAGAAATTCCCCTTATTTTAGAGCAAAATTGCAGAAATTTCCCAAATTGTGGGGCAAAAATGCAGAAATTCCCAATATGTTGAGGCAAAAATACAGAAATTCTCCTTATTTTTGTGCAAAACTCAGAAATTCCACTTATTTTGGGGCAAAATTCCAGAAATTTCACTTATTTTGGGGCAAAATTGTAGAAATTTCACTTATTTTGGGGCAAAATTTCAGAAATTTCACTTTTTTCAGAAAGAAAGTAGAAATTTTTTTATTTGGAAGCAAAAGGGCAGAAATTTCTTTTATTTTGGTACAAAATTGCAGAAATTTTTCTTATTTTGGGGCAAAAAGGCAGAAATTTCCCATATTTTGGGGCAAAAATGCAGAAATTCCCCTTATTTTGAGGTAAAAAGGCTAAAATTCCCCTTATTTGGGGGCAAAAAGGCAGAAATTTCACTTATTTTGGGCCAAAATTGCAGA
The DNA here is from genome assembly GCF_963924665.1 of Micromys minutus. Taxonomy (NCBI): domain Eukaryota; kingdom Metazoa; phylum Chordata; class Mammalia; order Rodentia; family Muridae; genus Micromys; species Micromys minutus. The sequence goes on from NW_027667477.1 coordinate 132,147, forward strand.
AATTTCACGTATTTCAGGGAAAAAAGGCAGAAATTTTCTTTATTTTGGGGCAAAAATTCAGAAATTCCTAATATTTTGTGGCAAAAATGCAGAAATTCCCTTTATTTTGAGGTAGAATCGGTGAAATTCCCCTTATTTGGGGGTAAAAAGGCCGAAATTTTCCTTATTTTGGGGCAAAATTGCAGAAATTTCACTTATTTCAGGGTAATAAGTCAGAAATTTTCTTTATTTTGGGGCAAAAAAGACAGAAATTCCCTCTGTTTTGGGGAAAAAAACAGAAATTACACTTATTTAGAGGCAAAAAAGCAGAAATTTTCATTATTTTGGAGCAAAAATGAAGAAATTTCCCTTTTATATGGCAAAAAGCTATGCATTCTTCTTATTTTCGGGCAAAAAGGCAGAAATTCCCCGTATTTTAGAGCAAAATTGCAGAAATTCCCCTAATTGTCAGGCAAAAAGGTAGAAATTCCCTATATGTTGGAGCAAAAAGACAGAAATTCTCCTTATTTTGGGGCGAAACTCAGAAATTCCACTTATTTGGGGCAAAATTCCAGAAATTTACCTTATTTTAGAACAAAATTGCAGAAATTTCACTTATTTTGGGGCAAAATTGCAGAAATTTCACTTATTTCAGGGAAAAAAGGCAGAAATTTTCCTTATTTTGGGGCAAAAATCAGAAATTCCTAATATTTTGTGGCAAAAATGCAGAAATTCCCCTTATTTTGAGGTAAAAAGGCTGAAATTACCCTTATTTGGGGGCAAAAAGGCAGTAATTTCCCTTATTTTGGGGCAAAATTGAAGAAATTTCAGTTATTTCAGGGTAATCAGTAAGAAATTTTTTTTTATTTTGGAAGAAAAAAGACAGAAATTCCCTTTGTTTTGGGGGAAAAAGACAGAAATTCCACTTATTTAGAGTCAAAAATGCAGAAATTCCCCTTATTTTGGAGCAATAATGAAGAAATTTCACTTTTTTATGGCAAAAAGTTATGCATTCTTCTTATTTTCAGGCAAAAACGCAGAAATTCCCTGTATTTTGAGCAACATTGCAGAACTTCCCCTAATTGTGGGGCAAAAAGGCAGAAATTCCCTATATGTTGGGGCAAAAAGACAGACATTCTTTTTATTTTGGGGCAAAACTGAGAAATTCCACTTATTTTGGGGCAAAATTCCAGAAATTTCCTATATTTTGGGGCCAAATTGCAGAAATTTCACTTATTTTGGGGCAAAATTTCAGAAATTTCACTTATTTCAAGGAAAAAAAGCAGAAATTTTTTTATTTTGGGGCAAAAAGGCTGAAATTTCCCATATTTTGAAGCAAAAATGCAGAAATTCCCCTTATTTTGAGGTAAAAAGGCTGAAATTCCCCTTATTTGGGTGCAAAAAGGCAGAAATTTCTTTTATTTAGAGGCAAAATTGCAGAAATTTCACTTATTTCAGGGTAATAAATCAGAAATTTTCTTTATTTTGGGGCAAAAAAGACAGAAATTCCATTTGTTTTGGGGGAAAAAACAGAAATTCGAATTATTTAGAGGAAAAAAGCAGAAATTCTTCTTATTTTGGAGCAAAAATGAAAAAATTTCTCTTTTTTATGGCAAAAAGGTATGCATTCTTCTTATTTTCAGACAAAAAGGCAGAAATTCCTCCTATTCTGGAGCAAAATTGCAGAAATTCCTCTAATTGTGGGGCAAAAAGGCAGAAATTCCTTATATGTTGGGGCAAAGAGACAGAAATTCTCCTTATTTTGTGGCAAAACTCAGAAATTTCACTTATTTTGGGGCAAAATTGCAGAAATTTCAGTTATTTCAGAAAAAAAAGCATAAATTTTCTTATTTTGGGGCAAAAAGGCAGAAATTTCTTTTATTTTGGTACAAAATTGCATTAATTTTTCTTATTTTGGGGCAAAAAGGCAGAAATTTCCCATATTTTGGGGCAAAAATGCAAAAATTCCCCTTATTTTGGGGTAAAAAGTCTGAAATTCCCTTATTTGGGGGCAAAGAAGCAGAAATTTCACTTATTTAAGGAAAAAAAAGTCAGAAATTTTCCTTATTTTGGGACAAAAAAACAGAAATTCCTTTTGTTTTAGAGAAAAAAGACAGAAATTCCACTTATTTAGAGGCAAAAAAGCAGAAATTCCCCATATTTTGAGGTAAAAAGGCTGAAATTCCCCTTATTTGGGGGCAAAAAGGCAGAAATTTCCTTTATTTTGGGGCAAAATTGCAGAAATTTCATTTATTTCAGGGTAATAAGTCAGAAATTTTCCTTACTTTGGGGCAAAAAAGACAGAAATTCCCTTTGTTTTGGGGGAAAAAGACAGAAATTCCACTTATTTAGAGGCAAATGCAGAAATTCCCCTTATTTTGGAGCAAAAATGAAGAAATTTCCCTTTTTTATGGCAAAAAGGTATGCATTCTTCTTATTTTCGGACAAAAAAACAGAAATTCTCCGTATTTTGGAGCAAAATTGCAGAAATTCCCCTAATTGTGGGGCAAAAAGGCAGAAATTCCCTATATGTTGGGGCAAAAGTACAGAAATTCTCCTTATTTTGTGGCAAAACTAAGAAATACAACTTATTTTGAGGCAAAATTCCAGAAATTTCCCTTATTTTGGGGCAAAATTGCAGAAATTTCACTTATTTTGGGCAAAATTGCAGAAATTTCACTTATTTCAGAAAAAAAGCAGAAATTTTTTTATTTTGGGGCAAAAAGGCAGAAATTTCTTTTATTTTGGTACAAAATTGAAGAAATTTTTCTTATTTTGGAACAAAAACGCAGAAAGTTCCCATATTTTGGGGCAAAAATGCAGAAATTTCCCTTTTTTTGACGTAAAAAGGCTGAAATTCCTCTTATTTGGGGGCAAAAAGGGAGAAATTTTTCTTATTTTGAGGCAAAATACAGCAATTTCATTTATTTCAGGGTGATAAGTCAGAAATTTTCCTTATCTTGGGGCAAAAAATACAGAAATTCCCTTTGTTTTGGGGGAAAAAGACAGAAATTCCACTTATTTAGAGGCAAAAAAGCAGAAATTCCCCTTATTTTAAAGCAAAAATGAAGATTTCCGTTTTTTGTGGCAAAAGGTATACATTCCCTTTATTTTCGGCCTAAAAAGCAAAAATTCCCCATATTTTGGAGCAAAATTTTAGAAATTCCCCTAATTGTGGGGCAAAAAGGCAGAAATTCCCTATATGTTAGGGCAAAAAGACAGAAATTTTCCTTATTTTGGGGCAAAACTCAGAAATTCCACTTATTTTGGGGCAAAATTCCAGAGATGTCCCTTATTTTGGGGCAAAATTGCAGAAATTTCACTTATTTCAGGGAAAAAAGGCAGAAATTTTCCTTATTTTGGGGCAAAAAGGCAGAAATTCCTAATATTTTGTTGCAAAAATGCAGAAATTCTCCTTATTTTGAGGTAAAAGGGTGAAATTCCTCTTATTTGGGGGCAAAAGGGCAGAAATTTCCCTTATTTTGGGGCAAAATTGCAGAAATTTCACTTATTTCAGGGTAATAAGTCAGAAAATTTCTTTATTTTGTTGCAAAAAAGACAGAAATTTTCTTTGTTTTGGGGGAAAAAGAGAAACTCCACATATTTAGAGGCAAAAAGCAGAAATTCCCCTTATTTTGGAGCAAAATTACAGAAATTTCCCTTTTTTATGGCAAAAAGGTATGCATTCTTCTTATTTTCGGGCAAAAAGGCAGAAATTCTCTGTATTTTGGAACAAAATTGCAGAAATTAACCTAATTGTGGGGCAAAAAGGCAGAAATTCCCTATATGTTGGGGCAAAAAGACAGAAATTCTGCTTATTTTGGGGCAAAACTCAGAAATTCCACATATTTTGGGGCAAAATTCCAGAAATTTCCCTTATTTTGGGGCAAAATTGCAGAAATTGCACTTATTTTGGGACAAAATTGGAGAAATTTCACTTATTTCAGAGAAAAAAGGCAGAAATTTTCCTTATTTTGGGGCAAAAAGTCAGAAATTTCCCATATTTTGGTACAAAATTGCAGAAATTTTTTCTTATTTTTGGCAAAAAGGCAAAAATTTCCCATATTTTGGGGAAAAAATGCAGAAATTCCCCTTATTTTGAGGTAAAATGCTGAAATTCCCCTTATTTGGGGTTAAAAAACAGAAATTTCTCTTATTTTGGGGCAAAATTGCAGAAATTTCACTTATTTCAGAGTAATAAGTCAGAAATTTTCCTTATTTTGGGGCAAAAAAGACAGAAATTCCCTTTGTTTTGGGGGAAAAAGACAGAAATTCCACTTATTTAGAGGCATAAAAGCAAAAATTCCCCACATTTTGGAGAAAAATGAAGAAAATTCCCTTTTTTATGGCAAAAAGGTATGCATTATTATTATTTTCGGACAAAAAAGGCAGAAATTCCCCGTATTTTAGAGCAAAATTGCGAAAATTCCCCTAATTGTGGCGCAAAAATGCAGTAATTCCCTATATGTTGGGGCAAAAAGACAGAAATTCTCCTTATTTTAGGGCAAAACTCAGAAATTTAAATTATTTTGGGGCAAAATTGCAGAAATTTCACTTATTTCAGAAAAAAAAGCAGAAATTTTCTTATTTTGGGGCCAAAAGGCAGAAATTTCTTTTATTTTGTTACAAAATGCAGAATTTTTTTTATTTTGGGGCAAAAAGGCAGAAATTTCCCATATTTTGGGGTAAAAATGCAGAAATTTCTCTTATTTTGAGGTAAAAGGCTGAAATTCCCTTTATTTGGGGGCAAAAAGGCAGAAATTTCTCTTATTTTGGGGCAAAATTGCAGAAATTTCACTTATTTCAGGGTAATAAGTCAGAAATTTAACTTATTTTGGAGCCAGAAAACAGAAATAACCTTTGTTTTGGGGGGAAAAAGACAGAAATTCCACTTTTTTAGAGGCAAAAAAGCAGAAATTCCCCTTATTTTGGAGCAAAAATTAAGAAATTTCACCATTTAAGGGCATAAAGGTATGCATTCTTCTTATTTTTGGGCAAAAAGGCAGAAATTCCCCTTATTTTAGAGCAAAATTGCAGAAATTTCCCAAATTGTGGGGCAAAAATGCAGAAATTCCCAATATGTTGAGGCAAAAATACAGAAATTCTCCTTATTTTTGTGCAAAACTCAGAAATTCCACTTATTTTGGGGCAAAATTCCAGAAATTTCACTTATTTTGGGGCAAAATTGTAGAAATTTCACTTATTTTGGGGCAAAATTTCAGAAATTTCACTTTTTTCAGAAAGAAAGTAGAAATTTTTTTATTTGGAAGCAAAAGGGCAGAAATTTCTTTTATTTTGGTACAAAATTGCAGAAATTTTTCTTATTTTGGGGCAAAAAGGCAGAAATTTCCCATATTTTGGGGCAAAAATGCAGAAATTCCCCTTATTTTGAGGTAAAAAGGCTAAAATTCCCCTTATTTGGGGGCAAAAAGGCAGAAATTTCACTTATTTTGGGCCAAAATTGCAGAAATTTCACGTATTTCAGGGAAAAAAGGCAGAAATTTTCTTTATTTTGGGGCAAAAATTCAGAAATTCCTAATATTTTGTGGCAAAAATGCAGAAATTCCCTTTATTTTGAGGTAGAATCGGTGAAATTCCCCTTATTTGGGGGTAAAAAGGCCGAAATTTTCCTTATTTTGGGGCAAAATTGCAGAAATTTCACTTATTTCAGGGTAATAAGTCAGAAATTTTCTTTATTTTGGGGCAAAAAAGACAGAAATTCCCTCTGTTTTGGGGAAAAAAACAGAAATTACACTTATTTAGAGGCAAAAAAGCAGAAATTTTCATTATTTTGGAGCAAAAATGAAGAAATTTCCCTTTTATATGGCAAAAAGCTATGCATTCTTCTTATTTTCGGGCAAAAAGGCAGAAATTCCCCGTATTTTAGAGCAAAATTGCAGAAATTCCCCTAATTGTCAGGCAAAAAGGTAGAAATTCCCTATATGTTGGAGCAAAAAGACAGAAATTCTCCTTATTTTGGGGCGAAACTCAGAAATTCCACTTATTTGGGGCAAAATTCCAGAAATTTACCTTATTTTAGAACAAAATTGCAGAAATTTCACTTATTTTGGGGCAAAATTGCAGAAATTTCACTTATTTCAGGGAAAAAAGGCAGAAATTTTCCTTATTTTGGGGCAAAAATCAGAAATTCCTAATATTTTGTGGCAAAAATGCAGAAATTCCCCTTATTTTGAGGTAAAAAGGCTGAAATTACCCTTATTTGGGGGCAAAAAGGCAGTAATTTCCCTTATTTTGGGGCAAAATTGAAGAAATTTCAGTTATTTCAGGGTAATCAGTAAGAAATTTTTTTTTATTTTGGAAGAAAAAAGACAGAAATTCCCTTTGTTTTGGGGGAAAAAGACAGAAATTCCACTTATTTAGAGTCAAAAATGCAGAAATTCCCCTTATTTTGGAGCAATAATGAAGAAATTTCACTTTTTTATGGCAAAAAGTTATGCATTCTTCTTATTTTCAGGCAAAAACGCAGAAATTCCCTGTATTTTGAGCAACATTGCAGAACTTCCCCTAATTGTGGGGCAAAAAGGCAGAAATTCCCTATATGTTGGGGCAAAAAGACAGACATTCTTTTTATTTTGGGGCAAAACTGAGAAATTCCACTTATTTTGGGGCAAAATTCCAGAAATTTCCTATATTTTGGGGCCAAATTGCAGAAATTTCACTTATTTTGGGGCAAAATTTCAGAAATTTCACTTATTTCAAGGAAAAAAAGCAGAAATTTTTTTATTTTGGGGCAAAAAGGCTGAAATTTCCCATATTTTGAAGCAAAAATGCAGAAATTCCCCTTATTTTGAGGTAAAAAGGCTGAAATTCCCCTTATTTGGGTGCAAAAAGGCAGAAATTTCTTTTATTTAGAGGCAAAATTGCAGAAATTTCACTTATTTCAGGGTAATAAATCAGAAATTTTCTTTATTTTGGGGCAAAAAAGACAGAAATTCCATTTGTTTTGGGGGAAAAAACAGAAATTCGAATTATTTAGAGGAAAAAAGCAGAAATTCTTCTTATTTTGGAGCAAAAATGAAAAAATTTCTCTTTTTTATGGCAAAAAGGTATGCATTCTTCTTATTTTCAGACAAAAAGGCAGAAATTCCTCCTATTCTGGAGCAAAATTGCAGAAATTCCTCTAATTGTGGGGCAAAAAGGCAGAAATTCCTTATATGTTGGGGCAAAGAGACAGAAATTCTCCTTATTTTGTGGCAAAACTCAGAAATTTCACTTATTTTGGGGCAAAATTGCAGAAATTTCAGTTATTTCAGAAAAAAAAGCATAAATTTTCTTATTTTGGGGCAAAAAGGCAGAAATTTCTTTTATTTTGGTACAAAATTGCATTAATTTTTCTTATTTTGGGGCAAAAAGGCAGAAATTTCCCATATTTTGGGGCAAAAATGCAAAAATTCCCCTTATTTTGGGGTAAAAAGTCTGAAATTCCCTTATTTGGGGGCAAAGAAGCAGAAATTTCACTTATTTAAGGAAAAAAAAGTCAGAAATTTTCCTTATTTTGGGACAAAAAAACAGAAATTCCTTTTGTTTTAGAGAAAAAAGACAGAAATTCCACTTATTTAGAGGCAAAAAAGCAGAAATTCCCCATATTTTGAGGTAAAAAGGCTGAAATTCCCCTTATTTGGGGGCAAAAAGGCAGAAATTTCCTTTATTTTGGGGCAAAATTGCAGAAATTTCATTTATTTCAGGGTAATAAGTCAGAAATTTTCCTTACTTTGGGGCAAAAAAGACAGAAATTCCCTTTGTTTTGGGGGAAAAAGACAGAAATTCCACTTATTTAGAGGCAAATGCAGAAATTCCCCTTATTTTGGAGCAAAAATGAAGAAATTTCCCTTTTTTATGGCAAAAAGGTATGCATTCTTCTTATTTTCGGACAAAAAAACAGAAATTCTCCGTATTTTGGAGCAAAATTGCAGAAATTCCCCTAATTGTGGGGCAAAAAGGCAGAAATTCCCTATATGTTGGGGCAAAAGTACAGAAATTCTCCTTATTTTGTGGCAAAACTAAGAAATACAACTTATTTTGAGGCAAAATTCCAGAAATTTCCCTTATTTTGGGGCAAAATTGCAGAAATTTCACTTATTTTGGGCAAAATTGCAGAAATTTCACTTATTTCAGAAAAAAAGCAGAAATTTTTTTATTTTGGGGCAAAAAGGCAGAAATTTCTTTTATTTTGGTACAAAATTGAAGAAATTTTTCTTATTTTGGAACAAAAACGCAGAAAGTTCCCATATTTTGGGGCAAAAATGCAGAAATTTCCCTTTTTTTGACGTAAAAAGGCTGAAATTCCTCTTATTTGGGGGCAAAAAGGGAGAAATTTTTCTTATTTTGAGGCAAAATACAGCAATTTCATTTATTTCAGGGTGATAAGTCAGAAATTTTCCTTATCTTGGGGCAAAAAATACAGAAATTCCCTTTGTTTTGGGGGAAAAAGACAGAAATTCCACTTATTTAGAGGCAAAAAAGCAGAAATTCCCCTTATTTTAAAGCAAAAATGAAGATTTCCGTTTTTTGTGGCAAAAGGTATACATTCCCTTTATTTTCGGCCTAAAAAGCAAAAATTCCCCATATTTTGGAGCAAAATTTTAGAAATTCCCCTAATTGTGGGGCAAAAAGGCAGAAATTCCCTATATGTTAGGGCAAAAAGACAGAAATTTTCCTTATTTTGGGGCAAAACTCAGAAATTCCACTTATTTTGGGGCAAAATTCCAGAGATGTCCCTTATTTTGGGGCAAAATTGCAGAAATTTCACTTATTTCAGGGAAAAAAGGCAGAAATTTTCCTTATTTTGGGGCAAAAAGGCAGAAATTCCTAATATTTTGTTGCAAAAATGCAGAAATTCTCCTTATTTTGAGGTAAAAGGGTGAAATTCCTCTTATTTGGGGGCAAAAGGGCAGAAATTTCCCTTATTTTGGGGCAAAATTGCAGAAATTTCACTTATTTCAGGGTAATAAGTCAGAAAATTTCTTTATTTTGTTGCAAAAAAGACAGAAATTTTCTTTGTTTTGGGGGAAAAAGAGAAACTCCACATATTTAGAGGCAAAAAGCAGAAATTCCCCTTATTTTGGAGCAAAATTACAGAAATTTCCCTTTTTTATGGCAAAAAGGTATGCATTCTTCTTATTTTCGGGCAAAAAGGCAGAAATTCTCTGTATTTTGGAACAAAATTGCAGAAATTAACCTAATTGTGGGGCAAAAAGGCAGAAATTCCCTATATGTTGGGGCAAAAAGACAGAAATTCTGCTTATTTTGGGGCAAAACTCAGAAATTCCACATATTTTGGGGCAAAATTCCAGAAATTTCCCTTATTTTGGGGCAAAATTGCAGAAATTGCACTTATTTTGGGACAAAATTGGAGAAATTTCACTTATTTCAGAGAAAAAAGGCAGAAATTTTCCTTATTTTGGGGCAAAAAGTCAGAAATTTCCCATATTTTGGTACAAAATTGCAGAAATTTTTTCTTATTTTTGGCAAAAAGGCAAAAATTTCCCATATTTTGGGGAAAAAATGCAGAAATTCCCCTTATTTTGAGGTAAAATGCTGAAATTCCCCTTATTTGGGGTTAAAAAACAGAAATTTCTCTTATTTTGGGGCAAAATTGCAGAAATTTCACTTATTTCAGAGTAATAAGTCAGAAATTTTCCTTATTTTGGGGCAAAAAAGACAGAAATTCCCTTTGTTTTGGGGGAAAAAGACAGAAATTCCACTTATTTAGAGGCATAAAAGCAAAAATTCCCCTCATTTTGGAGAAAAATGAAGAAAATTCCCTTTTTTATGGCAAAAAGGTATGCATTATTATTATTTTCGGACAAAAAAGGCAGAAATTCCCCGTATTTTAGAGCAAAATTGCGAAAATTCCCCTAATTGTTGCGCAAAAATGCAGTAATTCCCTATATGTTGGGGCAAAAAGACAGAAATTCTCCTTATTTTAGGGCAAAACTCAGAAATTTAAATTATTTTGGGGCAAAATTGCAGAAATTTCACTTATTTCAGAAAAAAAAGCAGAAATTTTCTTATTTTGGGGCCAAAAGGCAGAAATTTCTTTTATTTTGTTACAAAATGCAGAATTTTTTTTATTTTGTGGCAAAAAGGCAGAAATTTCCCATATTTTGGGTTAAAAATGCAGAAATTTTTCTTATGTTGAGGTAAAAGGCTGAAATTCCCTTTATTTGGGGGCAAAAAGGCAGAAATTTCTCTTATTTTGGGGCAAAATTGCAGAAATTTCACTTATTTCAGGGTAATAAGTCAGAAATTTAACTTATTTTGGAGCCAGAAAACAGAAATAACCTTTGTTTTGGGGGGAAAAAGACAGAAATTCCACTTTTTTAGAGGCAAAAAAGCAGAAATTCCCCTTATTTTGGAGCAAAAATTAAGAAATTTCACTTTTTAAGGGCATAAAGGTATGCATTCTTCTTATTTTTGGGCAAAAAGGCAGAAATTCCCCTTATTTTAGAGCAAAATTGCAGAAAATTCCCAAATTGTGAGGCAAAAATGCAGAAATTCCTAATATGTTGAGGCAAAAATACAGAATTTCTCCTTATATTTGGGCAAAACTCAGAAATTACACTTATTTTGGGGCAAAATTCCAGAAATTTCACTTATTTTGGGGCAAAATTGTAGAAATTTCACTTATTTTGGGGCAAAATTTCAGAAATTTCACTTTTTTCAGAAAAAAAGTAGAAATTTTTTTATTTGGAAGCAAAAGGGCAAAAATTTCTTTTATTTTGGTACAAAATTGCAGAAATTTTTCTTAGTTTGGTGCAAAAAGGCAGAAATTTCCCATATTTTGGGGCAAAAATGCAGAAATTCCCCTTATTTTGAGGAAAAAAGGCTAAAATTCCCCTTATTTGGGGGCAAAAAGGCAGAAATTTCACTTATTTTGGGCCAAAATTGCAGAAATTTCACTTATTTCAGGGAAAAAGGCAGAAATTTTCCTTATTTTGGGGCAAAAAAGACAGAAATTCCCTCTGTTTTGGGGGAAAAAAACAGAAATTACACTTATTTAGAGGCAAAAAAGCAGAAATTTTCCTTATTTTGGAGCAAAAATGAAGAAATTTCCCTTTTATATGGCAAAAAGTTATGCATTCTTCTTATTTTCGGGCAAAAAGGCAGAAATTCCCCGTATTTTGGAGCAAAATTGCAGAAATTCCCCTAATTGTCAGGCAAAAAGGTAGAAATTCCCTATATGTTGGAGCAAAAAGACAGAAATTCTCCTTATTTTGGGGCAAAACTCAGAAATTCCATTTATTTGGGGCAAAATTCCAGAAATTTACCTTATTTTCGGGCAAAATTGCAGAAATTTCACTTATTTTGGTGCAAAATTGCAGAAATTTCACTTATGTCAGTGAAAAAAGGCAGAAATTTTCCTTATTTTGGGGCAAAAAACAGAAATTCCTAATATTTTGTGGCAAAAATGCAGAAATTCCCCTTATTTTGAGGTAAAAAGGCTGAAATTCCCCTTATTTGGGGGTAAAAAGGCAGTAATTTCCCTTATTTTGGGGCAAAATTGCAGAAATTTCACTTATTTCAGGGTAATAAGTAAGAAATTTTCCTTATTTTGGAACAAAAAAGACAGAAATTTCCTTTGTTTTGGGGGAAAAAGACAGAAATTCCACTTATTTAGAGTCAAAAAGGCAGAAATTCCCCTTATTTTGGAGCAAAAATGAAGAAATTTCCCTTTTTTATGGCAAAAAGGTATGCATTTTTCTTATTTTCAGGCAAAAAGGCAGAAATTCCCCGTATTTTGAGCAACATTGCAGAAATTCCCCTAATTGTGTGGCAAAAAGGCACAAATTCCCTATATGTTTGGGCAAAAAGACAGACATTCTTCTTATTTTGTAGCAAAACTATGAAATTCCACTTATTTTGGGGAAAAATTTCAGAAATTTCTATATTTTGGGGCCAAATTGCAGAAATTTCACTTATTTTGGGGCAAAATTTCAGAAATTTCACTTATTTCAAGGAAAAAAAGCAAAAATTTTCTTATTTTGGGGCAAAAAGGCTAAATTTCCCATATTTTGAAGCAAAAATTCAGAAATTTTCCGTATTTTGAGGTAAAAAGGCTGAAATTCCCCTTATTTGGGGGCAAAAAGGCAGAAATTTCTCTTATTTTGAGGCAAAATTGCAGAAATTTCATTATTTCAGGGTAATAAATCAGAAATTTTCTTTATTTTGGGGCAAAAAAGAAAGAAATTCCCTTTGTTTTGGGGGAAAAAACAGAAATTCGAATTATTTAGAGTAAGAAAACAGAAATTCTTCTTATTTTGGAGCAAAAATGAAAAAATTTTCTTTTTTTATGGCAAAAAGGTAAGCATTCTTCTTATTTTCAGACAAAAAGGCAGAAATTCCTCGTATTTTGGAGCAAAATTGCAGAAATTCCCCTTATTGTGGGGCAAAAAGGCAGAAATTTATTATATGTTAGGCCAAAAAAACAGAAATTCTCCTTATTTTGTGGCAAAACTCAGAAATTTCACTTACTTTGGGGTAAAATTGCAGAAATTTCAGTTATTTCAGAAAAAAAGCAGAAATTTTCTTATTTTGGGGCAAAAAGGCAGAAATTTCTTTTATTTTGGTACAAAATTGCAGAAATTTTTCTTATTTTGGGGCAAAAAGGCAGAAATTTCCCATATTTTGGTGCAAAAATGCAGAAATTCCTTTTATTTTGGGGTAAAAAGTCTGAAATTCCCTTATTTGGAGGCAAAAAAGCAGAAATTTCACTTATTTTGGGGCAAAATTGCAGAAATTTCACTTATTTCAGGGAAAAAAGTCAGAAATTTTCCTTATTTTGGGGCAAAGAGACAGAAATTCCTTTTGTTTTGGGGAAAAAAGACAGAAATTCCACTTATTTAGAGGCCAAAAAGCAGAAATTCCCCTCATTTTGAAGCAAAAATGAAGAAATTTCCCTTTTTTATGGCAAAAGGTATGAATTCTACTTATTTTCGGGCAAAAAGGCAGAAATTCCCCGTATTTTGGAGCAAAATTGAAGAAATTCCCCTAATTGTGGGGCAACAAGGCAGAAATTCCCTATATGTTGGGGCAAAAAGGCAGAAATTCTTCTTATTTTGGGGCAAAACTCAGAAATACCACTTATTTTGGGGCAAAATTCCAGAAATTTCCCTTATTTTGGGGAAAAATTGCAGAAATTTCACTTATTTTTGGCAAAATTGCAGAAATTTCACTTATTTCAGAAAAAAAGCAGAAATTTTTTATTTTGGGGCAAAAAGGCAGAAATTTCTTTTTTTTGGTACAAAATTGAAGAAATTTTTTTTTATTTTGGGGCAAAAACGCAGAAATTTCCCATATTTTGGGGCAAAAATGCAGAAATTTCCCTTATTTTGACGTAAAAATGATGAAATTCCCATTATTTGGGGACAAAGAGAGAGAAATTTTTCTTATTTTGAGGCAAAATTACAGCAATTTCACTTATTTCAGGGTAATAAGTCAGAAATTTTCCTTATCTTGGGGCAAAAAATACAGAAATTCCCTTTGGTTTGGGGGAAAAACACAGAAATTCCACTTATTTAGAGGCAAAAAAGCAGAAATTTTCATTATTTTGGAGCAAAAATGAAGAAATTTCCCTTTTTTATGGCAAAAAGTTATGCATTCTTCTTATTTTCGGGCAAAAAGGCAGAAATGCCCCGTATTTTGGAGCAAAATTGCAGAAATTCCCCTAATTGTTGGGCAAAAGTAGAAATTCCCTATATGTTGGGGTAAAAAGACAGAAATTCTCCTTATTTTGGGGCAAAACTCAGAAATTCCACTTATTTGGGGCAAAATTCCAGAAATTTACCTTATTTTATGGCAAAATTGCAGAAATTTCACTTATTTTGGGGCAAAATTGCAGAAATTTCACTTATTTCAGGAAAAAAAGGCAGAAATTTTCCTTATTTTGGGGCAAAAAGGCAGAAATTCCTAATATTTTGTGGCAAAAATCTAGAAATTCCCCTTATTTTGAGGTAAAAAGGCTGAAATTCCCCTTATTTTGGGGCAAAAAGCAGTAATTTCCCTTATTTTGCGGCAAAATTGCAGAAATTTCACTTATTTCAGGGTAATAAGTCAGAAATTTTCTTTATTTTGGGGCTAAAAGGACAGAAATTTCCTTTGTTTTGGGGGAAAAAGACAGAAATTCTACTTATTTAGAGTCAAAAATGCAGAAATTCCTCTTATTTGGGGAAAAAATGAAGAAATTTCCCTTTTTTATGGCAAAAAGGTATGCATTCTTATTATTTTTGGGCAAAAAGGCAGAAATTCCCCGTATTTTGGAAGAAAATTGCAGAAATTCCCCTAATTGTGGAACAAAAAGGCAGAAATTCCCTATATGTTGGTGCAAAAAGACAGAAATTCTCCTTATTTTCGGGCAAAACTCAGAAGTTTACTTATTTTAGGGCAAAATTCCAGAAATTTCCCTTATTTTGGGGCAAAATTGCAGAAATTTCACTTATTTCAGAAAAAAAAAGCAGAAATTTTCTTATTTTGGGGCAAAAAGGCAGAAATTTCTTTTATTTTGGTACAAAATTGCAGAAATTTTTTTTACTTTGGAGCAAAAATGCAGAAATTTCCCATATTGTGGGGCAAAAATGCAGAAATTCTTCTTATTTTGAGGAAAAAGGCTGAAATTCCCTTTATTTGGTGGCAAAAAGGCAGAAATTTCCCTCATTTTGGGGCAAAATTGCAGAAATTTCTCTTATTTCAGGGTAATAAGTCAGAAATTTTCCTTATTTTGGGCAAAAAACACAGAAATTCCCTTTGTTTTGTGGGGAAAACACAGTAATTCCACTTTTTTAGAGGCAAAAAAGCAGAAATTCCTTTTATTTTTTAGCAAAAATGAAGAAATTTCCCTTTTTTGTAGCAAAAGGTATACATTCCCCTTATTTTTAGGCTAAAAAGCAGAAATTCCCCGTATTTTGGAGCAAAATTGCAGAAATTCCCCTAATTGTGGGGCAAAAAGGCAGAAATTCCCTATATGTTAGTGCAAAAAGACAGAAATCCTCCTTATTTTCGGGCAAAACTCAGAAATTCCACTTATTTTGGGGCAAAATTCCAGAAATTTCCTTTATTTTGGGGCAAAATTGCAGAAATTTCACTTATTTTGGGGCAAAATTGCTGAAATTTCACTTATTTATGGGAAAAAAATCAGAAATTATTTTATTTTGGGGCAAAAAGGCAAAAATTTCTTATATTTTGGTAAAAAATTTCAGAAATTTTTCTTATTTTGGGGCAAAAAGGCAGAAATTTCCCATATTTTAGGGCAAAAATGCAGAAATTCCCCTTTTTTTGAGGTAAAAAGGATGAAATTCCCCTATTTGGGGGCAAATAGGCAGACATTTCCCTTATTTTGGGGCAAAATTGCAGAAATTTCACATATTTTAGGGAAAAAAGGCAGAAATTTTCCTTATTTTGGGGCAAAATTGCAGAAATTTCACTTATTTTGGGGCAAAATTGGAGAAATTTCACTTATGTCAGGGTAATAAGTCAGAAATTTTTTTTATTTTGGTGCAAAAAAGACAGAAATTCCCTTTGTTTTGGTGGAAAAAGACAAAATTCCACTTATTTAGAGGCAAAAAAGCAGAAATTCCCCTTATTTTGGAGCAAAAATGAAGAAATTTCCCTTTTTTATGGCAAAAAGGTATGCATTCTTTTTATTTTCGGGCAAAAACCAGAAATTTCCCGTATTTTAGAGCAAAATTGCAGAAATTCCCCTAATTGTGGGGCAAAAAGGCAGAAATTCCCTATATTTTATGGCATAGAGACAGAAATTCTTCTTATTTTAGGGAAAAACTCAGAAATTCCACTTATTTTAAGGCAAAATTCCAGAAATTTCCATTATTTTGGGGCAAAATTGCAGAAATTTCACTTATTTTGGGGCAAAATTGCAGAAATTTCACTTATTTAAGTTAAAAAAAGCTGAAATTTTCTTCTTCTGGGGCAAAAAGGCAAAAATTTCTTTTATTTTGGTACAAAATTGCAGAAAATTTTTTTATTTTGGGCAAAAAGGCAGAAATTTCCCATATTTTGGGGCAAAAATTCAGAAATTCCCCTTATTTTGAGGTAAAAAGCCTGAAATTCCCGTTATTTGGGGGCAAAAAGGGAGAAATTTCCCTTATTTTGGGGAAAAATTGCAGAAATTTCACTTATTTCAGGGTAATAAGTCAGAAACTTTCCTTATTTTGGGGCAAAAATACAGAAATTCCCTTTGTTTTGGGGGAAAAAGACAGAAATTCCACATATAGAGGCATAAAAGCAAAAATTTTCTTTATTTTGGAGCAAAAATGAAGAAATTTTTCTTTTTTATGGCAAATAGTTATGCATTCTTCTTATTTTCGGGCAAAAAGGCAGAAATTTCCTTTATTTGGGGCAAAATTCCAGAAATTTCCCTTATTTCATGGTAATAAGTCAGAAATTTTTTTATTTTGCGCAAAAAAGACAGAAATTCCCTTTGTTTTGGGGAAAAATACATAAATTCCACTTAATTAGAGACAAAAAAGCAGAAATTCCCCTTATTTTGGGGCAAAATTGCATAAATTTCACTTACTTCAGGGTAATAAGTCAGAAATTTTCCTTATTTTTGGGCAAAAAAGACAGAAATTACCTTTGTTTTGGGGGAAAAAGACAGAAATTCCACTTATTTAGAGGCAAAAAAGCAAAAATTCCATTTATTTTGGAGCAAAAATGAAGAAATTTTCCTTTTTTATGGCAAAAAGGTATGCATTCTTATTTTCGGGCAAAAAGGCAGAAATTCCCTGTATTTTGGAGCAAAATTGCAGAAATTCCCCTAATTGTGGGGCAAAAAGGCAGAAATTCCCTATATGTTGAGGCAAAAAGACAGAAATTCTCCTTATTTTGGGGCAAAACTCAGAAATTCCACTTATTTTGGGGCAAAATTCCAGAAATTTCACTTATTTTGGGGCAAAATTGTAGAAATTTCACTTATTTTTGGGCAAAATTGCAGAAATTTTACTTATTTTGGGGCAAAGTTGCAGAAATTTAACTTATTTCAGGGTAATAAGTCACAAATTTTCCTTATTTTGGAGCAAAAAGACAGAAATTCTATTTGTATTGGGGGACAAAGACAGAAATTCCACATATTTAGAGGCATAAAAGCAGAAATTCCTCTTATTTTGGAGCAAAAATGAAGAAATTTTTTTTTATGGCAAAAAGGTATGCATTCTTCTTATTTTCGGGCAAAAAGGCAGAAATTCCCCGTATTTTGGAGCAAAATTGCAGAAATTGCCTTAATTGTGGTCTAAAAATTCAGAAATTCCCTATATGTTGAGGCAAAAAGACAGAAATTCTCCTTATTTTGGGTCAAAACTATGAAATTCCTATTATTTTGAGGCAAAATTCCAGAAATTTCACTGATTTTGGGGCAAAATTGTAGAAATTTCACTTATTTTGGGGAAAAATTTCAGAAATTTCACTTATTTCCGAAAAAAAGCAGAAATTTTCTTATTTGGAAGCAAAAAGGCAGAAATTTCTTTTATTTTGGTACAAAATTGCAGAAATTTCCCTTATTTTGGGGCAAAATTGCAGAAATTTCACTTATTTTGGGGCAAAATTTCAGAAATTTCACTTATTTCAGGAAAAAAAGGCAGAAATTTTCCTTATTTTGGGGCAAAAAGGCAGAAATTCCTAATATTTTGTGGCAAAAATACAGAAATTCCCTTTATTTTGAGGTAAAAAGGGTGAAATTCCCCTTATTTGGGGGTAAAAAGGCCAAAATTTCCCTTATTTTGGGGCAAAATTGCAGAAATTTCACTTATTTCAGGGTAATAAGTCAGAAATTTTTTTTTATTTTGGGGCAAAAAAGACAGAAAGTCCCTTTGTTTTGGAGGAAAAAGACCAAAATACCACTTATTTAGAGGCAAA
Organism: Micromys minutus; assembly: GCF_963924665.1. Taxonomy (NCBI): domain Eukaryota; kingdom Metazoa; phylum Chordata; class Mammalia; order Rodentia; family Muridae; genus Micromys; species Micromys minutus. The sequence continues at coordinate 150,009 of NW_027667477.1, forward strand.
AAAGCAGAAATTTTCCTTATTTTGGAGCAAAAATTAAGAAATTTCCCTTTTTTATGGCAAAAAGGTATGCATTCTACTTATTTTCGGGCAAAAAGGCAAAAATTCCTTGTATTTTGGAGCAAAATTGCAGAAATACCCCTAATTGTCGGGCAAAAAGGTAGAAATTCCATATATGTTGGGGCAAAAAGACAGAAATTCTCCTTATTTTGGGGCGAAACTCAGAAATTCCACTTATTTGGGGCAAAATTCCAGAAATTTACCTTATTTTAGGGCAAAATTGCAGAAATTTCACTTATTTTGGGGCAAAATTGCAGAAATTTCACTTATTTCAGGGAAAAAAGGCAGAAATTTTCTTTATTTTGGGGCAAAAAACAGAAATTCTTTATATTTTGTGGTAAAAATGCAGAAATTCCCCTTATTTGGGGGCAAAAAGGCAGTAATTTCCCTTATTTTGGGGCAAAATTGATGAAATTTCACTTATATCAGGGTAATAAGTAAGAAATTTTCCTTATTTTGGAACAAAAAAGACAGAAATTCCCTTTGTTTTAGGGGAAAAAGACAGAAATTCCACTTATTTAGAGTCAAAAATGCAGAAATACCCCTTATTTTGGAGCAAAAATGAAGAAATTTCCCTTTTTTATGGCAAAAAGGTATGCATTCTTCTTATTTTCAGGCAAAAAGGCAGAAATTCCCTGTATTTTGAGCAACATTGCAGAAATTCCCCTAATTGTGGGGCAAAAAGGCAGAAATTCCCTATATGTTGGGGCAAAAAGACATACATTCTTCTTATTTTGGGGCAAAACTCAGAAATTCCATTTATTTTGGGGCAAAATTCCAGAAATTTCTCATATTTTGGGGCCAAATTGCAGAAATTTCACTTATTTTGGAGCAAAATTGCAGAAATTTCACTTATTTCAGGGAAAAAAAGCAGAATTTTTTTATTTTGGGGCAAAAAGGCAGAAATTTCCCATATTTTGAAGCAAAAATGCAGAAATTCCCCTTATTTTGAGGTAAAAAGGCTGAAATTCCCCTTATTTGAGTGCAAAAAGGCAGAAAATTCTCTTATTTTGAGGCAAAATTGCAGAAATTTCAATTATTTCAGGGTAATAAATCAGAAATTTTCTTTATTTTGGGGCAAAAAAGACAGAAATGCTATTTGTTTTGGGGGAAAAAACAGAAATTCGAATTATTTAGTGGAAAAAAGCAGAAATTCTTCTTATTTTGGAGCAAAAATGAAAAAATTTCCCTTATTTATGGCAAAAAGGTATGCATTCTTCTTATTTTCAGACAAAAAGGCAGAAATTCCCCATATTTTGGAGCAAAATTGCAGAAAGTCCTCTAATTGTGGGGCAAAAAGGCAGAAATTTATTATATGTTGGGGCAAAATGACAGAAATTCTCCTTATTTTGTGGCAAAACTCAGAAATTTCACTTATTTTGGGACAAAATTGCAGAAATTTCAGTTATTTCAGAAAAAAAAAGCAGAAATTTTCTTATTTTGGGGCAAAAAGGCAGAAATTTCCCATATTTTGGGGCAAAAATGCAGAAATTCCGCTTATTTTGGGGTAAAAAGTCTGAAATTCCCTTATTTGGGGGCAAAAAAGCAGAAATTTCACTTATTTAAGGAAAAAAAGTCAGAAATTTTCTTTATTTTGGGGCAAAAAGACAGAAATTCCTTTTGTTTTAGAGAAAAAAGACAGAAATTCCACTTATTTAGAGCCAAAAAAGCAGAAATTCCCCTTATTTTGAGGTAAAAAGGCTGAAATTCCCCTTATTTGGGGGCAAAAAGGCAGAAATTTCCTTTATTTTGGGGCAAAATTGCAGAAATTTCACTTATTTCAGGGTAATAAGTCAGAAATTTTCCTTATTTTGGGGCAAAAAAGACAGAAATTTCCTTTGTTTTGGGGGAAAAAGACAGAAATTCCACTTATTTAGAGGCAAATGCAGAAATTCCCCTTATTTTGGAGCAAAAATGAAGAAATTTCCCTTTTTTATGGCAAAAAGGTATGCATTCTTCTTATTTTCGGACAAAAAGGCAGAAATTCTCCGTATTTTGAAGCAAAATTGAAGAAATTCCCCTAATTGTGGGGCAAAAAGGCAGAAATTCCCTATATGTTGGGGCAAAAGGACAGAAATTCTCCTTATTTTGTGGCAAAACTCAGAAATACCACTTATTTTGAGGCAAAATTCCAGAAATTTCCCTTATTTTGTGGAAAAATTGCAGAAATTTCGCTTATTTTGGACAAAATTGCAGAAATTTCACTTATTTCAGAAAAAAAGCAGAATTTTTTTTATTTCGGGGCAAAAAGGCAAAAATTTCTTTTATTTTGGTACAAAATTGAAGAAATTTTTCTTATTTTGGGGCAAAAACGCAGAAATTTCCCATATTTTGGGGCAAAACTGCAGAAATTTCCCTTTTTTTGACGCAAAATGGCTGAAATTCTCCTTATTTGGGGGCAAAAAGAAAGAAATTTTTCTTATTTTGAGGAAAAATTGCAGCAATTTCACTTATTTCAGGGTAATAAGTCAGAAATTTTCCTTATCTTGGGGCAAAAAATAGAGAAATTCCCTTTGTTTTGGGGGAAAAAGACAGAAATTCAACTTATTTTGGGGCAAAATTCCAGAAATTTCACTTATTTTGGGGCAAAATTGTAGAAATTTCACTTATTTTGGGGCAAAATTTCAGAAATTTCACTTTTTTCAGAAAAAAAAGTAGAAATTTTTCTATTTGGAAGCAAAAAGGCAGAAACTTCTTTTATTTTGGTACAAAATTGCAGAAATTTTTCTTATTTTGGGGCAAAAAGGCAGAAATTTCCCATATTTTGGGGCAAAAATGCAGAAATTCCCCTTATTTTGAGGTAAAAGGCTAAAATTCCCCTTATTTGGGGGCAAAAAGGCAGAAATTTCACTTATTTTGGGCCAAAATTGCGGAAATTTCACTCATTTCTGGGAAAAAAGGCAGAAATTTTCCTTATTTTGGGGCAAAAAGGCAGAAATTCCTAATATTTTGTGGCAAAAATGCAGAAATTCCCTTTATTTTGAGGTAAAAAGGGTGAAATTCCCCTTATTTGGGGGTAAAAAGGCCGAAATTTCCCTTATTTTGGGGCAAAATTGCAGAAATTTCACTTATTTCAGGGAAAAAAGGCAGATATTTTCCTTATTTTGGGGCAAAAATCAGAAATTCCTAATACTTTGTGGCAAAAATGCAGAAATTCCTGTTATTTTGAGGTAAAAAGGCTGAAATTACCCTTATTTGGGGGCAAAAAGGCAGTAATTTCCCTTATTTTGGGGCAAAATTGAAGAAATTTCAGTTATTTCAGGGTAATAAGTAAGAAATTTTTTTTATTTTGGAAGAAAAAAGACAGAAATTCCCTTTGTTTTGGGGGAAAAAGACAGAAATTCCACTTATTTAGAGTGAAAATGCAGAAAATCACCTTATTTTGAAGCAAAAATGAAGAAATTTCCCTTTTTTATGGCAAAAAGGTATGCATTCTTCTTATTTTCAGGCAAAAGGCAGAAATTCCCTGTATTTTGAGCAACATTGCAGAAATTCCCCTAATTGTGGGGAAAAAGGCAGAAATTCCCTATATTTGGGGCAAAAAGACAGACATTCTTCTTATTTTGGGGCAAAATTGAGAAATACCACTTATTTTGGGGCAAAATTCCAGAAATTTCCCATATTTTGGGGCCAAATTGCAGAAATTTCACTTATTTTGGGGCAAAAGTTCAGAAATTTCAATTATTTCAGGGAAAAAAAGCAGAAATTTTTTTATTTTGGGGCAAAAAGGCAGAAATTTCCCATATTTTGAAGCAAAAATGCAGAAATTCCCCTTATTTTGAGGTAAAAAGGCTGAAATTCCCCTTATTTGGGTGCAAAAAGGCAGAAATTTCTCTTATTTAGAGGCAAAATTGCAGAAATTTCACTTATTTCAGGGTAATAAATCAGAAATTTTCTTTATTTTGGGGCAAAAAAGACAGAAATTCTATTTGTTTTGGGGGAAAAAACAGAAATTCGAATTATTTAGAGGAAAAAAGCAGAAATTCTTCTTATTTTGGAGCAAAAATGAAAAAATTTCCCTTTTTATGGCAAAAAGGTATGCATTCTTCTTATTTTCAGACAAAAAGGCAGAAATTCCCCGTGTTTTGGAGCAAAATTGCAGAAATTCCTCTAATTGTGGGGCAAAAAGGCAGAAATTCCTTATATGTTGGGGCAAAAAGACAGAAATTCTCCTAATTTTGGGGCAAAACTCAGAAATTTCATTTATTTTGCGGCAAAATTGCAGAAATTTCAGTTATTTCAGAAAAAAAAGTATAAATTTTCTTATTTTGGGGCAAAAAGGCAGAAATTTCTTTTATTTTGTTACAAAATTGCAGAAATTTTTCTTATTTTGGGGCAAAAAGGCAGAAATTTCCCATATTTTGGGGCAAAAATGCAGAAATTCCACTTATTTGGGGTAAAAATCTGAAATTCCCTTCTTTGGGGGCAAAAAAGCAGAAATTTCACTTATTTAAGGAAAAAAAGTCAGAAATTTTCCTTATTTTGGGGCAAAAAGACAGAAATTCCTTTTGTTTTAGAGAAAAAAGACAGAAATTCCACTTATTTAGAGGCAAAAAAGCAGAAATTCCCCTTATTTTGAGGTAAAAAGGCTGAAATTCCCCTTATTTGGGGGCAAAAAGGCAGAAATTTCCTTTATTTTGGGGCAAAATTGCAGAAATTTCACTTATTTCAGGGTAATAAGTCAGAAATTTTCCTTATTTTGGGGCAAAAAAGACAGAAATTCCCTTTGTTTTGGGGGAAAAAGACAGAAATTCCACTTATTTAGAGGCAAATGCAGAAATTCCCCTTATTTTGGAGCAAAAATGAAGAAATTTCCCTTTTTTATGGCAAAAAGGTATGCATTCTTCTTATTTTCGGACAAAAAGGCAGAAATTCTCCGTATTTTGGAGCAAAATTGAAGAAATTCCCCTAATTGTGGGTCAAAAAGGCAGAAATTCCCTATATGTTGGGGCAAAAGGACAGAAATTCTCCTTATTTTGTGGCAAAACTCAGAAATACCACTTATTTTGAGGCAAAATTTCAGAAATTTCCCTTATTTTGGGGCAAAATTGCAGAAATTTCACTTATTTTGGGCAAAATTGCAGAAATTTCACTTATTTCAGAAAAAAAAGCAGAATTTTTTTTATTTTGGGGCAAAAAGGTAGAAATTTCTTTTATTTTGGTACAAAATTGAAGAAATTTTTCTTATTTTGGGGCAAAAACGCAGAAAGTTCCCATATTTTGGGGCAAAAATGCAGAAATTTCCCCTATTTTGACGTAAAAAGGATGAAATTCCCATTATTTGGGGGCAGAGAGAGAGAAATTTTTCTTTTTTGAGGCAAAATACAGCAATTTCACTTATTTCAGGGTGATAAGTCAGAAATTTTCCTTATCTTGGGGCAAAAAATACAGAAATTCCCTTTGTTTTGGGGGGAAAAGACAGAAATTCCAGTTATTTAGAGGCAAAAAAGCAGAAATTCCCCTTATTTTGAAGCAAAAATGAAGATTTCTCTTTTTTGTGGCAAAAGGTATACATTCCCCTTATTTTCGGGCTAAAAAGCAGAAATGCCCCGTATTTTGGAGCAAAATTCTAGAAATTCCCCTAATTGTGGGGCAAAAAGGCAGAAATTCCCTATATGTTAGGGCAAAAAGACAGAAATTCTCCTTATTTTGGGGCAAAACTCAGAAATTCCACTTATTTTGGGGCAAAATTCCAGAGATGTCCCTTATTTTGGAGCAAAATTGCAGAAATTTCACTTATTTCAGGGAAAAAAAGGCAGAAATTTTCCTTATTTTGGGGCAAAAAGGCAGAAATTCCTAATATTTTGTTGCAAAAATGCAGAAATTCTCCTTATTTTGAGGTAAAAGGGTGAAATTCCTCTTATTTGGGGGCAAAAGGGCAGAAATTTCCCTTATTTTGGGGCAAAATTGCAGAAATTTCACTTATTTCAGAGTAATAAGTAAGAAAATTTCTTTATTTTGTTGCAAAAAAGACAGAAATTTTCTTTGTTTTGGTGGAAAAAGAGAGAAACTCCACATATTTAGAGGCAAAAAGCAGAAATTTCCCTTATTTTGTAGCAAAATTACAGAAATTTCCCTTTTTTATGGCAAAAAGGTATGCATTCTTCTTATTTTCGGGCAAAAAGGCAGAAATTCTCTGTATTTTGGAACAAAATTGCAGAAATTAACCTAATTGTGGGGCAAAAAGGCAGAAATTCCCTATATGTTGGGGCAAAAAGACAGAAATTCTGCTTATTTTGGGGCAAAACTCAGAAATTCCACATATTTTGGGGCAAAATTCCAAAAATTTCCCTTATTTTGGGGCAAAATTGCAGAAATTGCACTTATTTTGGGACAAAATTGGAGAAATTTCACTTATTTCAGAGAAAAAAGGCAGAAATTTTCCTTATTTTGGGGCAAAAAGGCAGAAATTTCCCATATTTTGGTACAAAATTGCAGAAATTTTTTCTTATTTTTGGCAAAAAGGCAAAAATTTCCCATATTTTGGGGAAAAAATGCAGAAATTCCCCTTATTTTGAGGTAAAATGCTGAAATTCCCCTTATTTGGGGTTAAAAAACAGAAATTTCTTTTATTTTGGGGCAAAATTTCAGAAATTTCACTTATTTCAGGGTAATAAGTCAGAAATTTTCCTTATTTTGGGGCAAAAAAGACAGAAAGTCCCTTTGTTTTGGTGGAAAAAGACATAAATTCCACTTATTTAGAGGCATAAAAGCAAAAATTCCCCTCATTTTAGACAAAAATGAAGAAAATTCTCTTTTTTATGGCAAAAAGGCATGCATTATTATTATTTTCGGACAAAAAAGGCAGAAATTCCCCGTATTTTAGAGCAAAATTGCGAAAATTCCCCTAATTGTGGCGCAAAAATGCAGTAATTCCCTATATGTTGGGGCAAAAAGACAGAAATTCTCCTTATTTTAGGGCAAAACTCAGAAATTTAAATTATTTTGGGGCAAAATTGCAGAAATTTCACTTATTTCAGAAAAAAAAAGCAGAAATTTTCTTATTTTGGGGCCAAAAGGCAGAAATTTCTTTTATTTTGTTACAAAATGCAGAATTTTTTTTATTTTGGGGCAAAAAGGCAGAAATTTCCCATATTTTGGGGTAAAAATGCAGAAATTTCTCTTATTTTGGGGTAAAAGGCTGAAATTCCCTTTATTTGGGGGCAAAAAGGCAGAAATTTCTCTTATTTTGGGGCAAAATTGCAGAAATTTCACTTATTTCAGGGTAATAAGTCAGAAATTTAACTTATTTTGGAGCCAAAAAACAGAAATAACCTTTGTTTTTGGGGGAAAAAGACAGAAATTCCACTTTTTTAGAAGCAAAAAAGCAGAAATTCCCCTTATTTGGAGCAAAAATGAAGAAATTTCACTTTTTAAGGGCAAAAAGTTATGCATTCTTCTTATTTTTGGGCAAAAAGGCAGAAATTCCCCTTATTTTAGAGCAAAATTGCAGAAATTTCCCAAATTGTGGGGCAAAAATGCAGAAATTCCCAATATGTTGAGGCAAAAATACAGAAATTCTCCTTATTTTTGGGCAAAACTCAGAAATTCCACTTATTTTGGGGCAAAATTCCAGAAATTTAACTTATTTTGGGGCAAAATTGTAGAAATTTCACTTATTTTGGGGCAAAATTTCAGAAATTTCACTTTTTTCAGAAAAAAAAAGTAGAAATTTTTTTATTTGGAAGCAAAATGGCAGAAATTTCTTTTATTTTGGTACAAAATTGCAGAAATTTTTCTTAGTTTGGGGCAAAAAGGCAGAAATTTCCCATATTTTGGGGCAAAAATGCAGAAATTCCCCTTATTTTGAGGTAAAAAGGCTAAAATTCCCCTTGTTTGGGGGCAAAAAGGCAAAAATTTCACTTATTTTGGGCCAAAATTGCAGAAATTTTACTTATTTCAGGGAAAAAAGGCAGAAATTTTCCTTATTTTGGGGCAAAAATTCAGAAATTCCTAATATTTTGTGGCAAAAATGCAGAAATTCCCTTTATTTTTAGGTAGAAACCGTGAAATTCCCCTCATTTGGGGGTAAAAATGCCGAAATTTTCCTTATTTTGAGGCAAAATTGCAGAAATTTCACTTATTTCAGGGTAATAAGTCAGAAATTTCACTTATTTAAGTTAAAAAAAGCAGAAATTTTCTTCTTCTGGGGCAAAAAGGCAAAAATTTCTTTTATTTTGGTACAAAATTGCAGAAAATTTTTTTATTTTGGGCAAAAAGGCAGAAATTTCCCATATTTTGGGTCAAAAATGCAGAAATTCTTCTTATTTTGAGGTAAAAAGGCTGAAATTCCCGTTATTTGGGGGCAAAAAGGGAGAAATTTCCCTTATTTTGGGGAAAAATTGCAGAAATTTCACTTATTTCAGGGTAATAAGTCAGAAACTTTCCTTATTTTGGGGCAAAAATACAGAAATTCCCTTTGTTTTGGGGGACAAAGACAGAAATTCCACATATTTAGAGGCATAAAAGCAAAAATTTTCTTTATTTTGGAGCAAAAATGAAGAAATTTTCCTTTTTTATGGCAAATAGTTATGCATTCTTCTTATTTTTGGGCAAAAAGGCAGAAATTTCCTTTATTTGGGGCAAAATTCCAGAAATTTCCCGTATTTCATGGTAATAAGTCAGAAATTTTCCTTATTTTGCGCAAAAAAGACAGAAATTCCCTTTGTTTTGGGGAAAAATACATAAATTCCACTTAATTAGAGAAAAAAAAGCAGAAATTCCCCTTATTCTGGGGCAAAATTGCATAAATTTCACTTACTTCAGGGTAATAAGTCAGAAAATTTCCTTATTTTTGGGCAAAAAAGACAGAAATTACCTTTGTTTTGGGGGAAAAAGACAGAAATTCCACTTATTTAGAGGCAAAAAAGCAAAAATTCCCTTTATTTTGGAGCAAAAATGAAGAAATTTTCCTTTTTTATGGCAAAAAGGTATGCATTCTTATTTTCGGGCAAAAAGGCAGAAATTCCCTGTATTTTGGAGCAAAATTGCAGAAATTCCCCTAATTGTGGGGCAAAAAGGCAGAAATTACCTATATGTTGAGGCAAAAAGACAGAAATTCTCCTTATTTTGGGGCAAAACTCAGAAATTCCACTTATTTTGGGGCAAAATTCCAGAAATTTCACTTATTTTGGGGCAAAATTGTTGAAATTTCACTTATTTTGGGGCAAAATTGCAGAAATTTTACTTATTTTGGAGCAAAATTGCAGAAATTTAACTTATTTCAGGGTAATAAGTCACAAATTTTCCTTATTTTGGAGCAAAAAGACAGAAATTCTATTTGTATTGGGGGACAAAGACAGAAATTCCACATATTTAGAGGCATAAAAGCAGAAATTCCCCTTATTTTGGAGCAAAAATGAAGAAATTTTCCTTTTTTATGGCAAAAAGGTATGCATTCTTCTTATTTTCGGGCAAAAAGGCAGAAATTCCCCGTATTTTGGAGCAAAATTGCAGAAATTGCCTTAATTGTGGTGTAAAAAGTCAGAAATTCCCTATATGTTGAGGCAAAAAGACAGAAATTCTCCTTATTTTGGGTCAAAACTATGAAATTCCAATTATCTTGAGGCAAAATTCCAGAAATTTCACTTATTTTGGGGCAAAATTGTAGAAATTTCACTTATTTTGGGGAAAAATTTCAGAAATTTAACTTATTTCAGAAAAAAAGCAGAAATTTTCTTATTTGGAAGCAAAAAGGCAGAAATTTCTTTTATTTTGGTACAAAATTGCAGAAATTTCCCTTATTTTGGGGCAAAATTGCAGAAATTTCACTTATTTTGGGGCAAAATTTCAGAAATTTCACTTATTTCAGGAAAAAAAGGCAGAAATAATTTTCCTTATTTTGGGGCAAAAAGGCAGAAATTCCTAATATTTTGTGGCAAAAATGCAGAAATTCCCCTTATTTTGAGCTAAAAAGGCTGAAATTCCCCTTATTTGGGGGCAAAAAGGCAGAAATTTCCCTTTTTTGGGGCAAAATTGGAGAAATTTCACTTACTTCAGGTTAATAAGTCAGAAATTTTCCTTATTTTGGAACAAAAAAGACAGAAATCCCCTTTTTTTTGCGGGGGAAAAAGACAGAAATTCCACTTATTTAGAGTCAAAAAGCAGAAATTCCTTTTATTTTGGAGCAAAAATGAAGAAATTTTCCTTTTTTATGGCAAAAAGGTATGCATTCTTATTTTCGGGCAAAAAGGCAGAAATTCCCCGTATTTTGGAGCAAAATTGCAGAAATTCCCCTAATTGTGGGGCAAAAAGGCAGATATTCCCTATATGTTGGGGAAATGAGACAGAAATTCTCCTTATTTTAGGGTAAAACTCAGAAATTCCACTTATTTGGGGCAAAATTCCAGAAATTTCACTTATTTTGGGGCAAAATTCTAGAAATTTCACTTATTTTGGGCCAAAATTTCAGAAATTTGACTTATTTTCAGAAAAAAAAAATAGAAATTTTTCTATTTGGAAGCAAAAATGCAGAAATTTCTTTTATTTTGGTACAAAATTGCAGAAATTTTTCTTATTTTGGGGCAAAAAGGCAGAAATTTCCCATATTTTGGGGCAAAAATTCAGAAATTCCCCTTATTTTGAGGTAAAAAGGCTGAAATTCCCGTTATTTGGGGGCAACAAGGGAGAAATTTTCCTCATTTTGGGGAAAAATTGCAGAAATTTCACTTATTTCAGGGTAATAAGTCAGAAACTTTCCTTATTTTGGGGCAAAAATACAGAAATTCCCTTTGTTTTGGGGGACAAAGACAGAAATTCCACATATTTAGAGGCATAAAAGCAAAAATTTTCTTTATTTTGGAGCAAAAATGAAGAAATTTTCCTTTTTTATGGCAAATAGTTATGCATTCTTCTTATTTTCGGGCAAAAAGGCAGAAATTTCCCTTATTTGGGGCAAAATTCCAGAAATTTCCCTTATTTCATGGTAATAAGTCAGAAATTTTCCTTATTTTGCGCAAAAAAGACAGAAATTCCCTTTGTTTTGGGGAAAAAATACATAAATTCCACTTAATTAGAGACAAAAAGCAGAAATTCCTCTTATTTTGGAGCAAAATTGCATAAATTTCACTTACTTCAGGGTAATAAGTCAGAAAATTTCCTTATTTTTGGGCAAAAAAGACAGAAATTACCTTTGTTTTGGGGGAAAAAGACAGAAATTCCACTTATTTAGAGGCAAAAAAGCAAAAATTCCCTTTATTTTGGAGCAAAAATGAAGAAATTTTCCTTTTTTATGGCAAAAAGGTATGCATTCTTATTTTCGGGCAAAAAGGCAGAAATTCCCCGTATTTTGGAGCAAAATTGCAGAAATTCCCCTAATTGTGGGGCAAAAAGGCAGAAATTCCCTATATGTTGAGGCAAAAAGACAGAAATTCTTTTTATTTTGGGGCAAAACTCAGATATTCCACTTATTTTGGGGCAAAATTCCAGAAATTTCACTTATTTTGGGGCAAAATTGTAGAAATTTCACTTATTTTGGGGCAAAATTGCAGAAATTTTACTTATTTTGGGGCAAAATTGCAGAAATTTAACTTATTTCAGGGTAATAAGTCACAAATTTTCCTTATTTTGGAGCAAAAAGACAGAAATTCTATTTGTATTGGGGACAAAGACAGAAATTCCACATATTTAGAGGCATAAAAGCAGAAATTCCCCTTATTTTGGAGCAAAAATGAAGAAATTTTCCTTTTTTATGGCAAAAAGGTATGCATTCTTCTTATTTTCGGGCAAAAAGGCAGAAATTCCCCGTATTTTGGAGCAAAATTGCAGAAATTGCCTTAATTGTGGGTCAAAAAGGCAGAAATTCCCTATATGTTGGGGCAAAAGGACAGAAATTCTCCTTATTTTGTGGCAAAACTCAGAAATACCACTTATTTTGAGGCAAAATTTCAGAAATTTCCCTTATTTTGGGGCAAAATTGCAGAAATTTCACTTATTTTGGGCAAAATTGCAGAAATTTCACTTATTTCAGAAAAAAAAGCAGAATTTTTTTTATTTTGGGGCAAAAAGGTAGAAATTTCTTTTATTTTGGTACAAAATTGAAGAAATTTTTCTTATTTTGGGGCAAAAACGCAGAAAGTTCCCATATTTTGGGGCAAAAATGCAGAAATTTCGCTTATTTTGACGTAAAAAGGATGAAATTCCCATTATTTGGGGGCAGAGAGAGAGAAATTTTTCTTTTTTGAGGCAAAATACAGCAATTTCACTTATTTCAGGGTGATAAGTCAGAAATTTTCCTTATCTTGGGGCAAAAAATACAGAAATTCCCTTTGTTTTGGGGGGAAAAGACAGAAATTCCAGTTATTTAGAGGCAAAAAAGCAGAAATTCCCCTTATTTTGAAGCAAAAATGAAGATTTCTCTTTTTTGTGGCAAAAGGTATACATTCCCCTTATTTTCGGGCTAAAAAGCAGAAATGCCCCGTATTTTGGAGCAAAATTCTAGAAATTCCCCTAATTGTGGGGCAAAAAGGCAGAAATTCCCTATATGTTAGGGCAAAAAGACAGAAATTCTCCTTATTTTGGGGCAAAACTCAGAAATTCCACTTATTTTGGGGCAAAATTCCAGAGATGTCCCTTATTTTGGAACAAAATTGCAGAAATTTCACTTATTTCAGGGAAAAAAAGGCAGAAATTTTCCTTATTTTGGGGCAAAAAGGCAGAAATTCCTAATATTTTGTTGCAAAAATGCAGAAATTCTCCTTATTTTGAGGTAAAAGGGTGAAATTCCTCTTATTTGGGGGCAAAAGGGCAGAAATTTCCCTTATTTTGGGGCAAAATTGCAGAAATTTCACTTATTTCAGAGTAATAAGTAAGAAAATTTCTTTATTTTGTTGCAAAAAAGACAGAAATTTTCTTTGTTTTGGTGGAAAAAGAGAGAAACTCCACATATTTAGAGGCAAAAAGCAGAAATTTCCCTTATTTTGTAGCAAAATTACAGAAATTTCCCTTTTTTATGGCAAAAAGGTATGCATTCTTCTTATTTTCGGGCAAAAAGGCAGAAATTCTCTGTATTTTGGAACAAAATTGCAGAAATTAACCTAATTGTGGGGCAAAAAGGCAGAAATTCCCTATATGTTGGGGCAAAAAGACAGAAATTCTGCTTATTTTGGGGCAAAACTCAGAAATTCCACATATTTTGGGGCAAAATTCCAGAAATTTCCCTTATTTTGGGGCAAAATTGCAGAAATTGCACTTATTTTGGGACAAAATTGGAGAAATTTCACTTATTTCAGAGAAAAAAGGCAGAAATTTTCCTTATTTTGGGGCAAAAAGGCAGAAATTTCCCATATTTTGGTACAAAATTGCAGAAATTTTTTCTTATTTTTGGCAAAAAGGCAAAAATTTCCCATATTTTGGGGAAAAAATGCAGAAATTCCCCTTATTTTGAGGTAAAATGCTGAAATTCCCCTTATTTGGGGTTAAAAAACAGAAATTTCTTTTATTTTGGGGCAAAATTTCAGAAATTTCACTTATTTCAGGGTAATAAGTCAGAAATTTTCCTTATTTTGGGGCAAAAAAGACAGAAAGTCCCTTTGTTTTGGTGGAAAAAGACATAAATTCCACTTATTTAGAGGCATAAAAGCAAAAATTCCCCTCATTTTAGACAAAAATGAAGAAAATTCTCTTTTTTATGGCAAAAAGGCATGCATTATTATTATTTTCGGACAAAAAAGGCAGAAATTCCCCGTATTTTAGAGCAAAATTGCGAAAATTCCCCTAATTGTGGCGCAAAAATGCAGTAATTCCCTATATGTTGGGGCAAAAAGACAGAAATTCTCCTTATTTTAGGGCAAAACTCAGAAATTTAAATTATTTTGGGGCAAAATTGCAGAAATTTCACTTATTTCAGAAAAAAAAAGCAGAAATTTTCTTATTTTGGGGCCAAAAGGCAGAAATTTCTTTTATTTTGTTACAAAATGCAGAATTTTTTTTATTTTGGGGCAAAAAGGCAGAAATTTCCCATATTTTGGGGTAAAAATGCAGAAATTTCTCTTATTTTGGGGTAAAAGGCTGAAATTCCCTTTATTTGGGGGCAAAAAGGCAGAAATTTCTCTTATTTTGGGGCAAAATTGCAGAAATTTCACTTATTTCAGGGTAATAAGTCAGAAATTTAACTTATTTTGGAGCCAAAAAACAGAAATAACCTTTGTTTTTGGGGGAAAAAGACAGAAATTCCACTTTTTTAGAAGCAAAAAAGCAGAAATTCCCCTTATTTGGAGCAAAAATGAAGAAATTTCACTTTTTAAGGGCAAAAAGTTATGCATTCTTCTTATTTTTGGGCAAAAAGGCAGAAATTCCCCTTATTTTAGAGCAAAATTGCAGAAATTTCCCAAATTGTGGGGCAAAAATGCAGAAATTCCCAATATGTTGAGGCAAAAATACAGAAATTCTCCTTATTTTTGGGCAAAACTCAGAAATTCCACTTATTTTGGGGCAAAATTCCAGAAATTTAACTTATTTTGTGGCAAAATTGTAGAAATTTCACTTATTTTGGGGCAAAATTTCAGAAATTTCACTTTTTTCAGAAAAAAAAAGTAGAAATTTTTTTATTTGGAAGCAAAATGGCAGAAATTTCTTTTATTTTGGTACAAAATTGCAGAAATTTTTCTTAGTTTGGGGCAAAAAGGCAGAAATTTCCCATATTTTGGGGCAAAAATGCAGAAATTCCCCTTATTTTGAGGTAAAAAGGCTAAAATTCCCCTTGTTTGGGGGCAAAAAGGCAAAAATTTCACTTATTTTGGGCCAAAATTGCAGAAATTTTACTTATTTCAGGGAAAAAAGGCAGAAATTTTCCTTATTTTGGGGCAAAAATTCAGAAATTCCTAATATTTTGTGGCAAAAATGCAGAAATTCCCTTTATTTTTAGGTAGAAACCGTGAAATTCCCCTCATTTGGGGGTAAAAATGCCGAAATTTTCCTTAATTTGGGGCAAAATTGCAGAAATTTCACTTATTTCAGGGTAATAAGTCAGAAATTTCACTTATTTAAGTTAAAAAAAGCAGAAATTTTCTTCTTCTGGGGCAAAAAGGCAAAAATTTCTTTTATTTTGGTACAAAATTGCAGAAAAATTTTTTATTTTGGGCAAAAAGGCAGAAATTTCCCATATTTTGGGTCAAAAATGCAGAAATTCTTCTTATTTTGAGGTAAAAAGGCTGAAATTCCTGTTATTTGGGGGCAAAAAGGGAGAAATTTCCCTCATTTTGGGGAAAAATTGCAGAAATTTCACTTATTTCAGGGTAATAAGTCAGAAACTTTCCTTATTTTGGGGCAAAAATACAGAAATTCCCTTTGTTTTGGGGGACAAAGACAGAAATTCCACATATTTAGAGGCATAAAAGCAAAAATTTTCTTTATTTTGGAGCAAAAATGAAGAAATTTTTCTTTTTTATGGCAAATAGTTATGCATTCTTCTTATTTTTGGGCAAAAAGGCAGAAATTTCCTTTATTTGGGGCAAAATTCCAGAAATTTCCCGTATTTCATGGTAATAAGTCAGAAATTTTCCTTATTTTGCGCAAAAAAGACAGAAATTCCCTTTGTTTTGGGGAAAAATACATAAATTCCACTTAATTAGAGAAAAAAAAGCAGAAATTCCCCTTATTCTGGGGCAAAATTGCATAAATTTCACTTACTTCAGGGTAATAAGTCAGAAAATTTCCTTATTTTTGGGCAAAAAAGACAGAAATTACCTTTGTTTTGGGGGAAAAAGACAGAAATTCCACTTATTTAGAGGCAAAAAAGCAAAAATTCCCTTTATTTTGGAGCAAAAATGAAGAAATTTTCCTTTTTTATGGCAAAAAGGTATGCATTCTTATTTTCGGGCAAAAAGGCAGAAATTCCCTGTATTTTGGAGCAAAATTGCAGAAATTCCCCTAATTGTGGGGCAAAAAGGCAGAAATTCCCTATATGTTGAGGCAAAAAGACAGAAATTCTCCTTATTTTGGGGCAAAACTCAGAAATTCCACTTATTTTGGGGCAAAATTCCAGAAATTTCACTTATTTTGGGGCAAAATTGTTGAAATTTCACTTATTTTGGGGCAAAATTGCAGAAATTTTACTTATTTTGGAGCAAAATTGCAGAAATTTAACTTATTTCAGGGTAATAAGTCACAAATTTTCCTTATTTTGGAGCAAAAAGACAGAAATTCTATTTGTATTGGGGGACAAAGACAGAAATTCCACATATTTAGAGGCATAAAAGCAGAAATTCCCCTTATTTTGGAGCAAAAATGAAGAAATTTTCCTTTTTTATGGCAAAAAGGTATGCATTCTTCTTATTTTCGGGCAAAAAGGCAGAAATTCCCCATATTTTGGAGCAAAATTGCAGAAATTGCCTTAATTGTGGTGTAAAAAGTCAGAAATTCCCTATATGTTGAGGCAAAAAGACAGAAATTCTCCTTATTTTGGGTCAAAACTATGAAATTCCAATTATCTTGAGGCAAAATTCCAGAAATTTCACTTATTTTGGGGCAAAATTGTAGAAATTTCACTTATTTTGGGGAAAAATTTCAGAAATTTAACTTATTTCAGAAAAAAAGCAGAAATTTTCTTATTTGGAAGCAAAAAGGCAGAAATTTCTTTTATTTTGGTACAAAATTGCAGAAATTTCCCTTATTTTGGGGCAAAATTGCAGAAATTTCACTTATTTTGGGGCAAAATTTCAGAAATTTCACTTATTTCAGGAAAAAAAGGCAGAAATAATTTTCCTTATTTTGGGGCAAAAAGGCAGAAATTCCTAATATTTTGTGGCAAAAATGCAGAAATTCCCCTTATTTTGAGCTAAAAAGGCTGAAATTCCCCTTATTTGGGGGCAAAAAGGCAGAAATTTCCCTTTTTTGGGGCAAAATTGGAGAAATTTCACTTACTTCAGGTTAATAAGTCAGAAATTTTCCTTATTTTGGAACAAAAAAGACAGAAATCCCCTTTTTTTGCGGGGGAAAAAGACAGAAATTCCACTTATTTAGAGTCAAAAAGCAGAAATTCCTTTTATTTTGGAGCAAAAATGAAGAAATTTTCCTTTTTTATGGCAAAAAGGTATGCATTCTTATTTTCGGGCAAAAAGGCAGAAATTCCCCGTATTTTGGAGCAAAATTGCAGAAATTCCCCTAATTGTGGGGCAAAAAGGCAGATATTCCCTATATGTTGGGGAAATGAGACAGAAATTCTCCTTATTTTAGGGTAAAACTCAGAAATTCCACTTATTTGGGGCAAAATTCCAGAAATTTCACTTATTTTGGGGCAAAATTCTAGAAATTTCACTTATTTTGGGCCAAAATTTCAGAAATTTGACTTATTTTCAGAAAAAAAAAATAGAAATTTTTCTATTTGGAAGCAAAAATGCAGAAATTTCTTTTATTTTGGTACAAAATTGCAGAAATTTTTCTTATTTTGGGGCAAAAAGGCAGAAATTTCCCATATTTTGGGGCAAAAATTCAGAAATTCCCCTTATTTTGAGGTAAAAAGGCTGAAATTCCCGTTATTTGGGGGCAAAAAGGGAGAAATTTCCCTCATTTTGGGGAAAAATTGCAGAAATTTCACTTATTTCAGGGTAATAAGTCAGAAACTTTCCTTATTTTGGGGCAAAAATACAGAAATTCCCTTTGTTTTGGGGGACAAAGACAGAAATTCCACATATTTAGAGGCATAAAAGCAAAAATTTTCTTTATTTTGGAGCAAAAATGAAGAAATTTTCCTTTTTTATGGCAAATAGTTGTGCATTCTTCTTATTTTCGGGCAAAAAGGCAGAAATTTCCCTTATTTGGGGCAAAATTCCAGAAATTTCCCTTATTTCATGGTAATAAGTCAGAAATTTTCCTTATTTTGCGTAAAAAAGACAGAAATTCCCTTTGTTTTGGGGAAAAAATACATAAATTCCACTTAATTAGAGACAAAAAAGCAGAAATTCCCCTTATTTTGGAGCAAAATTGCATAAATTTCACTTACTTCAGGGTAATAAGTCAGAAAATTTCCTTATTTTTGGGCAAAAAAGACAGAAATTACCTTTGTTTTGGGGGAAAAAGACAGAAATTCCACTTATTTAGAGGCAAAAAAGCAAAAATTCCCTTTATTTTGGAGCAAAAATGAAGAAATTTTCCTTTTTTATGGCAAAAAGGTATGCATTCTTATTTTCGGGCAAAAAGGCAGAAATTCCCCGTATTTTGGAGCAAAATTGCAGAAATTCCCCTAATTGTGGGGCAAAAAGGCAGAAATTCCCTATATGTTGAGGCAAAAAGACAGAAATTCTTTTTATTTTGGGGCAAAACTCAGATATTCCACTTATTTTGGGGCAAAATTCCAGAAATTTCACTTATTTTGGGGCAAAATTGTAGAAATTTCACTTATTTTGGGGCAAAATTGCAGAAATTTTACTTATTTTGGGGCAAAATTGCAGAAATTTAACTTATTTCAGGGTAATAAGTCACAAATTTTCCTTATTTTGGAGCAAAAAGACAGAAATTCTATTTGTATTGGGGACAAAGACAGAAATTCCACATATTTAGAGGCATAAAAGCAGAAATTCCCCTTATTTTGGAGCAAAAATGAAGAAATTTTCCTTTTTTATGGCAAAAAGGTATGCATTCTTCTTATTTTCGGGCAAAAAGGCAGAAATTCCCCGTATTTTGGAGCAAAATTGCAGAAATTGCCTTAATTGTGGTGTAAAAAGTCAGAAATTCCCTATATGTTGAGGCAAAAAGACATAAATTCTCCTTATTTTGGGTCAAAACAATGAAATTCCAATTATCTTGAGGCAAAATTCCAGAAATATCACTTATTTTGGGGCAAAATTGTAGAAATTTCACTTATTTTGGGGAAAAATTTCAGAAATTTAACTTATTTCAGAAAAAAAGCAGAAATTTTCTTATTTGGAAGCAAAAAGGCAGAAATTTCTTTTATTTTGGTACAAAATTGCAGAAATTTCCCTTATTTTGGGGCAAAATTGCAGAAATTTCACTTATTTTGGGGCAAAATTTCAGAAATTTCACTTATTTCAGGAAAAAAAGGCAGAAATTTTCCTTATTTTGGGGCAAAAAGGCAGAAATTCCTAATATTTTGTGGCAAAAATGCAGAAATTCCCCTTATTTTGAGGTAAAAAGGCTGAAATTCCCCTTATTTGGGGGCAAAAAGGCAGAAATTTCCCTTTTTTGGGGCAAAATTGTAGAAATTTCACTTACTTCAGGGTAATAAGTCAGAAATTTTCCTTATTTTGGAACAAAAAAGACAGAAATCCCTTTTTCTGGGGGGGGGGAAAGACAGAAATTCCACTTATTTAGAGTCAAAAAGCAGAAATTCCTTTTATTTTGGAGCAAAAATGAAGAAATTATCCTTTTTTATGGCAAAAAGGTATGCATTCTTATTTTCGGGCAAAAAGGCAGAAATTCCCCGTATTTTGGAGCAAAATTGCAGAAATTCCCCTAATTGTGGGGCAAAAAGGCAGAAATTCCCTATATGTTGGGGCAAAAAGACAGAAATTCTCCTTATTTTAGGGTAAAACTCAGAAATTCCACTTATTTTGGGGCAAAATTCCAGAAATTTCACTTATTTTGGGGCAAAATTCTAGAATTTTCACTTATTTTGGGCCAAAATTTCAGAAATTTGACTTATTTTCAGAAAAAAAATAGAAATTTTTCTATTTGGAAGCAAAAATGCAGAAATTTCTTTTATTTTGGTACAAAATTGCAGAAATTTTTCTTATTTTGGGGCAAAAAGGCAGAAATTTCCCATATTTTGGGGCAAAAATTCAGAAATTCCCCTTATTTTGAGGGAAAAAGGCTGAAATTCCCGTTACTTGGGGGCAAAAAGGGAGAAATTTCCCTCATTTTGGGGAAAAATTGCAGAAATTTCACTTATTTCAGGGTAATAAGTCAGAAACTTTCCTTATTTTGGGGCCAAAATACAGAAATTCCCTTTGTTTTGGGGGACAAAGACAGAAATTCCACATATTTAGAGGCATAAAAGCAAAAATTTTCTTTATTTTGGAGCAAAAATGAAGAAATTTTTCTTTTTTATGGCAAATAGTTATGCATTCTTCTTATTTTCGGGCAAAAAGGCAGAAATTTCCCTTATTTGGGGCAAAATTCCAGAAATTTCCCTTATTTCATGGTAATAAGTCAGAAATTTTCCTTATTTTGCGCAAAAAAGACAGAAATTCCCTTTGTTTTGGGGAAAAAATACATAAATTCCACTTAATTAGAGACAAAAAGCAGAAATTCCTCTTATTTTGGGGCAAAATTGCATAAATTTCACTTACTTCAGGGTAATAAGTCAGAAAATTTCCTTATTTTTGGGCAAAAAAGACAGAAATTACCTTTCATTTGGGGGAAAAAGACAGAAATTCCACTTATTTAGAGGCAAAAAAGCAAAAATTCCCTTTATTTTGGAGCAAAAATGAAGAAATTTTCCTTTTTTATGGCAAAAAGGTATGCATTCTTATTTTCGGGCAAAAAGGCAGAAATTCCCCGTATTTTGGAGCAAAATTGCAGAAATTCCCCTAATTGTGGGGCAAAAAGGCAGAAATTCCCTATATGTTGAGGCAAAAAGACAGAAATTCTTTTTATTTTGGGGCAGAACTCAGATATTCCACTTATTTTGGGGCAAAATTCCAGAAATTTCACTTATTTTGGGGCAAAATTGTAGAAATTTCACTTATTTTGGGGCAAAATTGCAGAAATTTTACTTATTTTGGGGCAAAATTGCAGAAATTTAACTTATTTCAGGGTAATAAGTCACAAATTTTCCTTATTTTGGAGCAAAAAGACAGAAATTCTATTTGTATTGGGGACAAAGACAGAAATTCCACATATTTAGAGGCATAAAAGCAGAAATTCCCCTTATTTTGGAGCAAAAATGAAGAAATTTTCCTTTTTTTATGGCAAAAAGGTATGCATTCTTCTTATTTTCGGGCAAAAAGGCAGAAATTCCCCGTATTTTGGAGCAAAATTGCAGAAATTGCCTTAATTGTGGTGTAAAAAGTCAGAAATTCCCTATATGTTGAGGCAAAAAGACAGAAATTCTCCTTATTTTGGGTCAAAACTATGAAATTCCAATTATTTTGAGGCAAAATTCCAGAAATTTCACTTATTTTGGGGCAAAATTGTAGAAATTTCACTTATTTTGGGGAAAAATTTCAGAAATTTCACTTATTTCAGAAAAAAAGCAGAAATTTTCTTATTTGGAAGCAAAAAGGCAGAAATTTCTTTTATTTTGGTACAAAATTGCAGAAATTTCCCTTATTTTGGGGCAAAATTGCAGAAATTTCACTTTTTTGGGGCAAAATTTCAGAAATTTCACTTATTTCAGGAAAAAAAGGCAGAAATTTTCCTTATTTTGGGGCAAAAAGGCAGAAATTCCTAATATTTTGTGGCCAAAATGCAGAAATCCCCCTTATTTTGAGGTAAAAAGGCTGAAATTCCCCTTATATGGGGGCAAAAAGGCAGAAATTTCCCTTTTTTGGGGCAAAATTGGAGAAATTTCACTTACTTCAGGGTAATAAGTCAGAAATTTTCCTTATTTTGGAACAAAAAAGACAGAAATCCCCTTTTTTGGGGGGGAAAAAGACAGAAATTCCACTTATTTAGAGTCAAAAAGCAGAAATTCCTTTTATTTTGGAGCAAAAATGAAGAAATTTTCCTTTTTTATGGCAAAAAGTTATGCATTCTTATTTTCGGGCAAAATCACAGAAATTCACCGTATTTTGGAGCAAAATTGCAGAAATTCCCCTAATTGTGGGGCAAAAAGGCAGAAATTCCCTATATGTTGGGGCAAAAAGAGAGAAATTCTCCTTATTTTGGAGTAAAACTCAGAAATTCCACTTATTTTGGGCCAAAATTTCAGAAATTTGACTTATTTTCAGAAAAAAATAGAAATTTTTCTATTTGGAAGCAAAAATGCAGAAATTTCTTTTATTTTGGTACAAAATTGCAGAAATTTTTCTTATTTTGGGGCAAAAAGGCAGAAATTTCCCATATTTTGGGGCAAAAATTCCGAAATTCCCCTTATTTTGAGGTAAAAAGTCTAAAATTCACCTTATTTGGGGGCAAAAAGGCAGAAATTTCACTTATTTTGGGCCAAAATTGCGGACATTTCACTTATTTTAGGGAAAAAAGGCACAAATTTTCCTTATTTTGGGGCAAAAAGGCAGAAATTCCTAATATTTTGTGGCAAAAATACAGAAATTCCCTTTATTTTGAGGTAAAAAGGGTGAAATTCCCCTTATTTGGGGGTAAAAAGGCCAAAATTTCCCTTATTTTGGGGCAAAATTGCAGAAATTTCACTTATTTCAGGGTAATAAGTCAGAAATTTTTTTTTATTTTGGGGCAAAAAAGACAGAAATTCCCTTTGTTTTGGAGGAAAAAGACCAAAATACCACATATTTAGAGGCAAAAAAGCAGAAATTTTCCTTATTTTGGAGCAAAAATTAAGAAATTTCCCTTTTTTATGGCAAAAAGGTATGCATTCTACTTATTTTCGGGCAAAAAGGCAAAAATTCCTTGTTTTTTGGAGCAAAATTGCAGAAATTCCCCTAATTGTCGGGCAAAAAGGTAGAAATTCCATATATGTTGGGGCAAAAAGACAGAAATTCTCCTTATTTTGGGGCGAAACTCAGAAATTCCACTTATTTGGGGCAAAATTCCAGAAATTTACCTTATTTTAGGGCAAAATTGCAGAAATTTCACTTATTTTGGGGCAAAATTGCAGAAATTTCACTTATTTCAGGGAAAAAAGGCAGAAATTTTCTTTATTTTGGGGCAAAAAACAGAAATTCCTTATATTTTGTGGTAAAAATGCAGAAATTCTACTTATTTTGAGGTAAAAAGGCTGAAATTCCCCTTATTTGGGGGCAAAAAGGCAGTAATTTCCCTTATTTTGGGGCAAAATTGATGAAATTTCACTTATATCAGGGTAATAAGTAAGAAATTTTCCTTATTTTGGAACAAAAAAGACAGAAATTCCCTTTGTTTTAGGGGAAAAAGACAGAAATTCCACTTATTTAGAGTCAAAAATGCAGAAATACCCCTTATTTTGGAGCAAAAATGAAGTAATTTCCCTTTTTTTATGGCAAAAAGGTATGCATTCTTCTTATTTTCAGGCAAAAAGGCAGAAATTCCCTGTATTTTGAGCAACATTGCAGAAATTCCCCTAATTGTGGGGCAAAAAGGCTGAAATTCCCTATATGTTGGGGCAAAAAGACAGACATTCTACTTAATTTGGGGCAAAACTCAGAAATACCATTTATTTTGGGGCAAAATTCCAGAAATTTCCCATATTTTGGGGCCAAATTTCAGAAATTTCACTTATTTTGGGGCAAAATTGCAGAAATTTCACTTATTTCAGGGAAAAAAAGCAGAATTTTTTTATTTTGGGGCAAAAAGGCAGAAATTTCCCATATTTTGAAGCAAAAATGCAGAAATTCCCCTTATTTTGAGGTAAAAAGGCTGAAATTCCCCTTATTTGGGTGCAAAAAGGCAGAAAATTCTCTTATTTTGAGGCAAAATTGCAGAAATTTCACTTATTTCAGGGTAATAAATCAGAAATTTTCTTTATTTTGGGGCAAAAAAGACAGAAATTCTATTTGTTTTGGGGGAAAAAACAGAAATTCGAATGATTTAGAGGAAAAAGCAGAAATTCTTTTTATTTTGGAGCAAAAATGAAAAAATTTCCCTTTTTTATGGCAAAAAGGTATGCATTATTCTTATTTTCAGACAAAAAGGCAGAAATTCCCCATATTTTGGAGAAAAATTGCAGAAAGTCCTCTAATTGTAAGGCAAAAAGGCAGAAATTCCTTATATGTTGGAGCAAAATGACAGAAATTCTCCTTATTTTGTGGCAAAACTAAGAAATTTCACTTATTTTGGGACAAAATTGCAGAAATTTCAGTTATTTCAGAAAAAAAAGCAGAAATTTTCTTATTTTGGGGCAAAAAGGCAGAAATTTCCCATATTTTGGGGCAAAAATGCAGAAATTCCCCTTATTTTGGGGTAAAAAGTCTGAAATTCTCTTATTTGGGGGCAAAAAAAGCAGAAATTTCACTTATTTAAGGAAAAAAAGTCAGAAATTTTCTTTATTTTGGGACAAAAAGACAGAAATTCCTTTTGTTTTAGAGAAAAAAGACAGAAATTCCACTTATTTAGAGGCAAAAAAGCAGAAATTCCCCTTATTTTGAGGTAAAAAGGCTGAAATTCCCCTTATTTGGGGGCAAAAAGGCAGAAATTTCCTTTATTTTGGGGCAAAATTGCAGAAATTTCACTTATTTCAGGGTAATAAGTCAGAAATTTTCCTTATTTTGGGGCAAAAAAGACAGAAATTCCCTTTGTTTTGGGGGAAAAAGACAGAAATTCCACTTATTTAGAGGCAAATGCAGAAATTCCCCTTATTTTGGAGCAAAAATGAAGAAATTTCCCTTTTTTATGGCAAAAAGGTATGCATTCTTCTTATTTTCGGACAAAAAGGCAGAAATTCTCCGTATTTTGGAGCAAAATTGAAGAAATTCCCCTAATTGTGGGTCAAAAAGGCAGAAATTCCCTATATGTTGGGGCAAAAGGACAGAAATTCTCCTTATTTTGTGGCAAAACTCAGAAATACCACTTATTTTGAGGCAAAATTCCAGAAATTTCCCTTATTTTGGGGCAAAATTGCAGAAATTTCACTTATTTTGGGCAAAATTGCAGAAATTTCACTTATTTCAGAAAAAAAGCAGATTTTTTTTTATTTCGGGGCAAAAAGGCAGAAATTTCTTTTATTTTGGTACAAAATTGAAGAAATTTTTCTTATTTTGGGGCAAAAACGCAGAAATTTCCCATATTTTGGGGCAAAACTGCAGAAATTTTCCTTTTTTTGACGCAAAATGGCTGAAATTCTCCTTATTTTGGGGCAAAAAGAAAGAAATTTTTCTTATTTTGAGGAAAAATTGCAGCAATTTCACTTATTTCAGGGTAATAAGTCAGAAATTTTCCTTATCTTGGGGCAAAAAATAGAGAAATTCCCTTTGTTTTGGGGGAAAAAGACAGAAATTCCACTTATTTTGGGGCAAAATTCCAGAAATTTCACTTATTTTGGGGCAAAATTGTAGAAATTTCACTTATTTTGGGGCAAAATTTCAGAAATTTCACTTTTTTCAGAAAAAAAAGTAGAAATTTTTCTATTTGGAAGCAAAAAGGCAGAAATTTCTTTTATTTTGGTACAAAATTGCAGAAATTTTTCTTATTTTGGGGCAAAAAGGCAGAAATTTCCCATATTTTGGGGCAAAAATGCAGAAATTCCCCTTATTTTGAGGTAAAAAGGCTAAAATTCCCCTTATTTGGGGGCAAAAATGCAGAAATTTCACTTATTTTGGGCAAAAATTGCGGAAATTTCACTCATTTCAGGGAAAAAAGGCAGAAATTTTCCTTATTTTGGGGCAAAAAGGCAGAAATTCCTAATATTTTGTGGCAAAAATGCAGAAATTCCCTTTATTTTGAGGTAAAAAGGGTGAAATTCCCCTTATTTGGGGGTAAAAAGGCCGAAATTTCCCTTATTTTGGGGCAAAATTGCAGAAATTTCACTTATTTCAGGGAAAAAAGGCAGATATTTTCCTTATTTTGGGGCAAAAATCAGAAATTCCTAATACTTTGTGGCAAACATGCAGAAATTCCTCTTATTTTGAGGTAAAAAGGCTGAAATTACCCTTATTTGGGGGCAAAAAGGCAGTAATTTCCCTTATTTTGGGGCAAAATTGAAGAAATTTCAGTTATTTCAGTGTAATAAGTAAGAAATTTTTTTTATTTTGGAAGAAAAAAGACAGAAATTCCCTTTGTTTTGGAGGAAAAAGACAGAAATTCCACTTATTTAGAGTCAAAATGCAGAAAATCACCTTATTTTGAAGCAAAAATGAAGAAATTTCCCTTTTTTATGGCAAAAAGGTATGCATTCTTCTTATTTTCAGGCAAAAAGGCAGAAATTCCCTGTATTTTGAGCAACATTGCAGAAATTCCCCTAATTGTGGGGAAAAAGGCAGAAATTCCCTATATTTGGGGCAAAAAGACAGACATTCTTCTTATTTTGGGGCAAAATTGAGAAATACCACTTATTTTGGGGCAAAATTCCAGAAATTTCCCATATTTTGGGGCCAAATTGCAGAAATTTCACTTATTTTGGGGCAAAAGTTCAGAAATTTCACTTATTTCAGGGAAAAAAAGCAGAAATTTTTTTATTTTGGGGCAAAAAGGCAGAAATTTCCCATATTTTGTAGCAAAAATGCAGAAATTCCCTTTATTTTGAGGTAAAAAGGCTGAAATTCCCCTTATTTGGGTGCAAAAAGGCAGAAATTTCTCTTATTTAGAGGCAAAATTGCAGAAATTTCACTTATTTCAGGGTAATAAATCAGAAATTTTCTTTATTTTGGGGCAAAAAAGACAGAAATTCTATTTGTTTTGGGGGAAAAAACAGAAATTCGAATTATTTAGAGGAAAAAAGCAGAAATTCTTCTTATTTTGGAGCAAAAATGAAAAAATTTCCCTTTTTATGGCAAAAAGGTATGCATTCTTCTTATTTTCAGACAAAAAGGCAGAAATTCCCCGTATTTTGGAGCAAAATTGCAGAAATTCCTCTAATTGTGGGGCAAAAAGGCAGAAATTCCTTATATGTTGGGGCAAAAAGACAGAAATTCTCCTAATTTTGGGGCAAAACTCAGAAATTTCATTTATTTTGCGGCAAAATTGCAGAAATTTCAGTTATTTCAGAAAAAAAAGTATAAATTTTCTTATTTTGGGGCAAAAAGGCAGAAATTTCTTTTATTTTGTTACAAAATTGCAGAAATTTTTCTTATTTTGGGGCAAAAAGGCAGAAATTTCCCATATTTTGGGGCAAAAATGCAGAAATTCCGCTTATTTGGGGTAAAAATCTGAAATTCCCTTATTTGGGGGCAAAAAAGCAGAAATTTCACTTATTTAAGGAAAAAAAGTCAGAAATTTTCTTTATTTTGGGGCAAAAACACAGAAATTCCTTTTGTTTTAGAGAAAAAAGACAGAAATTCCACTTATTTAGAGGCAAAAAAGCAGAAATTCCCCTTATTTTGAGGTAAAAAGGCTGAAATTCCCCTTATTTGGGGGCAAAAAGGCAGAAATTTCCTTTATTTTGGGGCAAAATTGCAGAAATTTCACTTATTTCAGGGTAATAAGTCAGAAATTTTCCTTATTTTGGGGCAAAAAAGACAGAAATTCCCTTTGTTTTGGGGGAAAAAGACAGAAATCCCACTTATTTAGAGGCAAATGCAGAAATTCCCCCTTATTTTGGAGCAAAAATGAAGAAATTTCCCTTTTTTATGGCAAAAAGGTATGCATTCTTCTTATAATCGGACAAAAAGGCAGAAATTCTCCGTATTTTGGAGCAAAATTGAAGAAATTCCCCTAATTGTGGGTCAAAAAGGCAGAAATTCCCTATATGTTGGGGCAAAAGGACAGAAATTCTCCTTATTTTGTGGCAAAACTCAGAAATACCACTTATTTTGAGGCAAAATTCCAGAAATTTCCCTTATTTGGGGGCAAAATTGCAGAAATTTCACTTATTTTGGGCAAAATTGCAGAAATTTCACTTATTTCAGAAAAAAAGCAGAATTTTTTTTATTTTGGGGCAAAAAGGTAGAAATTTCTTTTATTTTGGTACAAAATTGAAGAAATTTTTCTTATTTTGGGGCAAAACCGCAGAAAGTTCCCATATTTTGGGGCAAAAATGCAGAAATTTCCCTTATTTTGACGTAAAAAGGATGAAATTCCCATTATTTGGGGGCAGAGAGAGAGAAATTTTTCTTTTTTGAGGCAAAATACAGCAATTTCACTTATTTCAGGGTGATAAGTCAGAAATTTTCCTTATCTTGGGGCAAAAAATACAGAAATTCCCTTTGTTTTGGGGGGAAAAGATAGAAATTCCAGTTATTTAGAGGCAAAAAAGCAGAAATTCCCCTTATTTTGAAGCAAAAATGAAGATTTCTCTTTTTTGTGGCAAAAGGTATACATTCCCCTTATTTTCGGGCTAAAAAGCAGAAATTCCCCGTATTTTGGAGCAAAATTCTAGAAATTCCCCTAATTGTGGGGCAAAAAGGCAGAAATTCCCTATATGTTAGAGCAAAAAGACAGAAATTCTCCTTATTTTGGGGCAAAACTCAGAAATTCCACTTATTTTGGGGCAAAATTCCAGAGATGTCCCTTATTTTGGGGCAAAATTGCAGAAATTTCACTTATTTCAGGGAAAAAAAGGCAGAAATTTTCCTTATTTTGGTGCAAAAAGGCAGAAATTCCTAATATTTTGTTGCAAAAATGTAGAAATTCTCCTTATTTTGAGGTAAAAGGGTGAAATTCCTCTTATTTGGGGGCAAAAGGGCAGAAATTTCCCTTATTTTGGGGCAAAATTGCAGAAATTTCACTTATTTCAGAGTAATAAGTAAGAAAATTTCTTTATTTTGTTGCAAAAAAGACAGAAATTTTCTTTGTTTTGTTGGAAAAAGAGAGAAACTCCACATATTTAGAGGCAAAAAGCAGAAATTCCCCTTATTTTGGAGCAAAATTACAGAAATTTCCCTTTTTTATGGCAAAAAGGTATGCATTCTTCTTATTTTCGGGCAAAAAGGTAGAAATTTTCTGTATTTTGGAACAAAATTGCAGAAATTAACCTAATTGTGGGGCAAAAAGGCAGAAATTCCCTATATGTTGGGGCAAAAAGACAGAAATTTTGCTTATTTTGGGGCAAAACTCAGAAATTCCACATATTTTGGGGCAAAATTCCAGAAATTTCCCTTATTTTGGGGCAAAATTGCAGAAATTGCACTTATTTTGGGACAAAATTGGAGAAATTTCACTTATTTCAGAGAAAAAAGGCAGAAATTTTCCTTATTTTGGGGCAAAAAGGCAGAAATTTCCCATATTTTGGTACAAAATTGCAGAAATTTTTTCTTATTTTTGGCAAAAAGGCAAAAATTTCCCATATTTTGGGGAAAAAATGCAGAAATTCCCCTTATTTTGAGGTAAAATGCTGAAATTCCCCTTATTTGGGGTTAAAAAACAGAAATTTCTTTTATTTTGGGGCAAAATTTCAGAAATTTCACTTATTTCAGGGTAATAAGTCAGAAATTTTCCTTATTTTGGGGCAAAAAAGACAGAAATTCCCTCTGTTTTGGGGGAAAAAAACAGAAATTACACTTATTTAGAGGCAAAAAAGCAGAAATTTTCCTTATTTTGGAGCAAAAATGAAGAAATTTCCCTTTTTTATGGCAAAAAGGTATGAATTCTTCTTATTTTCGGGCAAAAAGGCAGAAATTCCCCGTATTTTGGAGCAAAATTGCAGAAGTTCCCCTAATTGTCGGGCAAAAAGGTAGAAATTCCCTATATGTTGGAGCAAAAAGACAGAAATTCTCCTTATTTTGGGGCAAAACTCACAAATTCCATTTATTTGGGGCAAAATTCCAGAAATTTACATTATTTTCGGGCAAAATTGCAGAAATTTCACTTCTTTTGGGGCAAAATTGCAGAAATTTCACTTATTTCAGGGAAAAGAGGCAGAAATTTTCCTTATTTTGGGGCAAAAAACACAAATTCCTAATATTTTGTGGCAAAAATGCAGAAATTCCCCTTATTTTGAGGTAAAAAAGCTGAAATTCCCCTTATTTGGGGGCAAAAAGGCAGTAATTTCCCTTATTTTGGGGCAAAATTGCAGAAATTTCACTTATTTCAGGGTAATAAGTAAGAAATTTTCCTTATTTTGGAACAAAAAAGACAGAAATTTCTCTTTGTTTTGGGGGAAAAAGACAGAAATTCCACTTATTTAGAGTCAAAAAGGCAGAAATTCCCCTTATTTTGGAGCAAAAATGAAGAAATTTCCCTTTTTTATGGCAAAAAGGTATGCATTTTTCTTATTTTCAGGCAAAAAGGCAGAAATTCCCCGTATTTTGAGCAACATTGCAGAAATTCCCCTAATTGTGTGGCAAAAAGGCAGAAATTCCCTATATGTTTGGGCAAAAAGACAGACATTCTTCTTATTTTGTAGCAAAACTATGAAATTCCACTTATTTTGGGGCAAAATTTCAGAAATTTCCATATTTTGGGGCCAAATTGCAGAAATTTCACTTATTTTGGGGCAAAATTTCAGAAATTTCACTTATTTCAAGGAAAAAAAGCAAAAATTTTCTTATTTTGGGGCAAAAAGGCAGAAATTTCCCATATTTTGAAGAAAAAATGCAGAAATTTTCCGTATTTTGAGGTAAAAAGGCTGAAATTCCCCTTATTTGGGGGCAAAAAGGCAGAAATTTCTCTTATTTTGAGGCAAAATTGCAGAAATTTCATTATTTCAGGTAATAAATCAGAAATTTTCTTTATTTTGGGGAAAAAAAGGAAGAAATTCCCTTTGTTTTGGGGGAAAAAACAGAAATTCGAATTATTTAGAGTAAGAAAGCAGAAATTCTTATTTTGGATCAAAAATGAAAAAATTTCCTTTTTTTATGGCAAAAAGGTACGCATTCTTCTTATTTTCAGACAAAAAGGAAGAAATTCCTCGTATTTTGGAGCAAAATTGCAGAAATTCCCCTTATTGTGGGGCAAAAAGGCAGAAATTTATTATATGTTTGGCCAAAAAAACAGAAATTCTCCTTATTTTGTGGCAAAACTCAGGAATTTCACTTATTTTGGGGTAAAATTGCAGAAATTTCAGTTATTTCAGAAAAAAAGCAGAAATTTTCTTATTTTGGGGCAAAAAGGCAGAAATTTCTTTTATTTTGGTACAAAATTGCAGAAATTTTTCTTATTTTGAGGCAAAAAGGCAGAAATTTCCCATATTTTGGTGCAAAAATGCAGAAATTCCTTTTATTTTGGGGTAAAAAGTCTGAAATTCCCTTATTTGGAGGCAAAAAAGCAGAAATTTCACATATTTTGGGGCAAAATTGCAGAAATTTCACTTATTTAAGGGAAAAAAGTCAGAAATTTTCCTTATTTTGGGGCAAAGAGACAGAAATTCCTTTTGTTTTGGGGACAAAAGACAGAAATTTCTCTTATTTACAGGCAAAAAAGTAGAAATTCCCCTCATTTTGAAGCAAATATGAAGAAATTTCCCTTTTTTATGGCAAAAATCTA
This sequence comes from Micromys minutus, assembly GCF_963924665.1. Lineage (NCBI taxonomy): Eukaryota > Metazoa > Chordata > Mammalia > Rodentia > Muridae > Micromys > Micromys minutus. The sequence continues at coordinate 181,149 of NW_027667477.1, forward strand.
TGAATTCTACTTATTTTTGGGCAAAAATGCAGAAATTCCCCGTATTTTGGAGCAAAATTTAAGAAATTCCCCTAATTGTGGGGCAACAAGGCAGAAATTCCCTATATGTTGGGGCAAAAAGGCAGAAATTCTCCTTATTTTGGGGCAAAACTCAGAAATACCACTTATTTTGGGGCAAAATTCCAGAAATTTCCCTTATTTTGGGGAAAAATTGCAGAAATTTCACTTATTTTGGGCAAAATTGCAGAAATTTCACTTATTTCAGAAAAAAAGCAGAAATTTTTTATTTTGGGGCAAAAAGGCAGAAATTTCTTTTATTTTGGTACAAAATTGAAGAAATTTTTCTTATTTTGGGGCAAAAATGCAGAAATTTCCCTTAGTTTGACATAAAAAGGATGAAATTCCCATTATTTGGGGGCAAAGAGAGAGAAATTTTCTTTATTTTGAGGCAAAATTGCAGCAATTTCACTTATTTCAGGGTAATAAGTCAGAAATTTTCCTTATCTTGGGGCAAAAAATACAGAAATTCTCTTTGTTTTGTGGGAAAAAGACAGAAATTCCACTTATTTAGAGGCAAAAAAGCAGAAATTTTCCTTATTTTGGAGCAAAAATGAAGAAATTTCCCTTTTTTATGGCAAAAAGATATGCATTCTTCTTATTTTTGGGCAAAAAGGCAGAAATTCCCCATATTTTGGAGGAAAATTGAAGAAATTCCCCTAATTGTGGAACAAAAAGGCAGAAATTCCCTATATGTTGGTGCAAAAAGACAAAAATTCTCCTTATTTTCGGGCAAAACTCAGAAGTTTACTTATTTTAGGGCAAAATTGCTGAAATTTCACCTATTTTGGGGCAAAATTGCAGAAATTTCAATTATTGCAGAAAAAAAAGCAGAAATTTTCTTATTTTGGGGCAAAAATGCAGAAATTTCTTTTATTTTGGTACAAAATTGCAGAAATTTTTCTTATTTTGGAGCATAAATGCAGAAATTTCCCATATTTTGGGGCAAAATTGCAGAAATTCTTCTTATTTTGAGGAAAAAGGCTGAAATTCCCCTTATTTGGGGGCAAAAAGGCAGAAATTTCCCTTATTTTGGGGCAAAATTGCAGAAATTTCACTTATTTTAGGGTAATAAGTCAGAAATTTTCCTTATTTTGGGCAAAAAACACAGAAATTCCACTTTTTTAGAGGGAAAAAAGCAGAAAGTCCTTTTATTTTTTAGCAAAAATGAAGAAATTTCCCTTTTCTGTAGTAAAAGGTATACATTCCCCTTATTTTTAGGCTAAAAAGCAGAAATTCCCCGTAATTTGGAGCAAAATTGCAGAAATTCCCCTAATTGTGGGGCAAAAAGGCAGATATTCCCTATATGTTAGTGCAAAAAGACAGAAATCCTTCATTGTTTTCGGGCAAAACTCAGAAATTCCACTTATTTTGGGGCAAAATTCCAGAAATTTTCCTTATTTTGGGGCAAAATTGCAGAAATTTCACTTATTTTGGGGCAAAATTCCAGAAATTTCACTTATTTATGGGAAAAAAATCAGAAATTATTTTATTTTGGGGCAAAAAGGCAGAAATTTCTTATATTTTGGTAAAAAATTTCAGAAATTTTTCTTATTTTGGGGAAAAAAGGCAGAAATTTCCCATATTTTAGGGCAAAAATGCAGAAATTCCCCTTTTTTTGAGGTAAAAAGGATTAAATTCCCTTATTTGGGGGCAAAAAGGCAGACATTTCCTTTATTTTGGGGCAAAATTGCAGAAATTTCACATATTTCAGGGAAAAAAGGCAGAAACTTTCCTTATTTTTGGGCAAAATTGCAGAAATTTCACTTATTTTGGGGCAAAATTGGAGAAATTTCACTTATGTCAGGGTAATAAGTCAGAAATTTTTTTTATTTTGGGGCAAAAAAGACAGAAATTCCCTTTGTTTTGGGGGAAAAAGACAGAAATTCCACTTATTTAGAGGCAAAAAAGCAGAAATTCCCCTTATTTTGGAGCAAAAATGAAGAAATTTCCCTTTTTTATGGCAAAAAGGTATACATTCTTCTTATTTTCGGGCAAATACCAGAAATTTCTCGTATTTTGGAGCAAAATTGCAGAAATTCCTCTAATTGTGGGGCAAAAAGGCAGAAATTCCCTATATTTTATGGCATAAAGACAGAAATTCTTCTTATTTTGGGGCAAAACTCAGAAATTCCACTTATTTTAAGGCAAAATTCCAGAAATTTCCCTTATTTTGGGGCAAAATTGCAGAAATTTCACTTATTTTGGGGCAAAATTGCAGAAATTTCACTTATTTAAGGGAATAAAAGCAGAAATTTTCTTCTTCTGGGGCAAAAAGGCAAAAATTTCTTTTATTTTGGTACAAAATTGCAGAAAATTTTTTTATTTTGGGCAAAAAGGCAGAAATTTCCCATATTTTGGGGCAAAAATGCAGAAATTCCCCTTATTTTGAGGTAAAAAGGCTGAAATTCCCGTTATTTGGGGGCAAAAAGGGAGAAATTTCCCTTATTTTGGGGAAAAATTGCAGAAATTTCACTTATTTCAGGGTAATAAGTCAGAAATTTTCCTTATTTTGGGGCAAAAATACAGAAATTCCCTTTGTTTTGGGGGACAAAGACAGAAATTCCACATATTTAGAGGCATAAAAGCAAAAATTCTCTTTATTTTGGAGCAAAAATGAAGAAATTTTCCTTTTTTATGGCAAATAGTTATGCATTCTTCTTATTTTAGGGCAAAAAGGCAGAAATTTCCCTTATTTGGGGCAAAATTCCAGAAATTTCCCTTATTTCATGGTAATAAGTCAGAAATTTTCCTTATTTTGCGCAAAAAAGACATAAATTCCCTTTGTTTTGGGGGAAAAATACATAAATTCCACTTATTTAGAGACAAAAAAGCAGAAATTCCCCTTATTTTGGGGCAAAATTGCCTAAATTTCACTTACTTCAGGGTAATAAGTCAGAAATTTTCCTTATTTTTGGGCAAAAAAGACAGAAATTACCTTTGTTTTGGGGGAAAAAGACAGAAATTCCACTTATTTAGAGGCAAAAAAGCAAAAATTCCCTTTATTTTGGAGCAAAAATGAAGAAATTTTCCTTTTTTATGGCAAAAAGGTATGCATTCTTATTTTCGGGCAAAAAGGCAGAAATTCCCCATATTTTGCAGCAAAATTGCAGAAATTCCCCTAATTGTGGGGCAAAAAGGCAGAAATTCCCTATATGTTGAGGCAAAAAGACAGAAATTCTCCTTATTTTGGGGCAAAACTCAGAAATTCCACTTATTTTGGGGCAAATTTCCAGAAATTTCACTTATTTTGGCACAAAATTGTAGAAATTTCACTTATTTTGGGGCAAATTGCAGAAATTTATCTTATTTGGGGGAAAATTGCAGAAATTTAACTTATTTCAGGGTAATAAGTCACAAATTTTCCTTATTTTGGAGCAAAAAGACAGAAATTCTATTTGTATTGGGGGACAAAGACAGAAATTCCACATATTTAGAGGCATAAAAGCAGAAATTCCCCTTATTTTGGAGCAAAAATGAAGAAATTTTCTTTTTTTATGGCAAAAAGGTATGCATTCTTCTTATTTTCGGGCAAAAAGGCAGAAATACCCGTATTTTGGAGCAAAATTGCAGAAATTGCAATAATTGTGGGGCAAAAAGGCAGAAATTCCCTATATGTTGAGGCAAAAAGACAGAAATTCTCCTTATTTTGGGTCAAAACTATGAAATTCCAATTATTTTGAGGCAAAATTCCAGAAATTTCACTTATTTTGGGGCAAAATTCCAGAAATTTTTTTTATTTTGGGGCAAAATTGCAGAAATTTCACTTATTTTGGGGCAAAATTCCAGAAATTTCACTTATTTATGGGAAAAAAATCAGAAATTATTTTATTTTGGGGCAAAAAGGCAGAAATTTCTTATATTTTGGTAAAAAATTTCAGAAATTTTTCTTATTTTAGGGAAAAAAGGCAGAAATTTCCCATGTTTTAGGGCAAAAATGCAGAAATTCCCCTTTTTTTGAGGTAAAAAGGATTAAATTCCCTTATTTGGGGGCAAAAAGGCAGACATTTCCTTTATTTTGGGGCAAAATTGCAGAAATTTCACATATTTCAGGGAAAAAAGGCAGAAATTTTCCTTATTTTGGGGCAAAATTGCAGAAATTTCACTTATTTTGGGGCAAAATTGGAGAAATTTCACTTATGTCAGGGTAATAAGTCAGAAATTTTTTTTATTTTGGGGCAAAAAAGACAGAAATTCCCTTTGTTTTGGGGGAAAAAGACAGAAATTCCACTTATTTAGAGGCAAAAAAGCAGAAATTCCCCTTATTTTGGAGCAAAAATGAAGAAATTTCCCTTTTTTATGGCAAAAAGGTATACATTCTTCTTATTTTCGGGCAAATACCAGAAATTTCTCGTATTTTGGAGCAAAATTGCAGAAATTCCTCTAATTGTGGGGCAAAAAGGCAGAAATTCCCTATATTTTATGGCATAAAGACAGAAATTCTTCTTATTTTGAGGCAAAACTCAGAAATTCCACTTATTTTAAGGCAAAATTCCAGAAATTTCCCTTATTTTGGGGCAAAATTGCAGAAATTTCACTTATTTTGGGGCAAAATTGCAGAAATTTCACTTATTTAAGGGAATAAAAGCAGAAATTTTCTTCTTCTGGGGCAAAAAGGCAAAAATTTCTTTTATTTTGGTACAAAATTGCAGAAAATTTTTTTATTTTGGGCAAAAAGGCAGAAATTTCCCATATTTTGGGGCAAAAATGCAGAAATTCCCCTTATTTTGAGGTAAAAAGGCTGAAATTCCCGTTATTTGGGGGCAAAAAGGGAGAAATTTCCCTTATTTTGGGGAAAAATTGCAGAAATTTCACTTATTTCAGGGTAATAAGTCAGAAATTTTCCTTATTTTGGGGCAAAAATACAGAAATTCCCTTTGTTTTGGGGGACAAAGACAGAAATTCCACATATTTAGAGGCATAAAAGCAAAAATTCTCTTTATTTTGGAGCAAAAATGAAGAAATTTTCCTTTTTTATGGCAAATAGTTATGCATTCTTCTTATTTTAGGGCAAAAAGGCAGAAATTTCCCTTATTTGGGGCAAAATTCCAGAAATTTCCCTTATTTCATGGTAATAAGTCAGAAATTTTCCTTATTTTGCGCAAAAAAGACATAAATTCCCTTTGTTTTGGGGGAAAAATACATAAATTCCACTTATTTAGAGACAAAAAAGCAGAAATTCCCCTTATTTTGGGGCAAAATTGCCTAAATTTCACTTACTTCAGGGTAATAAGTCAGAAATTTTCCTTATTTTTGGGCAAAAAAGACAGAAATTACCTTTGTTTTGGGGGAAAAAGACAGAAATTCCACTTATTTAGAGGCAAAAAAGCAAAAATTCCCTTTATTTTGGAGCAAAAATGAAGAAATTTTCCTTTTTTATGGCAAAAAGGTATGCATTCTTATTTTTGGGCAAAAAGGCAGAAATTCCCCATATTTTGGAGCAAAATGGCAGAAATTCCCCTAATTGTGGGGCAAAAAGGCAGAAATTCCCTATATGTTGAGGCAAAAAGACAGAAATTCTCCTTATTTTGGGGCAAAACTCAGAAATTCCAATTATTTTGGGGCAAATTTCCAGAAATTTCACTTATTTTGGCACAAAATTGTAGAAATTTCACTTATTTTGGGGCAAATTGCAGAAATTTATCTTATTTAGGGGGAAAATTGCAGAAATTTAACTTATTTCAGGGTAATAAGTCACAAATTTTCCTTATTTTGGAGCAAAAAGACAGAAATTCTATTTGTATTGGGTGACAAAGACAGAAATTCCACATATTTAGAGGCATAAAAGCAGAAATTCCCCTTATTTTGGAGCAAAAATGAAGAAATTTTCCTTTTTTATGGCAAAAATGTATGCATTCTTCTTATTTTCGGGCAAAAAGGCAGAAATACCCGTATTTTGGAGCAAAATTGCAGAAATTGCAATAATTGTGGGGCAAAAAGGCAGAAATTCCCTATATGTTGAGGCAAAAAGACAGAAATTCTCCTTATTTTGGGTCAAAACTATGAAATTCCAATTATTTTGAGGCAAAATTCCAGAAATTTCACTTATTTTGGGGCAAAATTGTAGAAATTTCACTTATTTTGGGGAAAAATTTCAGAAATTTCACTTATTTCAGAAAAAAAGCAGAAATTTTCTTATTTGGAAGCAAAAAGGCAGAAATTTCTTTTATTTTGGTACAAAATTGCAGAAATTTCCCTTATTTTGGGGCAAAATTGCAGAAATTTCACTTATTTTGGGGCAAAATTTCAGAAATTTCACTTATTTCAGGAAAAAAAGGCAGAAATTTTTTTTATTTTGGGGCAAAAAGGCAGAAATTCCTAATATTTTGTGGCAAAAATGCAGAAATTCCCCTTATTTTGAGGTAAAAATGCTGAAATTCCCCTTATTTGGAGGCAAAAAGGCAGAAATTTTCCTTTTTTGGGGCAAAATTGTAGAAATTTCACTTACTTCAGGGTAATAAGTCAGAAATTTTCATTATTTTGGAAAGAAAAAAACAGAAAATCCCTTTGTTTTGGGGGAAAAAGACAGAAATTCCACTTATTTAGAGTCGAAAAGGCAGAAATTCCTTTTATTTTGGAGCAAAAATGAAGAAATTTTCCTTTTTTATGGCAAAAAGGTATGCATTCTTATTATCGGGCAAAAAGGCAGAAATTCCCCGTATTTTGGAGCAAAATTGCAGAAATTCCTCTAATTGTGGTGCAAAAAGGTAGAAATTCCCTATATGTTGGGGCAAAAAGACAGAAATTCTCCTTATTTTGGGGTAAAACTCAGAAATTCCACTTATTTTGGGGCAAAATTCCAGAAATTTCACTTATTTTCGGGCCAAATTCTAGAAATTTCACTTATTTTGGGCCAAAATTTCAGAAATTTGACATATTTTCAGAAAAATAAAATAGAAATTTTTCTATTTGGAAGCAAAAATGCAGAAATTTCTTTTATTTTGGTACAAAATTGCAGAAATTTTTCTTATTTTGGGGCAAAAATGCAGAAATTTCCCATATTTTGGGGCAAAAATTCAGAAATTCCCCTTATTTTGAGGTAAAAAGGCTGAAATTCCCGTTATTTGGGGGCAAAAAGGCAGAAATTTCACTTATTTTGGGCCAAAATTGCGGAAATTTCACTTATTTTAGGGAAAAAAGGCAGAAATTTTCCTTATTTTGGGGCAAAAAGGCAGAAATTCCTAATATTTTGTGGCAAAAATACAGAATTTCCCTTTATTTTGAGGTAAAAAGGGTGAAATTCCCCTTATTTGGGGGTAAAAAGGCCGAAATTTCCCTATTTTGGTGCAAAATTGCAGAAATTTCACTTATTTCAGGGTAATAAGTCAGAAATTTTTTTTTATTTTGGGGCAAAAAAGACAGAAATTCCCTTTGTTTTGGAGGAAAAAGACCGAAATACCACTTATTTAGAGGCATAAAAGCAGAAATTTTCCTTATTTTGGAGCAAAAATGAAGAAATTTCCCTTTTTTATGGCAAAAAGGTATGCATTCTACTTATTTTCGGGCAAAAAGGCAAAAATTCCTTGTATTTTGGAGCAAAATTGCAGAAATTCCCCTAATTGTCGGGCAAAAATGTAGAAATTCCATATATGTTGGGGCAAAAAGACAGAAATTCTCCTTATTTTGGGGCGAAACTCAGAAATTCCACTTATTTGGTGCAAAATTCCAGAAATTTACCTTATTTTAGGGCAAAATTGCAGAAATTTCAATTATTTTGGGGCAAAATTGCAGAAATTTCACTTATTTCAGGGAAAAAAGGCAGAAATTTTCCTTATTTTGGGGCAAAAAACAGAAATTCCTAATATTTTGTGGTAAAAATGCAGAAATTCCCCTTATTTTGAGGTAAAAAGGTTGAAATTCCCCTTATTTGGGGGCAAAAAGGCAGTAATTTCCCTTATTTTGGGGCAAAATTGCAGAAATTTCAGTTATTTCAGGGTAATAAGTAAGAAATTTTCCTTATTTTGGAACAAAATACAGAAATTCCCTTTGTTTTGGGGGAAAAAGACAGAAATTCCACTTATTTAGAGTCAAAAATGCAGAAATACCCCTTATTTTGGAGCAAAAATGAAGAAATTTCCCTTTTTTTATGGCAAAAAGGTATGCATTCTTTTTATTTTCAGGCAAAAAGGCAGAAATTCCCTGTATTTTGAGCAACATTGCAGAAATTCCCCTAATTGTGAGGCAAAAAGGCAGAAATTCCCTATATGTTGGGGCAAAAAGACAGACATTCTTCTTATTTTGGGGCAAAACTCAGAAATTCCATTTATTTTGGGGCAAAATTCCAGAAATTTCCCATATTTTGGGGCCAAATTGCAGAAATTTCACTTATTTTGGGGCAAAATTTCAGAAATTTCACTTATTTCAGGGAAAAAAAGCAGAAATTTTTTTATTTTGGGGCAAAAAGGCAGAAATTTCCCATATTTTGAAGCAAAAATGCAGAAATTCCCCTTATTTTGAGGTAAAAAGGATGAAATTCCCCTTATTTGGGTGCAAAATGGCAGAAATTTCTCTTATTTAGAGGCAAAATTGCAGAAATTTCACTTATTTCAGGGTAATAAATCAGAAATTTTCTTTATTTTGGGGCAAAAAAGACAGAAATTCTATTTGTTTTGGGGGAAAAAACAGAAATTCGAATTATTAAGAGGAAAAAAGCAGAAATTCTTCTTATTTTGGAGCAAAAATCAAAAAATTTTACTTTTTTATGGCAAAAATGTATGCATTCTTCTTATTTTCAGAGAAAAAGGCAGAAATTCCTTGTATTTTGGAGCAAAATTGCAGAAATTCCTCTAATTGTGGGGCAAAAAGGCAGAAATTCCTTATATGTTGGGGCAAAAAGACAGAAATTCTCCTTATTTTGTGGCAAAACTCAGAAATTTCACTTATTTTGGGACAAAATTGCAGAAATTTCAGTTATTCCAGAAAAAAAAAAGCAGAAATTTTCTTATTTTGGGGCAAAAAGCCAGAAATTTCCCATATTTTGGGGCAAAAATGCAGAAATTCCCCTTATTTTGGGGTAAAAAGTCTGAAATTCCCTTATTTGGGGAAAAAAGCAGAAATTTCACTTATTTAAGGAAAAAAAGTCAGAAATTTTCCTTATTTTGGGGCAAAAAGACAGAAATTCCTTTTGTTTTAGAGAAAAAAGACAGAAATTCCACTTATTTAGAGGCAAAAAAGCAGAAATTCCCCTGATTTTGAGGTAAAAAGGGTGAAATTCCCCTTATTTGGGGGCAAAAAGGCAGAAATTTCCTTTATTTTGGGGCAAAATTGCAGAAATTTCACTTATTTCAGGGTAATAAGTCAGAAATTTTCCTTATTTTGGGGCAAAAAAGACAGAAATTCCACTTATTTAGAGGCAAATGCAGAAATTCCCCTTATTTTGGAGCAAAAATGAAGAAATTTCCCTTTTTTATGGCAAAAAGGTATGCATTCTTCTTATTTTCGGACAAAAAGGCAGAAATTCCCCGTATTTTGGAGCAAAATTGCAGAAATTCCCCTAATTGTGGGGCAAAAAGGCAGAAATTCCCTATATGTTGGGGCAAAAGTACAGAAATTCTCCTTATTTTGTGGCAAAACTCAGAAATAACACTTATTTTGAGGCAAAATTCCAGAAATTTCCCTTATTTTGTGGAAAACTTGCAGAAATTTCACTTATTTTGGGCAAAATTGCAGAAATTTCACTTATTTCAGAAAAAAAGCAGAATTTTTTTTATTTTGGGGCAAGAAGGCAGAAATTTCTTTTATTTTGGAACAAAATTGAAGAAATTTTTCTTATTTTGGGGCAAAAACGCAGAAATTTCCCATATTTTGGGGCAAAACTGCAGAAATTTCCCTTTTTTTGACGTAAAAAGGCTGAAATTCCCCTTATTTGGGGGCAAAAAGGGAGAAATTTTTTTAATTTTGAGGCAAAATTGCAGCAATTTCACTTATTTCAGGGTAATAAGTCAGAAATTTTCTTTATCTTGGGGCAAAAAATACAGAAATTCCCTTTGTTTTGGGGGAAAAAGACAGAAATTCCACTTATTTTGGGGCAAAATTTCAGAAATTTCACTTATTTTGGGGCAAAATTGTAGAAATTTCACTTATTTTGGGGCAAAATTTCAGAAATTTAACTTTTTTCAGAAAAAAAAAGTAGAAATTTTTCTATTTGGAAGCAAAAAGTCAGAAATTTCTTTTATTTTGGTACAAAATTGCAGAAATTTTTCTTATTTTGGGGCAAAAAGGCAGAAATTTCCCATATTTTGGGGCAAAAATCAGAAATTCCCCTTATTTTGAGGTAAAAAGGCTAAAATTCCCCTTATTTGGGGGCAAAAATGCAGAAATTTCACTTATTTTGGGCCAAAATTGCGGAAATTTCACTTATTTCAGGGAAAAAAAGGCAGAAATTTTCCTTATTTTGGGGCAAAATTGAAGAAATTTCACTTATTTCAGGGTAATAAGTAAGAAAATTTCCTTATTTTGGGGCAAAAAGGACAGAAATTTCCTTTGTTTTGGGGGAAAAAGACAGAAATACCACTTATTTAGAGGCAAAAAAGCAGAAATTTTCCTTATTTTGGAGCAAAAATGAAGAAATTTCCCTTTTTTATGGCAAAAAGGTATGCATTCTTCTTATTTTCGGGCAAAAAGGCAGAAATTCCCCGTATTTTGGAGCAAAATTGCAGAAATTCCCCTAATTGTCGGGCAAAAAGGTAGAAATTCCCTATATGTTGGGGCAAAAAGACAGAAATTCTACTTATTTTGGGGCAAAACTCAGAAATTCCACTTATTTGGGGCAAAATTCCAGAAATTTACCTTATTTTAGAACAAAATTGCAGAAATTTCACTTATTTTGGGGCAAAATTGCAGAAATTTCACTTATTTCAGTGAAAAGAGCAGAAATTTTCCTTATTTTGGGGCAAAAATCAGAAATTCCTAATATTTTGTGGCAAAAATACAGAAATTCCCCTTATTTTGAGGTAAAAAGGCTGAAATTACCCTTATTTGGGGGCAAAAAGGCAGTAATTTCCCTTATTTTGGGGCAAAATTGAAGAGATTTCAGTTATTTCAGGGTAATAAGTAAGAAATTTTTTTTATTTTGGAAGAAAAAAGACAGAAATTCCCTTTGTTTTGGGGGAAAAAGACAGAAATTCCACTTATTTAGAATCAAAAATGCAGAAATTCCCCTTATTGTGAAGCAAAAATGAAGAAATTTCCTTTTTTTATTGCAAAAAGGTATGCATTTTTCTTATTTTCAGGCAAAAAGGCAGAAATTCCTCGTATTTTGGAGCAAAATTGCAGAAATTCCTCTAATTGTGGGGCAAAAAGGCAGAAATTCCTTATATGTTGGGGCAAAAAGACAGAAATTCTCCTTATTTTGTGGCAAAACTCAGAAATTTCACTTATTTTGGGGCAAAATTGCAGAAATTTCAGTTATTTCAGAAAAAAAAGCATAAATTTTCTTATTTTGGGGCAAAAAGGCAGAAATTTCCTTTATTTTGGTACAAAATTGCAGAAATTTTTCTTATTTTGGGGCAAAAAGGCAGAAATTTCCCATATTTTGGGGAAAAATGCAAAAATTCCCCTTATTTTGGGGTAAAAAGTCTGAAATTCCCTTATTTTTGGGCAAAAAAGCAGAAATTTCACTTATTTAAGGAAAAAAAGTCAGAAATTTTTCTTATTTTGGGGCAAAATAACAGAAATTCCTTTTGTTTTAGAGAAAAAAGAAAGAAATTCCACTTATTTAGAGGCAAAAAAGCAGAAATTTCCCTTATTTTGAGGTAAAAAGGCTGAAATTCCCCTTATTTGGGGGCAAAAAGGCAGAAATTTCCTTTATTTTGGGGCAAAATTGCAGAAATTTCACATATTTCAGGGTAATAAGTCAGAAATTTTCCTTATTTTGGGGCAAAAAAGACAGAAATTTCCTTTGTTTTGGGGGAAAAAGACAGAAATTCCACTTATTTAGAGGCAAATGCAGAAATTCCCCTTATTTTGGAGCAAAAATGAAGAAATTTCCATTTTTATGGCAAAAAGGTATGCATTCTTCTTATTTTCGGCCAAAAGGCAGAAATTCTCCGTATTTTGGAGCAAAATTGCAGAAATTCCCCTAATTGTGGGGCAAAAAGGCAGAAATTCCCTATATGTTGGGGCAAAAGGACAGAAATTCTCCTTATTTTGTGGCAAAACTCAGAAATACCACTTATTTTGAGGCAAAATTCCAGAAATTTCCCTTATTTTGGGGCAAAATTGCAGAAATTTCACTTATTTTGGGCAAAATTGCAGAAATTTCACTTATTTCAGAAAAAAAGCAGAAATTTTTTTATTTTGGGGCAAAAAGGCAGAAATTTCTTTTATTTTGGTACAAAAATGAAGAAATTTTTCTTATTTTGGAACAAAAACGCAGAAAGTTCCCATATTTTGGGGCAAAAATGCAGAAATTTCCCTTTTTTTGACGTAAAAAGGCTGAAATTCCCCTTATTTGAGGGCAAAAAGGGAGAAATTTTTCTTATTTTGAGGCAAAATACAGCAATTTCACTTATTTCAGGGTGATAAGTCAGAAATATTCCTTATCTTGGGGCAAAAAATACAGAAATTCCCTTTGTTTTGGGGGAAAAAGACAGAAATTCCACTTATTTAGAGGCAAAAAAGCAGAAATTCCCCTTATTTTGAAGCAAAAATGAAGATTTCCCTTTTTTGTAGCAAAAGGTATACATTCCCTTTATTTTCGGCCTAAAAAGCAAAAATTCCCCGTATTTTGGAGCAAAATTCTAGAAATTCCCCTAATTGTGAGGCAAAAAGGCAGAAATTCCCTATATGTTAGGGCAAAAAGACATAAATTCTCCTTATTTTTGGGCAAAACTCAGAAATTCCACTTATTTTGGGGCAAAATTCCAGAAATTTCCCATATTTTGGGGCCAAATTGCAGAAATTTCACTTATTTTGGGGCAAAATTTCAGAAATTTCACTTATTTCAGGGAAAAAAAGCAGAAATTTTTTTATTTTGGGGCAAAAAGGCAGAAATTTCCCATATTTTGAAGCAAAAATGCAGAAATTCCCCTTATTTTGAGGTAAAAAGGATGAAATTCCCCTTATTTGGGTGCAAAATGGCAGAAATTTCTCTTATTTAGAGGCAAAATTGCAGAAATTTCACTTATTTCAGGGTAATAAATCAGAAATTTTCTTTATTTTGGGGCAAAAAAGACAGAAATTCTATTTGTTTTGGGGGAAAAAACAGAAATTCGAATTATTAAGAGGAAAAAAGCAGAAATTCTTCTTATTTTGGAGCAAAAATCAAAAAATTTTACTTTTTTATGGCAAAAATGTATGCATTCTTCTTATTTTCAGAGAAAAAGGCAGAAATTCCTTGTATTTTGGAGCAAAATTGCAGAAATTCCTCTAATTGTGGGGCAAAAAGGCAGAAATTCCTTATATGTTGGGGCAAAAAGACAGAAATTCTCTTTATTTTGTGGCAAAACTCAGAAATTTCACTTATTTTGGGACAAAATTGCAGAAATTTCAGTTATTCCAGAAAAAAAAAAGCAGAAATTTTCTTATTTTGGGGCAAAAAGCCAGAAATTTCCCATATTTTGGGGCAAAAATGCAGAAATTCCCCTTATTTTGGGGTAAAAAGTCTGAAATTCCCTTATTTGGGGAAAAAAGCAGAAATTTCACTTATTTAAGGAAAAAAAGTCAGAAATTTTCCTTATTTTGGGGCAAAAAGACAGAAATTCCTTTTGTTTTAGAGAAAAAAGACAGAAATTCCACTTATTTAGAGGCAAAAAAGCAGAAATTCCCCTGATTTTGAGGTAAAAAGGGTGAAATTCCCCTTATTTGGGGGCAAAAAGGCAGAAATTTCCTTTATTTTGGGGCAAAATTGCAGAAATTTCACTTATTTCAGGGTAATAAGTCAGAAATTTTCCTTATTTTGGGGCAAAAAAGACAGAAATTCCACTTATTTAGAGGCAAATGCAGAAATTCCCCTTATTTTGGAGCAAAAATGAAGAAATTTCCCTTTTTTATGGCAAAAGGGTATGCATTCTTCTTATTTTCGGACAAAAAGGCAGAAATTCCCCGTATTTTGGAGCAAAATTGCAGAAATTCCCCTAATTGTGGGGCAAAAAGGCAGAAATTCCCTATATGTTGGGGCAAAAGTACAGAAATTCTCCTTATTTTGTGGCAAAACTCAGAAATAACACTTATTTTGAGGCAAAATTCCAGAAATTTCCCTTATTTTGTGGAAAACTTGCAGAAATTTCACTTATTTTGGGCAAAATTGCAGAAATTTCACTTATTTCAGAAAAAAAGCAGAATTTTTTTTATTTTGGGGCAAGAAGGCAGAAATTTCTTTTATTTTGGTACAAAATTGAAGAAATTTTTCTTATTTTGGGGCAAAAACGCAGAAATTTCCCATATTTTGGGGCAAAACTGCAGAAATTTCCCTTTTTTTGACGTAAAAAGGCTGAAATTCCCCTTATTTGGGGGCAAAAAGGGAGAAATTTTTTTAATTTTGAGGCAAAATTGCAGCAATTTCACTTATTTCAGGGTAATAAGTCAGAAATTTTCTTTATCTTGGGGCAAAAAATACAGAAATTCCCTTTGTTTTGGGGGAAAAAGACAGAAATTCCACTTATTTTGGGGCAAAATTTCAGAAATTTCACTTATTTTGGGGCAAAATTGTAGAAATTTCACTTATTTTGGGGCAAAATTTCAGAAATTTAACTTTTTTCAGAAAAAAAAGTAGAAATTTTTCTATTTGGAAGCAAAAAGTCAGAAATTTCTTTTATTTTGGTACAAAATTGCAGAAATTTTTCTTATTTTGGGGCAAAAAGGCAGAAATTTCCCATATTTTGGGGCAAAAATCAGAAATTCCCCTTATTTTGAGGTAAAAAGGCTAAAATTCCCCTTATTTGGGGGCAAAAATGCAGAAATTTCACTTATTTTGGGCCAAAATTGCGGAAATTTCACTTATTTCAGGGAAAAAAAGGCAGAAATTTTCCTTATTTTGGGGCAAAATTGAAGAAATTTCACTTATTTCAGGGTAATAAGTAAGAAAATTTCCTTATTTTGGGGCAAAAAGGACAGAAATTTCCTTTGTTTTGGGGGAAAAAGACAGAAATACCACTTATTTAGAGGCAAAAAAGCAGAAATTTTCCTTATTTTGGAGCAAAAATGAAGAAATTTCCCTTTTTTATGGCAAAAAGGTATGCATTCTTCTTATTTTCGGGCAAAAAGGCAGAAATTCCCTGTATTTTGGAGCAAAATTGCAGAAATTCCCCTAATTGTCGGGCAAAAAGGTAGAAATTCCCTATATGTTGGGGCAAAAAGACAGAAATTCTACTTATTTTGGGGCAAAACTCAGAAATTCCACTTATTTGGGGCAAAATTCCAGAAATTTACCTTATTTTAGAACAAAATTGCAGAAATTTCACTTATTTTTGGGCAAAATTGCAGAAATTTCACTTATTTCAGTGAAAAGAGCAGAAATTTTCCTTATTTTGGGGCAAAAATCAGAAATTCCTAATATTTTGTGGCAAAAATGCAGAAATTCCCCTTATTTTGAGGTAAAAAGGCTGAAATTACCCTTATTTGGGGGCAAAAAGGCAGTAATTTCCCTTATTTTGGGGCAAAATTTCACTTATTTCAGGGTAATAAGTCAGAAATTTAACTTATTTTGGAGCCAGAAAACAGAAATAACCTTTGTTTTGAGGGGAAAAAGACAGAAATTCCACTTTTTTTAGAGGCAAAAAAGCAGAAATTCCCCTTATTTTGGAGCAAAAATTAAGAAATTTCACTTTTTAAGGGCATAAAGGTATGCATTCTTCTTATTTTTGGGCAAAAAGGCAGAAATTCCCCTTATTTTAGAGCAAAATTGCAGAAATTTCCCAAATTGTGGGGCAAAAATGCAGAAATTCCCAATATGTTGAGGCAAAAATACAGAAATTCTCCTTATTTTTGTGCAAAACTCAGAAATTCCACTTATTTTGGGGCAAAATTCCAGAAATTTCACTTATTTTGGGGCAAAATTGTAGAAATTTCACTTATTTTGGGGCAAAATTTCAGAAATTTCACTTTTTTCAGAAAGAAAGTAGAATTTTTTTTATTTGAAAGCAAAAGGGCAGAAATTTCTTTTATTTTGGTACAAAATTGCAGAAATTTTTCTTAGTTTGGGGCAAAAAGGCAGAAATTTCCCATATTTTGGGGCAAAAATGCAGAAATTCCCCTTATTTTGAGGTAAAAAGACTAAAATTCCCCTTATTTGGGGGCAAAAGGGCAGAAATTTCACTTATTTTGGGCCAAAATTGCAGAAATTTCACTTATTTTAGGGAAAGAAGGCAGAAATTTTCCTTATTTTGGGGCAAAAATTCAGAAATTCCTAATATTTTGTGGCAAAAATGCAGAAATTCCCTTTATTTTGAGGTAGAATCAGTGAAATTCCCGTTATTTGGAGTTAAAAAACAGAAATTTCTCTTATTTTGGGGTAAAATTGCAGAAATTTCACTTATTTCAGAGTAATAAGTCAGAAATTTTCCTTATTTTGGGGCAAAAAAGACAGAAATTCCCTTTGTTTTGGGGGAAAAAGAAAGAAATTCCACTTATTTAGAGGCATAAAAGCAAAAATTCCCCACATTTTGGAGAAAAATGAAGAAAATTCCCTATTTTATGGCAAAAAGGTATGCATTATTATTATTTTCGGACAAAAAAGGCAGAATTTCCCCGTATTTTAGAGCAAAATTGCGAAAATTCCCCTAATTGTGGCGCAAAAATGCAGTAATTCCCTATATGTTGGGGCAAAAAGACAGAAATTCTCCTTATTTTAGGGCAAAACTCAGAAATTTAAATTATTTTGGGGCAAAATTGCAGAAATTTCACTTATTTCAGAAAAAAAAGCAGAAATTTTCTTATTTTGGGGCCAAAAGGCAGAAATTTCTTTTATTTTGTTACAAAATGCATAATTTTTTTTTATTTTGGGGCAAAAAGGCAGAAATTTCCCATATTTTCGGGTAAAAATGCAGAAATTTCTCTTATTTTGAGGTAAAAGGCTGAAATTCCCTTTATTTGGGGGCAAAAAGGCAGAAATTTCTCTTATTTTGGGGCAAAATTGCAGAAATTTCACTTATTTCAGGGTAATAAGTCAGAAATTTAACTTATTTTGGAGCCAGAAAACAGAAATAACCTTTGTTTTGGGGGGAAAAAGACAGAAATTCCACTTTTTTAGAGGCAAAAAAGCAGAAATTCCCCTTATTTTGGAGCAAAAATTAAGAAATTTCACTTTTTAAGGGCATAAAGGTATGCATTCTTCTTATTTTTGGGCAAAAAGGCAGAAATTCCCCTTATTTTAGAGCAAAATTGCAGAAATTTCCCAAATTGTGGGGCAAAAATGCAGAAATTCCCAATATGTTGAGGCAAAAATACAGAAATTCTCCTTATTTTTGTGCAAAACTCAGAAATTCCACTTATTTTGGGGCAAAATTCCAGAAATTTCACTTATTTTGGGGCAAAATTGTAGAAATTTCACTTATTTTGGGGAAAATTTCAGAAATTTCACTTTTTTCAGAAAAAAAGTAGAAATTTATTTATTTGGAAGCAAAAGGGCAGAAATTTCTTTTATTTTGGTACAAAATTGCAGAAATTTTTCTTAGTTTGGGGCAAAAAGGCAGAAATTTCCCATATTTTGGGGCAAAAATGCAGAAATTCCCCTTATTTTGAGGTAAAAAGGATAAATTTCCCCTTATTTGGGGGCAAAAAGGCAGTAATTTCACTTATTTTGGGCCAAAATTGCAGAAATTTCACTTATTTCAGGGAAAAAAGGCAGAAATTTTCCTTATTTTGGGGCAAAAATTCAGAAATTCCTAATATTTTGTGGCAAAAATGCAGAAATTCCCTTTATTTTGAGGTAGAATCGGTGAAATTCCCCTTATTTGGGGGTAAAAAGGCCGAAATTTTCCTTATTTTGGGGCAAAATTGCAGAAATTTCACTTATTTCAGGGTAATAAGTCAGAAATTTTCCTTATTTTGGGGCAAAAAAGACAGAAATTCCCTCTGTTTTGGAAGAAAAAAACATAAATTACACTTATTTAGAGGCAAAAAAGCAGAAATTTTCCTTATTTTGGAGCAAAAATGAAGAAATTTCTTTTTTATATGGCAAAAAGGTATGCATTCTTCTTATTTTCGGGCAAAAAGGCAGAAATTCCCCGTATTTTGGAGCAAAATTGCAGAAATTCCCCTAATTGTCGGGCAAAAAGGTAGAAATTCCCTATATGTTGGAGCAAAAAGACAGAAATTCTCCTTATTTGGGGCGAAACTCAGAAATTCCACTTATTTGGGGCAAAATTCCAGAAATTTACCTTATTTTAGAACAAAATTGCAGAAATTTCACTTATTTTGGGGCAAAATTGCAGAAATTTCACTTATTTCAGGGAAAAAAGGCAGAAATTTTCCTTATTTTGGGGCAAAAATCAGAAATTCCTAATATTTTGTGGCAAAAATGCAGAAATTCCCCTTATTTTGAGGTAAAAAGGCTGAAATTACCCTTATTTGGGGGCAAAAAGGCAGTAATTTCCCTTATTTTGGGGCAAAATTGAAGAAATTTCAGTTATTTAAGGGTAATAAGTAAGAATTTTTTTTTTATTTTGGAAGAAAAAAGACAGAAATTCCCTTTGTTTTGGGGGAAAAAGACAGAACTTCCACTTATTTAGAGTCAAAAATGCAGAAATTCCCCTTATTTTGAAGCAAAAATGAAGAAATTTTTTTTTATGGCAAAAAGGTATGCATTCTTCTTATTTTCAGGCAAAAAGGCAGAAATTCCCTGTATTTTGAGCAACATTGCAGAAATTCCCCTAATTGTGGGGCAAAAAGGCAGAAATTCCCTATATGTTGGGGCAAAAAGACAGACATTCTTCTTATTTTGGGGCAAAACAGAGAAATTCCACTTATTTTGGGGCAAAATTCCAGAATTTTCCTATATTTTGGGGACAAATTGCAGAAATTTCACTTATTTTGGGGCAAAATTTCAGAAATTTCACTTATTTCAGGGAAAAAAAGCAGCAATTTTTTTATTTTGGGGCAAAAGGCAGAAATTTCCCATATTTTGAAGCAGAAATGCAGAAATTCCCCTTATTTTGAGGTAAAAAGGCTGAAATTCCCCTTATTTGGGTGCAAAAAGCCAGAAATTTCTCTTATTTAGAGGCAAAATTGCAGAAATTTCACTTATTTCAGGGTAATAAATCAGAAATTTTCTTTATTTTGGGGCAAAAAAGACAGAAATTCTATTTGTTTTGGGGGAAAAAACAGAAATTCGAATTATTTAGAGGAAAAAAGCAGAAATTCTTATTTTGGAGCAAAAATGAAAAAATTTCCCTTTTTTATGGCAAAAAGGTATGCATTCTTCTTATTTTCAGACAAAAAGGCAGAAATTCCTCGTATTTTGGAGCAAAATTGCAGAAATTACTCTAATTGTGGGGCAAAAAGGCAGAAATTCCTTATATGTTGGGGCAAAGAGACAGAAATTCTCCTTATTTTGTGGCAAAACTCAGAAATTTCACTTATTTTGGGGCAAAATTGCAGAAATTTCAGTTATTTCAGAAAAAAAAAGCATAAATTTTCATATTTTGGGGCAAAAAGGCAGAAATTTCTTTTATTTTGGTACAAAATTGCATTAATTTTTCTTATTTTGGGGCAAAAAGGCAGAAATTTCCCATATTTTGGGGCAAAAATGCAAAAATTCCCCTTATTTTGGGGTAAAAAGTCTGAAATTCCCTTATTTGGGGGCAAAAAAGCAGAAATTTCACTTATTTAAGGAAAAAAAGTAAGAAATTTTCCTTATTTTGGGGCAAAAAGACAGAAATTCCTTTTGTTTTAGAGAAAAAAGACAGAAATTCCACTTATTTAGAGGCAAAAAAGCAGAAATTTCCCTTATTTTGAGGTAAAAAGGCTGAAATTCCCCTTATTTGGGGGCAAAAAGGCAGAAATTTCCTTTATTTTGGGGCAAAATTGCAGAAATTTCACTTATTTCAGGGTAATAAGTCAGAAATTTTCCTTATTTTGGGGCAAAAAATACAGAAATTCCCTTTGTTTTGGGGGAAAAAGACAGAAATTCCACTTATTTAGAGGCAAATGCAGAAATTCCCCTTATTTTGAAGCAAAAATGAAGAAATTTCCCTTTTTTATGGCAAAAAGGTATGCATTCTTCTTATTTTCGGACAAAAAGGCAGAAATTCTTCGTATTTTGGAGCAAAATTGCAGAAATTCCACTAATTGTGGGGCAAAAAGGCAGAAATTCCCTATATGTTGGGGCAAAAGGACAGAAATTCTCCTTATTTTGTGGCAAAACTCAGAAATACCATTTATTTTGAGGTAAAATTCCAGAAATTTCCCTTATTTTCGGGGCAAAATTGCAGAAATTTCACTTATTTTGGGCAAAATTGCAGAAATTTCACTTATTTCAGAAAAAACAGAAATTTTTTTATTTTGGGGCAAAAAGGCAGAAATTTCTTTTATTTTGGTACAAAATTGAAGAAATTTTTCTTATTTTGGAACAAAAACGCAGAAAGTTCCCATATTTTGGGCAAAAATGCAGAAATTTCTTTTTTTTTGACGTAAAAAGGCTGAAATTCCCCTGATTTGGGGGCAAAAAAGGAGAAATTTTTCTTATTTTGAGGCAAAATACAGCAATTTCACTTATTTCAGGGTGATAAGTCAGAAATTTTCCTTATCTTGGGGCAAAAAATACAGAAATTGCCTTTGTTTTGGGGAAAAAGACAGAAATTCCACTTATTTAGAGGCAAAAAAGCAGAAATACCCTTATTTTGAAGCAAAATGAAGATTTCCCTTTTTTGTGGCAAAAGGTATACATTCCCTTTATTTTCGGCCTAAAAAGCAAAAATTCCCCGTATTTTGGAGCAAAATTCTAGAAATTCCCCTAATTGTGGGGCAAAAAGGCAGAAATTCCCTATATGTTAGGGCAAAAAGACATAAATTCTCCTTATTTTTGGGCAAAACTCAGAAATTCCACTTATTTTGGGGCAAAATTCCAGAGATGTCCCTTATTTTGGGGCAAAATTGCAGAAATTTCACTTATTTCTGGGAAAAAAGGCAGAAATTTTCCTTATTTTGGGGCAAAAAGGCAGAAATTCCTAATATTTTGTTGCAAAAATGCAGAAATTCTCCTTATTTTGAGGTAAAAGGGTGAAATTCCTCTTATTTGGAGGCAAAAGGTCAGAAATTTCCCTTATTTTGGGGCAAAATTGCAGAAATTTCACTTATTTCACGGTAATAAGTCAGAAAATTTCTTTATTTTGTTGCAAAAAAGACAGAAATTTTCTTTGTTTTGGGGGAAAAAGAAAGAAACTACACATATTTAGAGGCAAAAAGCAGAAATTCCCCTTATTTTGGAGCAAAATTACAAAAATTTCCCTTTTTTATGGCAAAAAGGTATGCATTCTTCTTATTTTCGGGCAAAAAGGCAGAAATTCTCTGTATTTTGGAACAAAATTGCAGAAATTAACCTAATTGTGGGGCAAAAAGGCAGAAATTCCCTATATGTTGGGGCAAAAAGACAGAAATTCTGCTTATTTTGGGGCAAAACTCAGAAATTCCACATATTTTGGGGCAAAATTCCAGAAATTTCCCTTATTTTGGGGCAAAATTGCAGAAATTGCACTTATTTTGGGACAAAATTGGAGAAATTTCACTTATTTCAGAGAAAAAAGGCAGAAATTTTCCTTATTTTGGGGCAAAAAGTCAGAAATTTCCCATATTTTGGTACAAAATTGCAGAAATTTTTTCTTATTTTTGGCAAAAAGGCAAAAATTTCCCATATTTTGGGGAAAAAATGCAGAAATTCCCCTTATTTTGAGGTAAAATGCTGAAATTCCCCTTATTTGGGGTTAAAAAACAGAAATTTCTCTTATTTTGGGGCAAAATTGCAGAAATTTCACTTATTTCAGAGTAATAAGTCAGAAATTTTCTTTATTTTGGGGCAAAAAAGACAGAAATTCCCTTTGTTTTGGGGGAAAAAGACAGAAATTTCACTTATTTAGAGGCATAAAAGCAAAAATTCCCCTCATTTTGGAGAAAAATGAAGAAAATTCCCTTTTTTATGGCAAAAAGGTATGCATTATTATTATTTTCGGACAAAAAAGGCAGAAATTCCCCGTATTTTGGAGCAAAATTGCAGAAATTCCCCTAATTGTGGGGCAAAAAGGCAGAAATTCCTTATATGTTGGGGCAAAAAGACAGACATTCTTCTTTTTTTTTGGGTCAAAACTGAGAAATTCCACTTATTTTGGGGCAAATTTCCAGAAATTTCCCATATTTTGGAACCAAATTGCAGAAATTTCACTTATTTCAAGGAAAAAAAGCAAAAATTTTCTTATTTTGGGGCAAAAAGGCAGAAATTTCCCAAAGTTTGAAGCAAAAATGCAGAAATTCCCCTTATTTTGAGGTAAAAAAAGCTGAAATTCCCCTTATTTGGGATCAAAAAGGCAGAAATTTCTCTTATTTTGAGGCAAAATTGCAGTAATTTCACTTATTTCAGGGTAATAAATCAGAAATTTTTTTTTATTTTGGGGCAAAAAAGACAGAAATCCTCTTTGTTTTGGGGGAAAAAACAGAAATCCGAATTATTTAGAAAAAAAAAGCAGAAATTCTTCTTATTTTGGAGCAAAAATGAAAAAATTTCTCTTTTTTATAGCAAAAAGGTATGCATTCTTCTTATTTTCAGACAAAAAGGCAGAAATTCCCCGTATTTTGGAGCAAAATTGCAGAAATTTTACTAATTGTGGGGCAAAAAAGCAGAAATTCCTTATGTTGGGGCAAAAAAACAGAAATTCTCTTTATTTTGTGGCAAAACTCAGATATTTCACTTATTTTGGGGCAAAATTGCAAAAATTTCAGTTATTTCAGAAAAAAAAGCAGAAATTTTCTTATTTTGGGGCAAAAAGGCAGAAATTTCTTTTATTTTGGTACAAAATTGCAGAAATTTTCCTTATTTTGGGGCAAAAAGAAAGAAATTTCCCATATTTTGGGGCAAAAATGCAGAAATTCCTCTTATTTTGGGGTAAAAACTCTGAAATTCCCTTATTTGGGGGCAATAAAGCAGAAATTTCACTTATTTTGGGGCAAAATTGCAAAAATTTCACTTATTTCAGGAAAAAAAGTCAGAAATTTTCCTTATTTTGGGGCAAAAAGACAGAAATTCCTTTTGTTTTCGGGAAAAAAGACAGAAATTCCACTTATTTAGAGGCAAAAAAGCAGAAATTCCCCTCATTTTGGAGCAAAAATGAAGAAATTTCCCTTTTTTATGGCAAAAAGGTATGCATTTTTCTTATTTACGGGCAAAAAGGCAGAAATTCCCCGTATTTTGGAGCAAAATTGCAGAAATTCCCCTAATTGTGGGGCAAAAAGGCAGAAATTCCCTCTATGTTGGGTCAAAAAGACAGAAATTCTCCTTATTTTGGGGCAAAACTCAGAAATACCACTTATTTTGGGGCAAAATTCCAGAAATTTCCCTTATTTTGGGGCAAAATTGCAGAAATTTCACTTATTTTGGAGCAAAAATGAAGAAATTTCACTTATTTCAGAATAAAACAGAAATTTTTTTATTTTGGGGCAAAAAGGCAGAAATTTCTTTTATTTTGGTACAAAATTGAAGAAATTTCTCTTTTTTTGGGGCAAAAACGCAGAAATTTCCCATATTTTGGGGCAAAAATGCAGAAATTTCCCTTATTTTGACGTAAAAAGACTGAAATTCCCCTTATTTGGGGGCAAAAAGGGAGAAATTTTTCTTATTTTGAGGCAAAATTTCAGCAATTTCACTTATTTAAGGGTAATAAGTCAGAAATTTTCCTTATCTTGGGGCAAAAAATACAGAAATTCTTTTTGTTTTGGGGAAAAAAGACAGAAATTCCACATATTTAAAGGCAAAAAAGCAGAAATTCCCTTATTTTGGAGCAAAAATGAAGAAATTTCCCTTTTTTGTGGCAAAAGGTATACATTCCCCTTATTTTCGGGCTAAAAAGCAGAAATTCCCCGTATTTTGGAGCAAAATTATAGAAATTCCCCTAATTGTGGGGCAAAAAGGCAGAAATTCCCTATATGTTAGGGCAAAAAGACAGAAATTCTCCTTATTTTGGTGCAAAACTCATAAATTCCACTTATTTTGGGGCAAAATTCCAGAGATTTCCCTTATTTTGGGACAAAATTGCAGAAATTTCACTTATTTTGGGGCAAAATTGCAGAAATTTCATTTATTTCAGGGAAAAAAGGCAGAAATTTTCCTTATTTTGGGGCAAAAAGGCAGAAATTCCTAATATTTTGTTGCAAAAATGCAGAAATTCCCCTTATTTTGAGGTAAAAGGGTGAAATTCCCCTTATTTGGGTGCAAAAAGACTGAAATTTCCCTTATTTTGTGGCAAAATTGCAAAAATTTCCCTTATTTCAGGGTAATAAGTCAGAAAATTTCCTTATTTTGTTGCAAAAAAGACCGAAATTCCTTTTGTTTTGGGGGAAAAAGAGAGAAATTCAACATATGTATAGGCAAAAAGCAGAAATTCCCCTTATTTTGGAGCAAAATTACAGAAATTTCCCTTTTTTATGGCAAAAAGGTATGCATTCTTCTTATTTTCGGGCAAAAAGGCAGAAATTCCCTATATGTTGGGGAAAAAACACAGAAATTCTCCTTATTTTGGGGCAAAACTCAGAAATTCCACTTATTTTGGGGCAAAATTCCAAAAATTTCCCTTATTTTGGGGCAAAATTGCAGAAATTTCACTTATTTTGGGACAAAATTGGAGAAATTTCACTTATTTCAGGGAAAAAAGGCAGAAATTTTCCTTATTTTGGGGCAAAAAGGCAGAAATTTCCCATATTTTGGTACAAAATTGCAGAAATTTTTCTTATTTTGGGCAAAAAGTCAGAAATTTCCCATATTTTGGGGCAAAAATGCAGAAATTTTCTTTTATTTTGAGGTAAAAAGGCTGAAATTCCCCTTATTTGAGGGTAAAAAAGCAGAAATTTCCCTTATTTTTGGGCAAATTTGTAGAAATTTCACTTATTTCAGGGTAATAAATCAGAAATTTTCCTTATTTTGGGGCAAAAAAGACAGAAATTCCCTTTGTTTTGGGGGAAAAAGACAGAAATTCCACTTATTTAGAGGCATAAAAGCAGAAATTCCCCTCATTTTGGACAAAAATGAAGAAATTTCCCTTTTTTATGGCAAAAAGGTATGCATTCTTATTATTTTCGGACAAAAAAGGCAGAAATTCCCCGTATTTTGGAGCAAAATTGCAGAAATTCCCCAAATTGTGGGGCAAAAATGCAGTAATTCCCTATATGTTGGGGCAAAAAGACAGAAATTCTCCTTATTTTAGGGCAAAACTCAGAAATTTAACTTATTTTGGGGCAAAATTTCAGAAATTTCACTTATTTCAGAAAAAAAAGCAGAAATTTTCTTATTTTGGGGCCAAAAGGCTGAAATTTCTTTTATTTTGTAACAAAATTGCAGAATTTTTTTTTATTTTGGGGGAAAAATGCAGAAATTTCCCATATTTTGGGGCAAAAATGCAGACATTTCTTTTATTTTGAGGTAAAAGGCTGAAATTCCCCTTATTTGGGGGCAAAAAGGCAGAAATTTCTCTTATTTTGGGGCAAAATTGCAGAAATTTCCTTTATTTCAGGGTAATAAGTCAGAAATTTTTCTTATTTTGGGGCCAAAAAACAGTAATAACCTTTGTTTTGGGGGAAAAAGACAGAAATTCCAGTTTTTTAGAGGCAAAAAGAAGAAATTCCCTTTATTTTGGAGCAAAAATAAAGAAATTTCACTTTTTAAAGGCAAAAAGGTATGCATTCTTCTTATTTTTGGGCAAAAAGGCAGAAATTCCCCTTATTTTGGAACAAAATTGCAGAAATTTCCCAAATTGTGGGGCAAAAATGCAGAAATTTCTCTTATTTTGGGGTAAAAACTCTGAAATTCCCTTATTTGGGGGCAATAAAGCAGAAATTTCACTTATTTTGGGGCAAAATTGCAAAAATTTCACTTATTTCAGGAAAAAAAGTCAGAAATTTTCCTTATTTTGGGGCAAAAAGACAGAAATTCCTTTTTTTTTCGGGAAAAAAGACAGAAATTCCACTTATTTAGAGGCAAAAAAGCAGAAATTCCCCTCATTTTGGAGCAAAAATGAAGAAATTTCCCTTTTTTATGGCAAAAAGGTATGCATTTTTCTTATTTACGGGCAAAAAGGCATAAATTCCCCGTATTTTGGAGCAAAATTGCAGAAATTCCCCTAATTGTGGGGCAAAATGGCAGAAATTCCCTCTATGTTGGGTCAAAAAGACAGAAATTCTCCTTATTTTGGGGCAAAACTCAGAAATACCACTTATTTTGGGGCAAAATTCCAGAAATTTCCCTTATTTTGGGGCAAAATTGCAGAAATTTCACTTATTTTGGAGCAAAAATGAAGAAATTTCACTTATTTCAGAATAAAACAGAAATTTTTTTATTTTGGGGCAAAAAGGCAGAAATTTCTTTTATTTTGGTACAAAATTGAAGAAATTTCTCTTATTTTGGGGCAAAAACGCAGAAATTTCCCATATTTTGGGGCAAAAATGCAGAAATTTCCCTTATTTTGACGTAAAAAGACTGAAATTCCCCTTATTTGGGGGCAAAAAGGGAGAAATTTTTCTTATTTGAGGCAAAATTTCAGCAATTTCACTTATTTAAGGGTAATAAGTCAGAAATTTTCCTTATCTTGGGGCAAAAAATACAGAAATTCTTTTTGTTTTGGGGAAAAAAGACAGAAATTCCACTTATTTAGAGGCAAAAAAGCAGAAATTCCCTTATTTTGGAGCAAAAATGAAGAAATTTCCCTTTTTTGTGGCAAAAGGTATACATTCCCCTTATTTTCGGGCTAAAAAGCAGAAATTCCCCGTATTTTGGAGCAAAATTATAGAAATTCCCCTAATTGTGGGGCAAAAAGGCAGAAATTCCCTATATGTTAGGGCAAAAAGACAGAAATTCTCCTTATTTTGGTGCAAAACTCAGAAATTCCACTTATTTTGGGGCAAAATTCCAGAGATTTCCCTTATTTTGGGACAAAATTGCAGAAATTTCACTTATTTTGGGGCAAAATTGCAGAAATTTCATTTATTTCAGGGAAAAAAGGCAGAAATTTTCCTTATTTTGGGGCAAAAAGGCAGAAATTCCTAATATTTTGTTGCAAAAATGCAGAAATTCCCCTTATTTTGAGGTAAAAGGGTGAAATTCCCATTATTTGGGGGCAAAAAGACTGAAATTTCCCTTATTTTGTGGCAAAATTGCAAAAATTTCCCTTATTTCAGGGTAATAAGTCAGAAAATTTCCTTATTTTTTTGCAAAAAAGACAGAAATTCCTTTTGTTTTGGGGGAAAAAGAGAGAAATTCAACATATGTATAGGCAAAAAGCAGAAATTCCCCTTATTTTGGAGCAAAATTACAGAAATTTCCCTTTTTTATGGCAAAAAGGTATGCATTCTTCTTATTTTCGGGCAAAAAGGCAGAAATTCCCTATATGTTGGGGAAAAAACACAGAAATTCTCCTTATTTTGGGGCAAAACTCAGAAATTCCACTTATTTTGGGGCAAAATTCCAAAAATTTCCCTTATTTTGGGGCAAAATTGCAGAAATTTCACTTATTTTGGGACAAAATTGGAGAAATTTCACTTATTTCAGGGAAAAAAGGCAGAAATTTTCCTTATTTTGGGGCAAAAAGGCAGAAATTTCCCATATTTTGGTACAAAATTGCAGAAATTTTTCTTATTTTGGGCAAAAAGTCAGAAATTTCCCATATTTTGGGGCAAAAATGCAGAAATTTTCTTTTATTTTGAGGTAAAAAGGCTGAAATTCCCCTTATTTGAGGGTAAAAAAGCAGAAATTTCCCTTATTTTTGGGCAAATTTGTAGAAATTTCACTTATTTCAGGGTAATAAATCAGAAATTTTCCTTATTTTGGGGCAAAAAAGACAGAAATTCCCTTTGTTTTGGGGGAAAAAGACAGAAATTCCACTTATTTAGAGGCATAAAAGCAGAAATTCCCCTCATTTTGGACAAAAATGAAGAAATTTCCCTTTTTTATGGCAAAAAGGTATGCATTCTTATTATTTTCGGACAAAAAAGGCAGAAATTCCCCGTATTTTGGAGCAAAATTGCAGAAATTCCCCAAATTGTGGGGCAAAAATGCAGTAATTCCCTATATGTTGGGGCAAAAAGACAGAAATTCTCCTTATTTTAGGGCAAAACTCAGAAATTTAACTTATTTTGGGGCAAAATTTCAGAAATTTCACTTATTTCAGAAAAAAAAGCAGAAATTTTCTTATTTTGGGGCCAAAAGGCTGAAATTTCTTTTATTTTGTAACAAAATTGCAGAATTTTTTTTTATTTTGGGGGAAAAATGCAGAAATTTCCCATATTTTGGGGCAAAAATGCAGAAATTTCTTTTATTTTGAGGTAAAAGGCTGAAATTCCCCTTATTTGGGGGCAAAAAGGCAGAAATTTCTCTTATTTTGGGGCAAAATTGCAGAAATTTCCCTTATTTCAGGGTAATAAGTCAGAAATTTTTCTTATTTTGGGGCCAAAAAACAGAAATAACCTTTGTTTTGGGGGAAAAAGACAGAAATTCCAGTTTTTTAGAGGCAAAAAGAAGAAATTCCCTTTATTTTGGAGCAAAAATAAAGAAATTTCACTTTTTAAATGCAAAAAGGTATGCATTCTTCTTATTTTTGGGCAAAAAGGCAGAAATTCCCCTTATTTTGGAGCAAAATTGCAGAAATTTCCCAAATTGTGGGGCAAAAATGCAGAAATTTCTCTTATTTTGGGGTAAAAACTCTGAAATTCCCTTATTTGGGGGCAATAAAGCAGAAATTTCACTTATTTTGGGGCAAAATTGCAAAAATTTCACTTATTTCAGGAAAAAAAGTCAGAAATTTTCCTTATTTTGGGGCAAAAAGACAGAAATTCCTTTTTTTTTCGGGAAAAAAGACAGAAATTCCACTTATTTAGAGGCAAAAAAGCAGAAATTCCCCTCATTTTGGAGCAAAAATGAAGAAATTTCCCTTTTTTATGGCAAAAAGGTATGCATTTTTCTTATTTACGGGCAAAAAGGCATAAATTCCCCGTATTTTGGAGCAAAATTGCAGAAATTCCCCTAATTGTGGGGAAAAAGGCAGAAATTCCCTCTATGTTGGGTCAAAAAGACAGAAATTCTCCTTATTTTGGGGCAAAACTCAGAAATACCACTTATTTTGGGGCAAAATTCCAGAAATTTCCCTTATTTTGGGGCAAAATTGCAGAAATTTCACTTATTTTGGAGCAAAAATGAAGAAATTTCACTTATTTCAGAATAAAACAGAAATTTTTTTATTTTGGGGCAAAAAGGCAGAAATTTCTTTTATTTTGGTACAAAATTGAAGAAATTTCTCTTATTTTGGGGCAAAAACGCAGAAATTTCCCATATTTTGGGGCAAAAATGCAGAAATTTCCCTTATTTTGACGTAAAAAGACTGAAATTCCCCTTATTTGGGGGCAAAAAGGGAGAAATTTTTCTTATTTGAGGCAAAATTTCAGCAATTTCACTTATTTAAGGGTAATAAGTCAGAAATTTTCCTTATCTTGGGGCAAAAAATACAGAAATTCTTTTTGTTTTGGGGAAAAAAGACAGAAATTCCACTTATTTAGAGGCAAAAAAGCAGAAATTCCCTTATTTTGGAGCAAAAATGAAGAAATTTCCCTTTTTTGTGGCAAAAGGTATACATTCCCCTTATTTTCGGGCTAAAAAGCAGAAATTCCCCGTATTTTGGAGCAAAATTATAGAAATTCCCCTAATTGTGGGGCAAAAAGGCAGAAATTCCCTATATGTTAGGGCAAAAAGACAGAAATTCTCCTTATTTTGGTGCAAAACTCAGAAATTCCACTTATTTTGGGGCAAAATTCCAGAGATTTCCCTTATTTTGGGACAAAATTGCAGAAATTTCACTTATTTTGGGGCAAAATTGCAGAAATTTCATTTATTTCAGGGAAAAAAGGCAGAAATTTTCCTTATTTTGGGGCAAAAAGGCAGAAATTCCTAATATTTTGTTGCAAAAATGCAGAAATTCCCCTTATTTTGAGGTAAAAGGGTGAAATTCCCATTATTTGGGGGCAAAAAGACTGAAATTTCCCTTATTTTGTGGCAAAATTGCAAAAATTTCCCTTATTTCAGGGTAATAAGTCAGAAAATTTCCTTATTTTTTTGCAAAAAAGACAGAAATTCCTTTTGTTTTGGGGGAAAAAGAGAGAAATTCAACATATGTATAGGCAAAAAGCAGAAATTCCCCTTATTTTGGAGCAAAATTACAGAAATTTCCCTTTTTTATGGCAAAAAGGTATGCATTCTTCTTATTTTCGGGCAAAAAGGCAGAAATTCCCCGTATTTAGAGCAAAATTGCAGAAATTCCCCTAATTGTGGGGCAAAAAGGCAGAAATTCCCTATATGTTGGGGCACAAACAGAAATTCTTCTTATTTAGGGGCAAAACTCAGAAATTTCACTTATTTTGGGGCAAAATTGCAGAAATTTTTCTTATTTTGGGGCAAAATTGCAGAAATTTCACATATTTTGGGGCAAAATTGCAGAAATTTCACTTATTTCAGAAGAAAATAACAGAAATTTTATTTTTTGGGTCAAAAAGTCAGAAATTTCTTTTATTTAGGTACAAAATTGCAGAATTTGTTTTTATTTTGGGGCAAAAAGGCAGAAATTTCCCATATTTTGGGGAAAAATTGCAAAAATTCCCCTTATTTTGTGGTAAAAATGCTAAAATTTCCCTTATTTGGGGACAAAAATCCAGAAATTCCTCTTATTTTGGGGCAAAACTCAGAAATTTCAATTATTTTGGAGCGAAATTGCAGAAATTTCACTTATTTCAGGGTAATAAGTCTGAAATTTTTTTTATTTTGGGGCAAAAAAGACAGAAATTCACTTTGTTTTGGGGGAAAAAGACAGTAATTCCACTTATTTAGAGGCAAAAAATCAGAAATTTCCCTTATTTTTGAGAAAAATGAAGAAATTTCCCTTTTTTATGGCAAAAAGGTATTCATCTTCTTATTTTCGGGCAAAAAGGTAGAAATTCCCTGAATTTTGAAGCAAAATTGCAGAAATTCCCCTAATTGTGGGGCAAAAAGGCAGAAATTCCCTTTATGTTAGGGTAAAAAGACAGAAATTCTCTTTATTTTGGGGCAAAATTCAGAAATTCCACTTGTTATGGGGCAAAATTCCAGAAATTTCCCTTATTTTGGGGCAAAATTGCAGAAATTTCACTTATTTTGGGGCAAAATTGCAGAAATTTCACTTATTTTAAGGCAAAATTGCAGAAATTTTACTTATTTCAGGAAAAAAGGCAGAAGTTTTCCTTATTTTGGGGCAAAAAGGCAGAAATTCCAAATATTTTGTGGCAAAAATGCAGAAATTTCTTTTATTTTGGAGAAAAATTGCAGAAATATCACTTATTTCAGGGCATAATTCAAAAATTCCTTTTATTTTGGGGCAAAAAGACAAAAATTCTGTTTATTTTTGGGTAAATGGCAGAAATTTCACTTATTTTGAGGTAAAAATGCAGAAATTCCTCTTATTTTGGGGCAAAAATGAAGAAATTTCTTTTTTTGTGGCAAAAGGTATACATTATTTTTATTTTCGGGCTAAAAAGAAGAAATTCCCTGTATTTTGGAGCAAAATTGCAGAAATTCCTCTAATTGTGGGGCAAAAATGCAGAAATTCCCTATATGTTTGGGCAAAAAGACAGAAATTCTTTTTATTTCGGGGCAAAACTCAGAAATTCCATTTATTTTGGGGAAAATTCCAGAAATTTCTATTATTTTGGGGCAAAATTGCAGAAATTTCACTTATTTTGGGGCAACATTGCAGAAATTTCACTTATTTCAGGGAAAAAAGGCAGAAATTTTTGATATTTTGGAGCAAAATGGCAGAAATTCTCAATATTTTTTGGCAAAAATGCAGAAATCCCCTATTTTGAGGTAAAAAGGCTGAAATTCCCCTTATTTCGGAACAAAAAGGCAGAAATTTCCCTTATTTTGGGGCAAAATTGCAAAAATTTCACTTATTTCAAGGAAAAAGGCAGAAATTTTCTTATATTGGGGCAAAAAGTCAGAAATTCCTAATATTTTGTGGCAAAAATGCAGAAATTCCCTTTATTTTGTGTCAAAAAGGCAGAAATTTCTTTTATGTTGGGGCAAAATTGCAGAAATTTCCCTTATTTCAGGGCAAAATTCAAAAATTACTTTTATTTTGGGGCAAAAAGACAGAAATTCCGTTTATTTTTGGGTTTAAAGTCAGAAATTTCACTTATTTTGAGGTAAAAAGGCAGAAATTCCCATTATTTTGGGGCAATAATGAAGAAATTTCCCTTTTTTATGGCAAAAAGGTATGCATTTTTCTTATTTACGGGCAAAAAGGCAGAAATTCCCCGTATTTTGGAGCAAAATTGCAGAAATTCCCCTAATTGTGGGGCAAAAAGGCAGAAATTCCCTCTATGTTGGGTCAAAAAGACAGAAATTCTCCTTATTTTGGGGCAAAACTCCGAAATACCACTTATTTTGGGGCAAAATTCCAGAAATTTCCCTTATTTTGGGGCAAAATTGCAGAAATTTCACTTATTTTGGAGCAAAAATGAAGAAATTTCACTTATTTCAGAATAAAACAGAAATTTTTTTATTTTGGGGCAAAAAGGCAGAAATTTCTTTTATTTTGGTACAAAATTGAAGAAATTTCTCTTTTTTTGGGGCAAAAACGCAGAAATTTCCCATATTTTGGGGCAAAAATGCAGAAATTTCCCTTATTTTGACGTAAAAAGACTGAAATTCCCCTTATTTGGGGGCAAAAAGGGAGAAATTTTTCTTATTTGAGGCAAAATTTCAGCAATTTCACTTATTTAAGGGTAATAAGTCAGAAATTTTCCTTATCTTGGGGCAAAAAATACAGAAATTCTTTTTGTTTTGGGGAAAAAAGACAGAAATTCCACTTATTAAGAGGCAAAAAAGCAGAAATTCCCTTATTTTGGAGCAAAAATGAAGAAATTTCACTTTTTAAAGGCAAAAAGGTATGCATTCTTTTTATTTTTGGGCAAAAAGGCAGAAATTCCCCTTATTTTAGAGCAAAATTGCAGAAATTTCCCAAATTGTGGGGCAAAAATGCAGAAATTCTCCTTATTTTGGGGGAAAACACAGAAATTCCACTTATTTTGGAGCAAAATTCCAGAAATTTCACTTATATTTGGGCAAAAAG
Source organism: Micromys minutus (assembly GCF_963924665.1). NCBI lineage: Eukaryota > Metazoa > Chordata > Mammalia > Rodentia > Muridae > Micromys > Micromys minutus. The sequence continues at coordinate 214,481 of NW_027667477.1, forward strand.
GCTGAAATTTCTTTCATTTTGTTACAAAATTTTAGAAATTTTTCTTATTTTGTAGCAAAAAGGCAGAAATTTACCATATTATGGGGCAAAAATGCAGAAATTCCCCTTATTTTGAAGCAAAAATGAAGAAATTTTTTTTTATGGCAAAAAGGTATGCATTCTTCTTATTTTCAGGCAAAAAGGCAGAAATTCCCTGTATTTTGAGCAACATTGCAGAAATTCCCCTAATTGTGGGGCAAAAAGGCAGAAATTCCCTATATGTTGGGGCAAAAAGACAGACATTCTTCTTATTTTGGGGCAAAACAGAGAAATTCCACTTATTTTGGGGCAAAATTCCAGAATTTTCCTATATTTTGGGGCCAAATTGCAGAAATTTCACTTATTTTGGGGCAAAATTTCAGAAATTTCACTTATTTCAGGGAAAAAAAGCAGCAATTTTTTTATTTTGGGGCAAAAGGCAGAAATTTCCCATATTTTGAAGCAAAAATGCAGAAATTCCCCTTATTTTGAGGTAAAAAGGCTGAAATTCCCTTTATTTGGGTGCAAAAAGCCAGAAATTTCTCTTATTTAGAGGCAAAATTGCAGAAATTTCACTTATTTCAGGGTAATAAATCAGAAATTTTCTTTATTTTGGGGCAAAAAAGACAGAAATTCTATTTGTTTTGGGGGAAAAAACAGAAATTCGAATTATTTAGAGAAAAAAAGCAGAAATTCTTCTTATTTTGGAGCAAAAATGAAAAAATTTCCCTCTTTTATGGCAAAAAGGTATGCATTCTTCTTATTTTCAGACAAAAAGGCAGAAATTCCTCGTATTTTGGAGCAAAATTGCAGAAATTCCTCTAATTGTGGGGCAAAAAGGCAGAAATTCCTTATATGTTGGGGCAAAGAGACAGAAATTCTCCTTATTTTGTGGCAAAACTCAGAAATTTCACTTATTTTGGGGCAAAATTGCAGAAATTTCAGTTATTTCAGAAAAAAAAGCATAAATTTTCTTATTTTGGGGCAAAAAGGCAGAAATTTCTTTTATTTTGGTACAAAATTGCATTAATTTTTCTTATTTTGGGGCCAAAAGTCAGAAATTTCCCATATTTTGGGGCAAAAATGCAAAAATTCCCCTTATTTTGGGGTAAAAAGTCTGAAATTCCCTTATTTGGGGGCAAAAAAGCAGAAATTTCACTTATTTAAGGAAAAAAAGTCAGAAATTTTCCTTATTTTGGGGCAAAAAGACAGAAATTCCTTTTGTTTTAGAGAAAAAAGACAGAAATTCCACTTATTTAGAGGCAAAAAAGCAGAAATTCCCCTTATTTTGAGGTAAAAAGGCTGAAATTCCTCTTATTTGGGGGCAAAAAGGCAGAAATTTCCTTTATTTTGGGGCAAAATTGCAGAAATTTCACTTATTTCAGGGTAATAAGTCAGAAATTTTCCTTATTTTGGGGCAAAAAAGACAGAAATTTCCTTTGTTTTGGGGGAAAAAGACAGAAATTCCACTTATTTAGAGGCAAATGCAGAAATTACCCTTATTTTGAAGCAAAAATGAAGAAATTTCCATTTTTTATGGCAAAAAGGTATGCATTCTTCTTATTTTCGGACAAAAAGGCAGAAATTCTTCGTATTTTGGAGCAAAATTGCAGAAATTCCCCTAATTTTGGGGCAAAAAGGCAGAAATTCCCTATATGTTGGGGCAAAAGGACAGAAATTCTCCTTATTTTGTGGCAAAACTCAGAAATACCATTTATTTTGAGGCAAAATTCCAGAAATTTCCCTTATTTTGGGGCAAAATTGCAGAAATTTCACTTAATTTGGGCAAAATTGCAGAAATTTCACTTATTTCAGAAAAAAAAGCAGAAATTTTTTTATTTTGGGGCAAAAAGGCAGAAATTTCTTTTATTTTGGTACAAAATTGAAGAAATTTTTCTTATTTTGGAACAAAAACGCAGAAAGTTCCCATAATTTGGACAAAAATGCAGAAATTTCTTTTTTTTTTTTGACGTAAAAAGGCTGAAATTCCCCTTATTTGGGGGCAAAAAGGGAGAAATTTTTCTTATTTTGAGGCAAAATACAGCAATTTCACTTATTTCAGGGTGATAAGTCAGAAATTTTCCTTATCTTGGGGCAAAAAATACAGAAATTCTTTTTGTTTTGGGGAAAAAAGACAGAAATTCCACTTATTTAGAGGCAAAAAAGCAGAAATTCCCTTATTTTGGAGCAAAAATGAAGAAATTTCCCTTTTTTGTGGCAAAAGGTATACATTCCCCTTATTTTCGGGCTAAAAAGCAGAAATTCCCCGTATTTTGGAGCAAAATTATAGAAATTCCCCTAATGGTGGGGCAAAAAGGCAGAAATTCCCTATATGTTAGGGCAAAAGACAGAAATTCTCCTTATTTTGGTGCAAAACTCAGAAATTCCACTTATTTTGGGGCAAAATTCCAGAGATTTCCCTTATTTTGGGACAAAATTGCAGAAATTTCACTTATTTTGGGGCAAAATTGCAGAAATTTCATTTATTTCAGGGAAAAAAGGCAGAAATTTTCCTTATTTTGGGGCAAAAAGGCAGAAATTCCTAATATTTTGTTGCAAAAATGCAGAAATTCCCCTTATTTTGAGGTAAAAGGGTGAAATTCCCCTTATTTGGGGGCAAAAAGACTGAAATTTCCCTTATTTTGTGGCAAAATTGCAAAAATTTCCCTTATTTCAGGGTAATGAGTCAGAAAATTTCCTTATTTTATTGCAAAAAAGACCGAAATTCCTTTTGTTTTGGGGGAAAAAGAGAGAAATTCGACATATGTATAGGCAAAAAGCAGAAATTCCCCTTATTTTGGAGCAAAATTACAGAAATTTCCCTTTTTTATGGCAAAAAGGTATGCATTCTTCTTATTTTCGGGCAAAAAGGCAGAAATTCCCTATATGTTGGGGTAAAAACACAGAAATTCTCCTTATTTTGGGGCAAAACTCAGAAATTCCACTTATTTTGGGGCAAAATTCCAGAAATTTCCCTTATTTTGGGGCAAAATTGCAGAAATTTCACTTATTTTGGGACAAAATTGGAGAAATTTCACTTATTTCAGGGAAAAAAGGCAGAAATTTTCCTTATTTTGGGGCAAAAAGGCAGAAATTTCCCATATTTTGGTACAAAATTGCAGAAATTTTTCTTATTTTGGGCAAAAAGTAAGAAATTTCCCATATTTTGGGGCAAAAATGCAGAAATTTCCTTTATTTTGAGGTAAAAAGGCTGAAATTCCCCTTATTTGTGGGTAAAAAAGCAGAAATTTCCCTTATTTTTGGGCAAATTTGTAGAAATTTCACTTATTTCAGGGTAATAAATCAGAAATTTTCCTTATTTTGGGGCAAAAAAGACAGAAATTCCCTTTGTTTTGGGGGAAAAAGACAGAAATTCCACTTATTTAGAGGCATAAAAGCAGAAATTCCCCTCATTTTGGACAAAAATGAAGAAATTTCCCTTTTTTATGGCAAAAAGGTATGCATTCTTATTATTTTCGGACAAAAAAGGCAGAAATTCCCCGTATTTTGGAGCAAAATTGCAGAAATTCCCCAAATTGTGGGGCAAAAATGCAGTAATTCCCTATATGTTGGGGCAAAAAGACAGAAATTCTCCTTATTTTAGGGCAAAACTCAGAAATTTAACTTATTTTGGGCCAAAATTTCAGAAATTTCACTTATTTCAGAAAAAAAAGCAGAAATTTTCTTATTTTGGGGCCAAAAGGCTGAAATTTCTTTTATTTTGTAACAAAATTGCAGAATTTTTTTTATTTTGGGGCAAAAATGCAGAAATTTCCCATATTTTGGGGCAAAAATGCAGAAATTTCTTTTATTTTGAGGTAAAAGGCTGAAATTCCCCTTATTTGGGGGCAAAAAGGCAGAAATTTCTCTTATTTTGGGGCAAAATTGCAGAAATTTCACTTATTTCAGGGTAATAAGTCAGAAATTTTTCTTATTTTGGGGCCAAAAAACAGAAATAACCTTTGTTTGGGGGGAAAAAGACAGAAATTCCACTTTTTTAGAGGCAAAAAAGCAGAAATTCCCTTTATTTTGGAGCAAAAATAAAGAAATTTCACTTTTTAAAGGCAAAAAGGTATGCATTCTTCTTATTTTTGGGCAAAAAGGCAGAAATTCCCCTTATTTTGGAGCAAAATTGCAGAAATTTCCCAAATTGTGGGGCAAAAATGCAGAAATTCTCCTTATTTTGGGGGAAAACACAGAAATTCCACTTATTTTGGAGCAAAATTCCAGAAATTTCACTTATTTTTGGGCAAAAAGGCTGAAATTTCTTTCATTTTGTTACAAAATTTTAGAAATTTTTCTTATTTTGTAGCAAAAAGGCAGAAATTTACCATATTATGGGGCAAAAATGCAGAAATTCCCCTTATTTTGAGGAAAAAGGCTGAAATTCCCCTTAATTGGGGGCAAACAGGCAGAAATTTCCTTATTTTGTGACAAAATTGCAAAACTTTCACTTATAAAGGGTAATAAGTCAGAAATTTTCCTTACTTTGGGACAAAATGCAGAAATTCTTAATATTTTGTGGCAAAAATGCAGAAATTCCCCTTATTTTGAGATAAAAAGGCTGAAATTCCCCTTATTTGGGGGCAAAAAGGCAGAAATTTCCATTATTTTGGGGCAAAATTGCAGACATTTCTCTTATTTTAGGGTAATAAGTCAGAAATTTTCCTTATTTTGGGCAAAATAGACAGAAATTCTCTTTGCTTTGGGAAAAAAATACATAAATTCCACTTATTTAGAGGCAAAAAAGCAGAAATTCCCCTTATTTTGGAGGAAAAATGAAGAAATTTCCCTTTTTTATGGCAAAAAGTTATGTATTCTTCTTTTTTCGGGAAAAAAGGCAGAAATTCCCCGTATTTTGGAGCAAAATTGCAGAAATTCCCCTAATTGTGGGGCAAAAAGGCAGAAATTCCCTATATGTTGGGGCAAAAAGACAGAAATTCTCCTTATTTTGGGGTAGAACTCAGAAATCCACTTATTTTGGGGCAGAATTCCAGAGATTTCCCTTATTTTGGGGCAAAATTGCAGAAATTTTTTATTTTGGTACAAAATTTCAGATATTTTTCTTATTTTGGAGCAAAAAAGCAGAAATTTCCCATATTTTGGGGCAAAAATGCAGAAATTCCTTTTATTTTGAGGAAAAAGGCTGAAATTCCCCTAAATTGGGGGCAAAAAGTCAGAAATTTCCTTATTTTAGGGCAAAATTGCAAAAATTTCAATTATTACAGGGTAATAAGTAAGAAATTTTCCTTATTTTGGGGCAAAAAGGCAGAAATTCCTAATATGTTGTGGCAAAAATGCAGAAATTCCCCTTATTTTGAGGTAAAAAGGCTGAAATTAACTTTATTTGGGGGCCAAAAGGCAGAAATTTCTTTTATGTTGTTACAAAATTGCAGAATTTTTTTTATTTTGGGGCAAAAAGGCAGAAATTTCCCATATTTTGGGGCAAAAATGCAGAAATTTCTCTTATTTTGAGGTAAAAGGCTGAAATTCCCCTTATGTGGGGGCAAAAAGGCAGAAATTTCTCTTATTTTGGGGCAAAATTGCAGAAATTTCACTTATTTTAGGGTAATAAGTCAGAAATTTTCCTTATTTTGGGGCCAAAAATCAGAAATAACCTTTTTTTGGGGAAAAAGACAGTAATTCCACTTTTTTAGAGGCAAAAAAGCAGAAATTCCCCTTAATTTGGAGCAAAAATGAAGAAATTTCACTTATTAAGGGCAAAAAGGTATGCATTCTTCTTATTTTTGGGCAAAATAGCAGAAATTCCCCTTATTTTGGAGCAAAATTGCAGAAATTTCCCAAATTGTGGGGCAAAAATGCAGAAATTCCCAATATGTTGGGGCAAAAATACAGAAATTCTCCTTATTTTGGGGCAAAACTCAGAAATTCCACTTATTTTGGGGCATAATTCCAATAATTTCCCTTATTTTGGGGCAAAATTGCAGAAATTCACTTATTTTGGGCAAAATTGCAGAAAATTCACTTATTTCAGAAAAAAAGCATAAATTTTTTATTTTGGGGCAAAATTGCAGAAATTTCACTTATTTCAGGGTAATAAGTCAGAAATTTTCCTTATTTTGGGGCAAAAAGGCAGAAATTCCTAATATTTTGTGGCAAAAATGCAGAAAATCCCCTTTTTTTGAGGTAAAAATGCTGAAATTCCCCTTATTTGGGGGCAAAAAGGCAGAAATTTCCATTATTTTTGCCACAATTGCAGAAATTTCACTTATTTCAGGGTAATAAGTCAGGAATTTTCCTTATATTGGTGCAAAAAAGACAGAAATTCCCTTTGTTTTGGGGGAAAATACATAAATTCCACTTATTTAGAGGCAAAAAAGCAGAAATTCCCCTTATTTTGGAGCAATAATGAAGAAATTTCACTTTTTTATGGCAAAAAGCTATGCATTCTTCTTATTTTCGGGCAAAAAGGCAGAAATTCCCCATATTTTGGAGCAAAATTGCAGAAATTCCCCTAATTGTGGGGCAAAAATGCAGAAATTCACTATATGTTAAGGCAAAAAGACAGAAATTCTCTTTATTTTGGGGCAAAACTCAGAAATTCCTCTTATTTTGGAGCGAAATTCCAGAAATTTCACTTATTTTGGGGCAAAAAGGCAGAAATTTCTATTATTTTGGTACAAAATTTAGAAATTTTTCTTATTTTGTAGCAAAAAGGCAGAAATTTCCCATATTTTGGGGCAAAAATGCAGAAATTCCCCTTATTTTGAGGAAAAAGGCTGAAATTCCCCTTAATTGGGGGCAAACAGGCAGAAATTTCCTTATTTTGTGGCAAAATTGCAAAAATTTCACTTACTTCAGGGTAATAAGTCAGAAATTTTTTTTATTTTGGGGCAAAAAGGCAAAAATTCCTAATATTTTGTGGCAAAATGCAGAAATTCCCCTAATTTTGAGATAAAAAGGCTGAAATTCCCCTTATTTGGGCGCAAAAAGGCAGAAATTTCCATTATTTTGGGGCAAAATTGCAGAAATTTCACTTATTTTAGGGTAATAAGTCAGAAATTTTCTTTATTTTGGGCAAAAAAGACAGAATTTCCCTTTGTTTTGGAAGAAAAAGACAGAAATTCCACTTATTTAGAGGCAAAAAAGCAGAAATTCTCCTTATTTTGGGGCAAAATTGCAGAAATTTCACTTACTTCAGGGTAATAAGTCAGAAATTTTCCTTATTTTGTGGCAAAAAATACAGAAATTACCTTTGTTTTCGGGGAAAAAGACAGAAATTCCACTTATTTAGAGGCAAAAAAGCAGAAATTCCCCTTATTTTGGAGCAAAAATGAAGAAATTTCCCTTTTTTATGGCAAAAAGTTATGCATTCTTCTTATTTTCAGGCAAAAAGGCAGGAATTCCCTGTATTTTGGAGCAAAATTGCAGAAATTCCCCTAATTGTGGGGCAAAAAGGCAGAAATTCCCTATATGTTGGGGCAAAAAGACAGAAATTCTCCTAATTTTGGGGCAGAACTCAGAAATTCCACTTATTTTGGGGCAAAATTCTAAAGATTTCCCTTATTTTTGGGCAAAATTGCAGAAATTTCACTTATTTCAAAAAAAAGCAGAAATTTTCTTATTTTGGGGCAAGAAGGCAGAAATTTCTTTTATTTTGGTAAAAAATTGCAGAAATTTTTCTTATTTTGGAGCAAAAAAGCAGAAATTTCCCATATTTTGGGGCAAAAATGCCGAAATTCCCCTTATTTTGATGAAAAAGGCTGAAATTTCCCTTAATTGGAAGCAAAAAGTCAGAAATTTCCTTATTTTGGGGCAAAATTGCAAAAATTTCACTTAATTCAGGGTAATAAGTAAGAAATTTTTCTTAATTTGGGGCAAAAAGGCAGAAATTCCTAATATTTTGTGGCAAAAATGCAAAAATTTCCCTTATTTTTAGGTAAAAAGGCTGAAATTCCCATTATTTGGGGGCAAAAAGGCAGAAATTTCCCTTATTTTGGGTCAAAATTGCAGAAATTTCACTTATTTCAGGATAATAAGTCAGAAATTTTCCTTATTTTGGGCAAAAAAGACAGAAATTCCCTTTGTTTTGGGGAAAAAATACATAAATTCCACTTATTTAGAGGCAAAAAAGCAGAAATTCCCCTTATTTAGGAGCAAAAATGAAGAAATTTCCCTTTTTTATGGCAAAAAGGTATGCATTCTTCTTATTTTCGGGCAAAAAGGCAGAAATTCCCCGTATTTTGGAGCAAAATTGCAGAAATTCCCCTAATTGTGGGGCAAAAAAGCAGAAATTCCCTCTATGTTAAGGCAAAAAGACAGAAATTCTCTTTATTTTGCGGCAAAACTCAGAAATTCCTCTTATTTTGGAGCAAAATTCCAGAAATTTCACTTATTTTGGGGCAAAAAGGCAGTAATTTCTATTATTTTGGTACAAAATTGTAGAAATTTTTCTTACTTTGTAGCAAAAAGGCAGAAATTTCCCATATTTTGGGGCAAAATTGCAGATATTTCACTTATTTCAGGGTAATAAGTCAGAAATTTTCCTTATTTTGGGGCAAAAAGGCAGAAATTCCTAATATTTTGTGGCAAAAATGCAGAAATGTTACTTATTTTGAGGTAAAAATGCTGAAATTCCCCTTATTTGAAGGCAAAAAGGCAGAAATTTCCCAAATTTTGGGGCAAAATTGCAGAAATTTTACTTATTTCAGGGTAATAAATCAGAAATTTCCCTTATTTTGGGGCAAAAAAGACAGAAATTCCTTTTGTTTTGGGGGAAAAAACAGAAATTCCAATTATTTAGAGGAAAAAAGCAGAAATTCCTCTTATTTTGGAGCAAAAATGAAAAAATTTCACTTTTTTATGGCAAAAAGGTATGCATTCTCATTTTCGGACAAAAAGGCAGAAATTGCTCGTATTATGGAGCAAAACTGCATAAATTCCCCTAATTGTGGGGCAAAAAGGCAGAAATTCCTTATATGTTGGGGCAAAAAGACAGAAATTCTCTTTATTTTGTAGCAAAACTCAGAAATTTCACTTATTTTTGGGCAAAATTGCAGAAATTTCAGTTATTTCAGAAAAAAAAGCAGAAATTTTCTTATTTTGGGGCAAAAAGGCAGAAATTTCTTTTATTTTGGTACAAAATTGCAGAATTTTTTCTTATTTTGGGGCAAAAAGGCAGAAATTTCCCATATTTTGGGGCAAAAATGCAGAAATTCCCCTTATTTTGGGGTAAAAAGGCTGAAATTCCCTTATTTGGGGGCAAAAAAGCAGAAATTTCACTTATTTTGGGGCAAAATTGCAGAAATTTTCCTTATTTTGGTGCAAAAAAGTCAGAAATTCCCTTTGTTTTGGGGGAAAAAGACAGAAATTCCACTCATTTAGAGGCAAAAAAAGCGGAAATTCCCCTCATTTTGGAGCAAAAATGAAGAAATTTCTCTTTTTTATGGCAAAAAGGTATGCATTCTACTTATTTTCGGGCAAAAAGGCAGAAATTCCCCGTATTTTGGAGCAAAATTGCAGAAATTCCCCTAATTGTGGGGCAACAAGGCAGAAATTCCCTATATGTTGGGGCAAAAATACAGAAATTCTCATTATTTTGGGGCAAAACTCAAAAATTCCACATATTTGGGGGCAAAATTCCATAAATTTCCCTTATTTTGGGACAAAATTGCAGAAATTTCACTTATTTGGGGGCAAAATTTCAGAAATTTCAATTATTTCAGGGAAAAAAGGCAGTAATTTTCTTTATTTTGAAGCAAAAAGGCTGAAATTCCTAATATTTTGTGGCAAAAATACAGAAATTCTCCTTACTTTTAGGTAAAAAGGCTGAAATTTCCCATATTTGGGGGTAAAAAGGCAAAAATTTCCCTTATTTTGGGGCAAAATTGCAGAAATTTCACTTATTTCAGGGTAATAAGTCAGAAATTTTTTTAATTTTGGGGCAAAAAAGACAGAAGTTTCCTTTGTTTTGGGGCAAAAAGACAGAAATTCCACTTATTTAGAGGCAAAAGAGCAGAAATTTTCCTTATTTTGGAGCAAAAATGAAGAAATTTCCCTTTTTTATGGCAAAAAGGTATGCATTCTTCTTATTTTCGGACAAAAAGGCAGAAATTCCCCATATTTTGGAGCAAAATTGCAGAAATTCCTCTAATTGTGGGTCAAAAAGGCAGAAATTCCCTATATGTTGGGTGCAAAAAGAAAGAAATTCTCCTTATTTTGGGGCAAAACTCAGAAATTCCACTTATTTTGGGGCAAAATTCCAGAAATTTCCCTTATTTTGGGGCAAAATTGCAGAAATTTCACTTATTTTGGGACAAACTTGGAGAAATTTCACTTATTTCAGGGAAAAAAGGCAGAAATTTTCTTTATTTTGGGGCAAAAGGGCTGAAATTCCTAATATTTTGTGGCAAAAATGCAGAAATACCCCTTACTTTTAGGTAAAAAGGCTGAAATTCCCCATATTTGGGGGCAAAAGGGCAGAAATTTCCCTTATTTTGGGGCAAAATTGCAGAAATTTCACTTATTTCAGGGTAATACGTCAGAAATTTTTTTTTAGGGCAAAAAAGACAAAAATTCCCTTTGTTTTGGGGGAAAAAGACAGAAATTACACTTATTTAGAGGCAAAAAAGCAGAAATTCCCCTTATTTTGAAGCAAAAATGAAGAAATTTCCATTTTTATGGCAAAAAGGTATGCATTCTTCTTATTTTCGGACAAAAAGGCAGAAATTCCCCGTATTTTGGAGCAAAATTGCAGAAATTCCCTTAAAGGTGGGGCAAAAAGGCAGAAATTCCCTATATGTTGGGGCAAAAGGACAGAAATTCTCCTTATTTTGGGGCAAAACTCAGAAATACCACTTATTTTGGAGCAAAATTCCAGAAATTTCCCTTATTTTGGAACAAAATTGCAGAACTTTCACTTATTTTGGGCAAAATTGCAGAAATTTAACTTATTTTAGAAAAAAAGCAGAAATTTTCTTATTTTGGGGCAAAAAGGCAGATTTTTTTTTATTTTGGTACAAAATTGCAGAAATTTTTCTTATTTTGGGGCTAAAACGCAGAAATTTCCCATATTTTGGGGCAAAAATGCAAAAATTTCACTTATTTTAGGGTAATAAGTCAGAAATTTTCTTTATTTTGGGCAAAAAAGACAGAATTTCCCTTTGTTTTGGGGGAAAAATACATAAATTCCACTTATTTAGAGGCAAAAAAGCAGAAATTCTCCTTATTTTGGGGCAAAATTGCAGAAATTTCACTTACTTCAGGGTAATAAGTCAGAAATTTTCCTTATTTTGTGGCAAAAAATACAGAAATTACCTTTGTTTTCGTGGAAAAAGACAGAAATTCCACTTATTTAGAGGCAAAAAAGCAGAAATTCCCCTTATTTTGGAGCAAAAAAAGAAATCTCCCTTTTTTATGGCAAAAAGTTATGCATTCTTTTTATTTTCAGGCAAAAAGGCAGAAATTTCCCGTATTTTGGAGCAAAATTGCAGAAATTCCCCTAATTGTGGAGCAAAAAGGCAGAAATTCCCTATATGTTGGGGCAAAAAGACAGAAATTCTCCTAATTTTGGGGCAGAACTCAGAAATTCCACTTATTTGGGGGCAAAATTCTAAAGATTTCCCTTATTTTTGGGCAAAATTGCAGAAATTTCACTTATTTCAAAAAAAAGTAGAAATTTTCTTATTTTGGGGCAAGAAGGCAGAAATTTCTTTTATTTTGGTAAAAAATTGCAGAAATTTTTCTTATTTTGGAGCAAAAAAGCAGAAATTTCCCATATTTTGGGGCAAAAATGCCGAAATTCCACTTATTTTGATGAAAAGGCTGAAATTCCCCTTAATTGGAAGCAAAAAGTCAGAAATTTCCTTATTTTGGGGCAAAATTGCAAAAATTTCACTTAATTCAGGGTAATAAGTAAGAAATTTTCCTTATTTTGGGGCAAAAAGGCAGAAATTCCTAATATTTTGTGACAAAAATGAAAAAAATTCCCCTTATTTTGAGGTAAAAAGGCTGAAATTCCCATTATTTGGGGGCAAAAAGGCAGAAATTTCCCTTATTTTGGGGCAAAATTGCAGAAATTTCACTTATTTCAGGATAATAAGTCAGAAATTTTCCTTATTTTGGGCAAAAAAGACAGAAATTCCCTTTGTTTTGGGGGAAAAATACATAAATTCCACTTATTTAGAGGCAAAAAAGCAGAAATTCCCCTTATTTAGGAGCAAAAATGAAGAAATTTCCCTTTTTTATGGCAAAAAGGTATGCATTCTTCTTATTTTCGGGCAAAAAGGCAGAAATTCCCCGTATTTTGGAGCAAAATTGCAGAAATTCCCCTAATTGTGGGGCAAAAAGGCAGAAATTCCCTATATGTTAAGGAAAAAAGACAGAAATTCTCTTTATTTTGGGGCAAAACTCAGAAATTCCTCTTATTTTGGAGCAAAATTCCAGAAATTTCACTTATTTTGGGGCAAAAAGGCAGTAATTTCTATTATTTTGGTACAAAATTGTAGAAATTTTTCTTATTTTGTAGCAAAAAGGCAGAAATTTCCCATATTTTGGGGCAAAAATGCAGAAATTCCCCTTATTTTGAGGTAAAAAGGCTGAAATTCCCCTTATCTGGGGGCAAAAAGGCAGAAATTTCCATTATTTTGGGGCACAATTGCAGAAATTTCACTTATTTCAGGGTAATAAGTCAGGAATTTTCCTTATTTTGGTGCAAAAAAGACAGAAATTCCCTTTGTTTTGGGGGAAAAATACATAAATTCCACTTATTTAGAGGCAAAAAAGCAGAAATTCCCCTTATTTTGGAGCAATAATGAAGAAATTTCACTTTTTTATGGCAAAAAGCTATGCATTCTTCTTATTTTCGGGCAAAAAGTCAGAAATTCCCCATATTTTGGAGCAAAATTGCAGAAATTCCCCTAATTGTGGGGCAAAAAGGCAGAAATTCCCTATATGTTAAGGCAAAAAGACAGAAATTCTCTTTATTTTGGGGCAAAACTCAGAAATTCCTCTTATTTTGGAGCGAAATTCCAGAAATTTCACTTATTTTGGGGCAAAAAGGCAGAAATTTCTATTATTTTGGTACAAAATTGTAGAAATTTTTCTTATTTCGTAGCAAAAAGGCAGAAATTTCCCATATTTTGGGGCAAAAATCAGAAATTCCCCTTATTTTGAGGAAAAAGCCTGAAATTCCCCTTCATTGGGGGCAAACAGGCAGAAATTTCCTTATTTTGTGGCAAAATTGCAAAAATTTCACTTACTTCAGGGTAATAAGTCAGAAATTTTTCTTATTTTGGGGCAAAAAGGCAGAAATTAATAATATTTTGTGGCAAAATGCAGAAATTCCCCTTATTTTGAGATAAAAAGGCTGAAATTCCCCTTATTTGGGGGCAAAAAGGCAGAAATTTCCATTATTTTGGGGCAAAATTGCAGAAATTTCACTTATTTTAGGGTAATAAGTCAGAAATTTTCCTTATTTTGGGCAAAAAAGACAGAAATTCCCTTTGTTTTGGGGGAAAAATACATAAATTCCACTTATTTAGAGGCAAAAAAGCAGAAATGCTCCTTATTTTGGGGCAAAATTGCAGAAATTTCACTTACTTCAGGGTAATAAGTCAGAAATTTTCCTTATTTTGTGGCAAAAAATACAGAAATTACCTTTGTTTTCGGGGAAAAAGACAGAAATTCCACTTATTTAGAGGCAAAAAAGCAGAAATTCCCCTTATTTTGGAGCAAAAATGAAGAAATTTCCCTTTTTTATGGCAAAAAGTTATGCATTCTTCTTATTTTCAGGCAAAAAGGCAGGAATTCCCCGTATTTTGGAGCAAAATTGCAGAAATTCCCCTAATTGTGGGGCAAAAATGCAGAAATTCCCTATATGTTGGGGCAAAAAGACAGAAATTCTCCTAATTTTGGGGCAGAACTCAGAAATTCCACTTATTTTGGGGCAAAATTCTAAAGATTTCCCTTATTTTTGGGCAAAATTGCAGAAATTTCACATATTTCAAAAAAAAGCAGAAATTTTCTTATTTTGGGGCAAGAAGGCAGAAATTTCTTTTATTTTGGTAAAAAATTGCAGAAATTTTTCTTATTTTGGAGCAAAAAAGCAGAAATTTCCCATATTTTGGGGCAAAAATGCCAAAATTCCCCTTATGTTGATGAAAAAGTCTGAAATTCCCCTTAATTGGAAGCAAAAAGTCAGAAATTTCCTTATTTTGGGGCAAAATTGCAAAAATTTCACTTAATTCAGGGTAATAAGTAAGAAATTTTCCTTATTTTGGGGCAAAAAGGAAGAAATTCCTAATATTTTGTGACAAAAATGCAAAAATTCCCCTTATTTTGAGGTAAAAAGGCTGAAATTCCCACTATTTGGGGGCAAAAAGGCAGAAATTTCCCTTATTTTGGGGCAAAATTGCAAAATTTCACTTATTTCAGGATAATAAGTAAGAAATTTTCCTTATTTTGGGCAAAAAAGACAGAAATTCCCTATGTTTTGGGGGAAAAATACATAAATTCCACTTATTTAGAGGCAAAAAAGCAGAAATTCCCCTTATTTAGGAGCAAAAATGAAGAAATTTCCCTTTTTTATGGCAAAAAGGTATGCATTCTTCTTATTTTCGGGCAAAAAGGCAGAAATTCCCCGTATTTTGGAGCAAAATTGCAGAAATTCCCCTAATTGTGGGTCAAAAAGGCAGAAATTCCCTATATGTTGGGGCAAAAAGACAGAAATTCTCCTTATTTTGGGGCAAAATTCAGAAATTCCACTTATTTTGGGGCAAAAATCCAGAAATTTCTCTTATTTTGGGGCAAAATTGCAGAAATTTCACTTATTTTGGGACAAAATTGGAGAAATTTCACTTATTTCAGGGAAAAAAGGCAGAAATTTTCTTTATTTTGGGGCAAAAGGGCTGAAATTCCTAATATTTTGTGGCAAAAATGCAGAAATTCTCCTTACTTTTAGGTAAAAAGGCTGAAATTCCCTATATTTGGGGGCAAAAGGGCAGAAATTTCCCTTATTTTGGGGCAAAATTGCAGAAATTTCACTTATTTCAGGATAATAAGTCAGAAATTTTTTTTATTTAGGGCAAAAAAGACAAAAATTCCCTTTGTTTTGGGGGAAAAAGACAGAAATTACACTTATTTAGAGGCAAAAAAGCAGAAATTCCCCTTATTTTGAAGCAAAAATGAAGAAATTTCCATTTTTTATGGCAAAAAGGTATGCATTCTTCTTATTTTCGGACAAAAAGGCAGAAATTCCCCGTATTTTGGAGCAAAATTGCAGAAATTCCCTTAAAGGTGGGGCAAAAAAGCAGAAATTCCCTATATGTTGGGGCAAAAGGACAGAAATTCTCCTTATTTTGGGGCAAAACTCAGAAATACCACTTATTTTGGAGCAAAATTCCAGAAATTTCCCTTATTTTGGAACAAAATTGCAGAAATTTCACTTATTTTGGGCAAAATTGCAGAAATTTAACTTATTTTAGAAAAAAAGCAGAAATTTTCTTATTTTGGGGCAAAAAGGCAGAATTTTTTTTATTTTGGTACAAAATTGCAGAATTTTTTCTTATTTTGGGGCTAAAACGCAGAAATTTCCCATATTTTGGGGCAAAAATGCAAAAATTTCACTTATTTTAGGGTAATAAGTCAGAAATTTTCCTTATTTTGGGTAAAAAAGACAGAATTTCCCTTTGTTTTGGGGGAAAAATACATAAATTCCACTTATTTAGAGTCAAAAAAGCAGAAATTCTCCTTATTTTGGGGCAAAATTGAAGAAATTTCACTTACTTCAGGGTAATAAGTCAGAAATTTTCCTTATTTTGTGGCAAAAAATACAGAAATTACCTTTGTTTTCGGGGAAAAAGACAGAAATTCCACTTATTTAGAGGCAAAAAAGCAGAAATTCCCCTTATTTTGGAGCAAAAATGAAGAAATTTCCCTTTTTTATGGCAAAAAGTTATGCATTCTTCTTATTTTCAGGCAAAAAGGCAGGAATTCCCTGTATTTTGGAGCAAAATTGCAGAAATTCCCCTAATTGTGGGGCAAAAAGGCAGAAATTCCCTATATGTTGGGGCAAAAAGACAGAAATTCTCCTAATTTTGGGGCAGAACTCAGAAATTCCACTTATTTTGGGGCAAAATTCTAAAGATTTCCCTTATTTTTGGGCAAAATTGCAGAAATTTCACTTATTTCAAAAAAAAGCAGAAATTTTCTTATTTTGGGGCAAGAAGGCAGAAATTTCTTTTATTTTGGTAAAAAATTGCAGAAATTTTTCTTATTTTGGAGCAAAAAAGCAGAAATTTCCCATATTTTGGGGCAAAAATGCAGAAATTCCCCTTATTTTGAGGTAAAAAGGCTGAAATTCCCCTTATTTGGGGGCAAAAAGGCAGAAATTTCCATTATTTTGGGGCACAATTGCAGAAATTTCACTTATTTCAGGGTAATAAGTCAGGAATTTTCCTTATTTTGGTGCAAAGAAGACAGAAATTCCCTTTGTTTTGTGGGAAAAATACATAAATTCCACTTATTTAGATGCAAAAAAGCAGAAATTCCCCTTATTTTGGAGCAATAATGAAGAAATTTCACTTTTTTATGGCAAAAAGCTATGCATTCTTCTTATTTTCGGGCAAAAAGGCAGAAATTCCCCATATTTTGGAGCAAAATTGCAGAAATTCCCCTAATTGTGGGGCAAAAAGGCAGAAATTCCCTATATGTTAAGGCAAAAAGACAGAAATTCTCTTTATTTTGGGGCAAAACTCAGAAATTCCTCTTATTTTGGAGCGAAATTCCAGAAATTTCACTTATTTTGGGGCAAAAAGGCAGAAATTTCTATTATTTTGGTACAAAATTGTAGAAATTTTTCTTATTTTGTAGCAAAAAGGCAGAAATTTCCCATATTTTGGGGCAAAAATGCAGAAATTCCCCTTATTTTGAGGAAAAAGCCTGAAATTCCCCTTAATTGGGGGCAAACAGGCAGAAATTTCCTTATTTTGTGGCAAAATTGCAAAAATTTCACTTACTTCTGGGTAATAAGTCAGAAATTTTTCTTATTTTGGGGCAAAAAGGCAGAAATTCCTAATATTTTGTGGCAAAATGCAGAAATTCCCCTTATTTTGAGATAAAAAGGCTGAAATTCCCCTTATTTGGGGGCAAAAAGGCAGAAATTTCCATTATTTTGGGGCAAAATTGCAGAAATTTCACTTATTTTAGGGTAATAAGTCAGAAATTTTCCTTATTTTGGGCAAAAAAGACAGAATTTCCCTTTGTTTTGGGGGAAAAATACATAAATTCCACTTATTTAGAGGCAAAAAAGCAGAAATTCTCCTTATTTTGGGGCAAAATTGCAGAAATTTCACTTACTTCAGGGTAATAAGTCAGAAATTTTCCTTATTTTGTGGCAAAAAATACAGAAATTACCTTTGTTTTCGTGGAAAAAGACAGAAATTCCACTTATTTAGAGGCAAAAAAGCAGAAATTCCCCTTATTTTAAAGCAAAAAAAGAAATCTCCCTTTTTTATGGCAAAAAGTTATGCATTCTTTTTATTTTCAGGCAAAAAGGCAGAAATTCCCCGTATTTTGGAGCAAAATTGCAGAAATTCCCCTAATTGTGGAGCAAAAAGGCAGAAATTCCCTATATGTTGGGGCAAAAAGACAGAAATTCTCCTAATTTTGGGGCAGAACTCAGAAATTCCACTTATTTGGGGGCAAAATTCTAAAGATTTCCCTTATTTTTGGGCAAAATTGCAGAAATTTCACTTATTTCAAAAAAAAGTAGAAATTTTATTATTTTGGGGCAAGAAGGCAGAAATTTCTTTTATTTTGGTAAAAAATTGCAGAAATTTTTCTTATTTTGGAGCAAAAAAGCAGAAATTTCCCATATTTTGGGGCAAAAATGCCGAAATTCCCCTTATTTTGATGAAAAAGGCTGAAATTCCCCTTAATTGGAAGCAAAAAGTCAGAAATTTCCTTATTTTGGGGCAAAATTGCAAAAATTTCACTTAATTCAGGGTAATAAGTAAGAAATTTTCCTTATTTTGGGGCAAAAAGGCAGAAATTCCTAATATTTTGTGACAAAAATGAAAAAAATTCCCCTTATTTTGAGGTAAAAAGGCTGAAATTCCCATTATTTGGGGGCAAAAAGGCAGAAATTTCCCTTATTTTGGGGCAAAATTGCAGAAATTTCACTTATTTCAGGATAATAAGTCTGAAATTTTCCTTATTTTGGGCAAAAAAGACAGAAATTCCCTTTGTTTTGGGGGAAAAATACATAAATTCCACTTATTTAGAGGCAAAAAAGCAGAAATTCCCCTTATTTAGGAGCAAAAATGAAGAAATTTCCCTTTTTTATGGCAAAAAGGTATGCATTCTTCTTATTTTCGGGCAAAAAGGCAGAAATTCCCCGTATTTTGGAGCAAAATTGCAGAAATTCCCCTAATTGTGGGGCAAAAAGGCAGAAATTCCCTATATGTTAAGGCAAAAAGACAGAAATTCTCTTTATTTTGGGACAAAACTCAGAAATTCCTCTTATTTTGGAGCAAAATTCCAGAAATTTCCCTTATTTTGGGGCAAAAAGGCAGTAATTTCTATTATTTTGGTACAAAATTGTAGAAATTTTTCTTATTTTGTAGGAAAAAAGGCAGAAATTTCCCATATTTTGGGGCAAAATTGCAGATATTTCACTTATTTTAGGGTAATAAGTCAGAAATTTCCTTATTTTGGGGCAAAAAGGCAGAAATTCCTAATATTTTGTGGCAAAAATGCAGAAATGTTACTTATTTTGAGGTAAAAAGACTGAAATTCCCCTTATTTGAAGGCAAAAAGGCAGAAATTTCCCAAATTTTGGGGCAAAATTGCAGAAATTTTACTTATTTCAGGGTAATAAATCAGAAATTTCCCTTATTTTGGGGAAAAAAGACAGAAATTCCTTTTGTTTTGGGGGAAAAAACAGAAATTCCAATTATTTAGAAGAAAAAAGCAGAAATTCCTCTTATTTTGGAGCAATAATGAAAAAATTTAACTTTTTTATGGCAAAAAGGTATGCATTCTTATTTTCGGACAAAAAGGCAGAAATTCCTCGTATTATGGAGCAAAATTGCATAAATTCCCCTAATTGTGGGGCAAAAAGGCAGAAATTCCTTATATGTTGGGGCAAAATAACAGAATTTCTCTTTATTTTGTAGCAAAACTCAGAAATTTCACTTATTTTGGGGCAAAATTGCAGAAATTTCAGTTATTTCAGAAAAAAAAGCAGAAATTTTCTTATTTTAAGGCAAAAAGGCAGAAATTTCTTTTATTTTGGTAAAAAATTGCAGAATTTTTTTTTATTTTGGGGCAAAAAGGCAGAAATTTTCCATATTTTGGGGCAAAAATGCAGAAATTCCCCTTATTTTGGGATAAAAATGCTGAAATTCCCTTATTTGGGGGCAAAAAAGCAGAAATTTCACTTATTTTGGGACAAAATTGCAGAAATTTTCCGTATTTTGGTGCAAAAAACACAGAAATTCCCTTTGTTTTGGGGGAAAAAGACAGAAATTCCACTCATTTAGAGGCAAAAAAAGCGGAAATTCCCCTCATTTTGGAGCAAAAATGAAGAAATTTCTCTTTTTTATGGCAAAAAGGTATGCATTCTACTTATTTTCGGGCAAAAAGGCAGAAATTCCCCGTATTTTGGAGCAAAATTGCAGAAATTCCCCTAATTGTGGGGCAACAAGGCAGAAATTCCCTATATTTTGGGGCAAAAATACAGAAATTCTCATTATTTTGGGGCAAAACTCAAAAATTCCACATATTTGGGGGCAAAATTCCATAAATTTCCCTTATTTTGGGACAAAATTGCTGAAATTTCACTTATTTGGGGGCAAAATTTCAGAAATTTCAATTATTTCAGGGAAAAAAGGCAGTAATTTTCTTTATTTTGAAGCAAAAAGGCTGAAATTCCTAATATTTTGTGGCAAAAATGCAGAAATTCCCCTTACTTTTAGGTAAAAAGGCTGAAATTTCTCATATTTGGGGGCAAAAAGGCAGAAATTTCCCTTATTTTGGGGCAAAATTGCAGAAATTTCACTTATTTCAGGGTAATAAGTCAGAAATTTTTTTAATTTTGGGGCAAAAAAGACAGAAGTTCCCTTTGTTTTGGGGCAAAAAGACAGAAATTCCACTTATTTAGAGGCAAAAAAGCAAAAATTTTCCTTATTTTGAAGCAAAAATGAAGAAATTTCCCTTTTTTATGGCAAAAAGGTATGCATTCTTCTTATTTTCGGACAAAAAGGCAGAAATTCCCCATATTTTGGAGCAAAATTGCAGAAATTCCCCTAATTGTGGGTCAAAAAGGCAGAAATTCCCTATATGTTGTGGCAAAAAGACAGAAATTCTCCTTATTTTGGGGCAAAACTCAGAAATTCCACTTATTTTGGGGCAAAATTCCAGAAATTTCCCTTATTTTGGGGCAAAATTGCAGAAATTTCACTTATTTTGGGACAAAATTGGAGAAATTTCACTTATTTCAGGGAAAAAAGGCAGAAATTTTCTTTATTTTGGGGCAAAAGGGCTGAAATTCCTAATATTTTGTGGCAAAAATGCAGAAATTCCCCTTACTTTTAGGTAAAAAGGCTGAAATTCCCCATATTTGGGGGCAAAAGGGCAGAAATTTCCCTTATTTTGGGGCAAAATTGCAGAAATTTCACTTATTTCAGGGTAATAAGTCAGAAATTTATTTTATTTAGGGCAAAAAAGACAAAAATTCCCTTTGTTTTGGGGGAAAAAGACAGAAATTACACTTATTTAGAGGCAAAAAAGCAGAAATTCCCCTTATTTTGAAGCAAAAATGAAGAAATTTCCATTTTTTATGGCAAAAAGGTATGCATTCTTCTTATTTTCGGACAAAAAGGCAGAAATTCCCCGTATTTTGGAGCAAAATTGCAGAAATTCCCTTAAAGGTGGGGCAAAAAGGCAGAAATTCCCTATATGTTGGGGCAAAAGGACAGAAATTCTCCTTATTTTGGGGCAAAACTCAGAAATACCACTTATTTTGGAGCAAAATTCCAGAAATTTCCCTTATTTTGGAACAAAATTGCAGAAATTTCACTTATTTTGGGCAAAATTGAAGAAATTTCACTTATTTTATTAAAAAGCAGAAATTTTCTTATTTTGGTGCAAAAAGGCAGAATTTTTTTTATTTTGGTACAAAATTGCCGAAATTTTTCTTATTTTGGGGCTAAAACGCAGAAATTTCCCATATTTTGGGGCAAAAATGCAGAAATTTCCCTTATTTTGAGGTAAATAGGCTGAAATTCCCCTTATTTGGGGGTAAAAAGGCAGCAAAAATTGCAGCAATTTCACTTATTTAAGGGTAATAAGTCAGAAATTTTCCTTATTTTGGGGCCAAATAACAGAAATTCCCTTTGTTTGGGGGGAAAAGACAGAAATTCCACTTTTTTAGAGGCAAAAAGCAGAAATTCCCCTTATTTTGGAGCAAAAATGAAGAAATATCACTTTTTAAGGGCAAAAAGGTATGCATTCTTCTTATTTTTGGGCAAAAAGGCCAAAATTCCCCTTATTTTGGAGCAAAATTGCAGAAATTTCCCAAATTGTTGGACAGAAAGGCAGAAATTCCCAATAAGTTGGGGCAAAAAGACAGAAATTCTCCTTATTTTAGGGCCAAACTCAGAAATTCCACTTATTTTGGAGCAAAGTTCCAGAAATTTCACTTATTTTTGGGCAAAATTGCAGAAATTACACTTATTTTGTGGCAAAATTGCAGAAATTTCACTTATTTCAAAAAAAATGAAATTTTCTTATTTTGGGGCAAAAAGGCAGAAATTTTTTTATTTTGGTACAAAATTGCAGAAATTTTTCTTATTTTGGAGTAAAAAGGCAGAAATTTCCTATATTTTGGGGCAAAAATGCAGAAATTCCCCTTATTTTGAGGAAAAAATGCTGAAATTCCCCTTAATTGGGGGCAAATAGGCAGAAATTTCCTTATTTTGTGGCAAAATTGAAAAATTTCACTTATTTCAGGGTAATAAGTCAGAAATTTTCTTTATTTTGGGGCAAAAAGACAGAAATTCCCTTTGTTTTTGGGGAAAAAGACAGAAATTCCACTTTTTGAGAGGCAAAAAACCAGAACTTCTTTTTATTTTGGAGCAAAAATGAAGAAATTTCTCTTTTTTGTGGCAAAAGGTATACATTCCCCTTATTTTCAGGCTAAAAAGCAGAAATTCTTTGTATTTTGGAGCAAAATTGCAGAAATTCCCCTAATTGTGGGGCAAAAATGCAGAAATTCCCTATATGTTAGGGCAAAAAACAGAAATTCTCCTTATTTTGGGGCAAAACTCAGAAATTCCACTTGTTTTGGGGCAAAATTCCAGAAATTTCCCATATTTTGGGGCAAAATTGCAGAAATTTCACTTATTTTGGGACAAAATTGGAGAAATTTCACTTATTTCAGGGAAAAAAGGCAGAAATTTTCCTTATTTTGGGGCAAAAATGCAGAAACTTCCCATATTTTGGTACAAAATTGCAGAAATTTTTCCTATTTTGGGCAAAAAGACAGAAATTTCCCATATTTTGGGGCAAAAATGCAGAAATTCCCCTTATTTTGAGGTAAAAAGGCTGAAATTCTCTTTATTTGGGGGTAAAAAGGCAGAAATTTCCCTTATTTTGAGGCAAAATTGCAGAAATTTCACTTATTTCAGGGTAATAAGTCAGAAATTTTCCTTATTTTGAAGCAAAAAAGACAGAAAATCCTTTTGTTTTGGGGGAAAAAGACAGAAATTCCACTTATTTAGAGGCATAAAAGCAGAAATTCCCCTCATTTTGGAGCAAAAATGAAAAAATTTCCCTTTTTTATGGCAAAAAGATATGCATTCTTATTATTTTCGGAGAAAAAAAGCAGAAATTCCCCGTATTTTGGAGCAAAATTGCAGAAATTCCACTAATTGTGGGGCAAAAAGGCAGAAATTCCCTATATGTTGGGGCAAAAAACAGAAATTCTCCTAATTTTAGGGCAAAACGCAGAAATTTAACGTATTTTGGGGCAAAATTGCAGAATTTTCACTTATTTCAGAAAAAAAAGCACAAATTTTCTTATTTTGAGGCTAAAAGGCAGAAATTTCTTTTATTTTGTTACAAAATTGCAGAATTTTTTTTTATTTTGGGGCAAAAAGGCAGAAATTTCCCATATTTTGGGGCAAAAATGCAGAAATTTCTCTTATTTTGAGGTAAAAGGCTGAAATTGCCCTAATTTGGGGGTAAAAACGCAGAAATTTCTCTTATTTTGGGGCAAAATTGCAGAAATTTCACTTATTTCAGGGTAATAAGTCAGAAAATTTCCTTATTTTGGGGCCAAAAAACAGAAATTCCCTTTTTTGGGGGGGGGGAAAGACAGAAATTCCACTTTTTTAGAGGCAAAAAGCAGAAATTCCCCTTATTTTGGAGCAAAAATGAAGAAATATCAATTTTAAGGACAAAAAGGTATGCATTCTTCTTATTTTTGGGCAAAAAGGCCAAAATTCCCCTTATTTTGGAGCAAAATTGAAGAAATTTCCCAAATTGTGGGACAGAAAGGCAGAAATTCCCTATATGTTGGGGCAAAAAGACAGAAATTCTCCTTATTAGGGCAAAACTCAGAAATTCCACTTATTTTGGGGCAAAATTCAAGAAATTTCACTTATTTTGGGGCAAAATTGCAGAAATTACTCTTATTTTGTGGCAAAATTGCAGAAATTTCACTTATTTCAAAAAAAATGAAATTTTCTTATTTTGGGGCAAAAAGGAAGAAATTTTTTTATTTTGGTACAAAATTGCAGAAATTTTTCTTATTTTGGAGTAAAAAGGCAGAAATTTCCTATATTTTGGGGCAAAAATGCAGAAATTCTTCTTATTTTGAGGAAAAAGGCTGAAATTCCCCTTAATTGGGGGCAAAAAGGCAGAAATTTCCTTATTTTGGGACAAAATTGCAAAAATTTCACTTATTTCAGAATAATAAGTCAGAAATTTTTTTTATTTTGGGGCAAAAAGACAGAAATTCCCTTTGTTTTTGGGGAAAAAGACAGAAATTCCACTTTTTTAGAGGCAAAAAGCAGAAATTCCCCTTATTTTGGAGCAAAAATGAAGAAATTTCTCTTTTTTGTGGCAAAAGGTATACATTCCTCTTATTTTCAGGCTAAAAAGCAGAAATTCTTTGTATTTTGGAGCAAAATTGCAGAAATTCCCCTAATTGTGGGGCAAAAAGGCAGAAATTCCATATATGTTAGGGCAAAAAACAGAATTTCTCCTTATTTTGGGGCAAAACTCAGAAATTCCACTTATTTTGGGGCAAAATTCCAGAAATTTCCCATATTTTAGGGCAAAATTGCAGAAATTTCACTTATTTTGGGGAAAAATTGCAGAAATTTCACTTATTTCAGGGAAAAAAGGCAGAAATTTTCCTTATTTTTGGGCAAAACACAGAAATTCCTAATATTTTGTGGCAAAAATGCAGAAATTCCCCTTATTTTGAGGTAAAAAGGCTGAAATTACCCTTATTTGGGGACAAAAATGCAGAAATTTCCCTTATTTTGGGGCAAAATTGCAGAAATTTCACTTATTTCAGAATATTAAGTCAGAAATTTTCCTTATTTTGGTGCAAAAAAGACAGAAATTCCCTTTGTTTTGGGGGAAAAAGACAGAAATTCCACATATTTCGAGGCAAAAAAGCAGAAATTCCCCTTACTTTGGAGCAAAATTACAGAAATTTCCCCTTTTTATGGCAAAAAGGTATGCATTCTTCTTATTTTCGGGCAAAAAGGCAGAAATTCCCTGTATTCTGGAGAAAAATTGCAGAAATTAACCTAATTGTGGGGCAAAAAGGCAGAAATTCCCTATATGTTGGGGCAAAAAGACAGAAATTTTCCTTATTTAGGGGCAAAACTCAGAAATTGCACTTATTTTGGGGCAAAATTCCAGAAATTTCCTTTATTTTGGGGCAAAATTGCAGAAATTTCACTTATTTTGGGGCAAAATTGGAGAAATTTCACTTATTTCAGGGAAAAAAAGCAGAAATTTTCATATTTTGGGGCATAAAGGCAGAAATTTCCCATATTGTGGTACAAAATTGCCGAAATTTTTCTTATTTTGGGCAAAAAGGCATAAATTCCCATATTTTGGGGGAAAATTAAGAAATTCCCCTTATTTTGAGGTAAAAAGGTTGAAATTCCTTTTATTTGGGGGTAAAAAGGCAGAAATTTCCCTTATTTTGGGGCAAAATTGCAGAAATTTCACTTATTTCAGGGTAATAAGTCAGAAGTTTTCCTTATTTTGGGGCAAAAAAGACAGAAATTCCCTTTGTTTTGGGGGAAAAAGACAGAAATTCCACTTATTTAGAGGCATAAAAGCAGAAATTCCCCTCATTTTGGAACAAAAATGAAGAAATTTCCATTTTTTTTGGCAAAAAGTTATGCATTCTTATTATTTTCGGACAAAAAATGCAGAAATTCCATGTATTTTGGAGCAAAATTGCAGAAATTCCCCTAATTGTGCGGCAAAAAGGCAGAAATTCCCTATATGTTGAGGCAAAAAAAGAGAAATTCTCCTTATTTTAGGGCAAAACTCAGAAATTTAACTTATTTTGGGGCAAAATTGCAGAAATTTCACTTATTTCAGAAAAAAAAAGCAGAAATTTTCTTATTTTGGGGCCAAAAGTCAGAAATTTCTTTTATTTTGTAACAAAATTACAGAATTTTTTCTTATTTTGGGGCAAAAAGAAGGAAATTTCCCATATTTGGGGCAAAAATTCAGAAATTTCTCTTATTTTGAGGTAAAAGGCTGAAATTCCCCTTTTTTGGGGGCAAAATTCAGAAATTTCTCTTATTTTGGGGCAAAATTGCAGAAATTTCACTTATTTCAGGGTAATAAGTCAGAAATTTTTCTTATTTTGGGGCCAAAAAACAGAAATTCCCTTTGTTTTGGGGGAAAAAGACAGAAATTTTACTTTTTTAGAGGCAAAAAAGAAGAAATTCCCCTTATTTTAGAGCAAAAATGAAGAAATTTCACTTTTTAAGGGCATAAAGGTATGCATTCTTCTTATTTTTGGGCAAAAAGGCCGAAATTCTCTTTATTTTGGAGCAAAATTGCAGAAATTTCCCAAATTGTGGGACAAAAAGGCAGAAATTCACTAAATGTTGGGGCAAAAAGACAGAAATTCCCCTTATTTTAGGGCAAAACTAAGAAATTCCACTTATTTTGGAGCAAAATTCCAGAAATTTCACTTATTTTGGGGCAAAATTGCAGAAATTACATTTATTTTGGGGCAAAATTGCAGAAATTTCATTTATTTCAAAAAAAATGAAATTTTCTTATTTTGGGGCAAAAAGGCAGAAATTTTTTTTATTTTGGTACAAAATTGCAGAAATTTTTCTTATTTTGGAGTAAAAAGGCAGAAATTTCTTATATTTTGGGGCAAAAATGCAGAAATTCCCCTTTTTGAGGAAAAAGGCTGAAATTCCCCTTATTTGGGGGCAAAAAGGCAGAAATTCCCTTATTTTGGGTCAAAATTGCAAAAATATCACTAATTTCAGGGTAATAAGTAAGAAATTTTCCTTATTTTGGGGCAAAAAGACAGAAATTCCCTTTGTTTTTGGGGAAAAATGAAGAAATTCCACTTTTATAGAGGCAAAAAAGCAGAAATTTCTTTTATTTTGGAGCAAAAATGAAGAAATTTCTCTTTTTTGTGGCAAAAGGTATACATTCCCCTTATTTTCAGGCTAAAAACCAGAAATTCTTTGTATTTTGGAGCAAAATTGCAGAAATTCCCCTAATTGTGGGGCAAAAAGGCAGAAATTCCCTATATGTTAGGGCAAAAAACAGAAATTCTCCTTATTTTGGGGCAAAACTCAGAAATTCCACTTATTTTGGGGCAAAATTCCAGAAATTTCCCTTATGTTGGGAAAAATTGCAGAAATATCACTTATTTTGGGGCAATATTGCAGAAATTTCACTTATTTCAGTGAAAAAATGCAGAAATTATCCTTATTTTGGGGCAAAAAGGCAGAAATTCCTAATATTATGTGGCAAAAATGCAGAAATTCCTTTTATTTTGAGGTCAAAAGGCTGAAATTCCCCTTATTTGGGGGCAAAGAGGCAGAAATTTCCCTTATTTTGGGGAAAAATTGCAGAAATTTCACTTATTTCAGAATAATAAGTCAGAAATTTTCCTTATTTTCGGCAAAAAAGACAGAAATTCCCTTTGTTTTGGGGGTAAAATACATAAATTCCACTTATTTAAAGGCAAAAAAGCAGAATTTTTCCTTATTTTGGGGCAAAATTGCAGAAATTTTACTTACTTCAGGGTAATAAGTCAGAAATTTTTTTATTTTGGGGCAAAAAAGACAGAAATTACCTTTGTTTTGGGGTAAAAGAACAGAAATTCCACTTATTTGGAGGCAAAAAAGCAGAAATTCCCCTTATTTTGGAGCAAAAATGAAGAAATTTCCCTTTTTCATGGCAAAAAGTTATGCATTCTTCTTATTTTCGGGCAAAAAGGCAGAAATTCCCCTAATTGTGGGGCAAAAAGGCAGAAATTCCCTATATGTTGGGGCAAAAAGACAGAAATTCTCCTTATTTGGGGGCAAAACTCAGAAATTCCACTTATTTTGGGGCAAAATTTTAGAGATTTCCTTTATTTTGGGGCAAAATTGCAGAAATTTCACTTATTTCAGGAAAAAAGGCAGAAATTTTTCTTATTTTGGGGCAAAAAGGCAGAAATTCCTATTATTTTGTGGCAAAAATGCAGAAATTCCCCTTATTTTGAGGTAAAAGTGTGAAATTCCCCTTATTTGTGGGCAAAAAGGCAGAAATTTCCCTTATGTTGGGGCAAAATTGCAGAAATTTCACTTATTTTAGGGTAATAAGTCAGAAAATTTCCTTATTTTGGTGCAAAAAAGACAGAAATTCCTTTTGTTTTGGGGGAAAAAGACAGAAATTCCACATATTTACAGGCAAAAAAGCAGAAATTCCTCTTATTTTGGAGCAAAATTACAGAAATTTGACTTTTTTATGGCAAAAAGGTATGCATTCTTCTTATTTTCGGGCAAAAAGGCAGAAATTCCCCGTATTTTGGAGCAAAATTGCAGAAATTAACCTAATTGTGGGACAAAAAGGCAGAAATTTCCTATATGTTGGGGCAAAAAGACAGAAATTCTCCTTATTTTTGGGGCAAAACTCAGAAATTCCACTTATTTTGGGGCAAAATTTCAGAAATTTTTTTTATTTTGGGGTAAAATTGCAGAAATTTCACTTATTTTGGGGCAAAATTGGAGAAATTTCACTTATTTCAGGGAAAAAAGCAGAAATTTTCTTATTTTGGGGCAAAAAGTCAGAAATTTCCCATATTTTGGTACAAAATTGCAGAAATTTTTCTTATTTTGGGCAAAAAGGCATAAATTTCTAATATTTTGAGGCAAAAATGCAGAAATTCTCCTTATTTTGTGGTAAAAAGGCTGAAATTCCCCTTATTTGGAGGTAAAAAGGCAGAAATTTCTCTCATTTTGGGGCAAAATTGCAGAAATTTCACTTATTTTAGGGCAAAAAGTCAGAAATTTGCCTTATTTTTGGGCAAAAAGCAGAAATTCCCCTAATTTTGGGGCCAAAAACAGAAATTCCCCTTATTTTTGGGTAAAATTGCAGAAATTTCAAATATTTCAGTGCAAAAAGGCAGAAATTCCACTTAATTTTAGGCAATAAGGCAGAAATTTTCTGTATTTTGGAGCAAAATCTCAGAAATTCACTTTATATTGGTGCAAAAATGGAGAAATTCCCATTATTTTGGTGTAATAAGGAAGAAATTCCCTGTGTTTGGAAGCAAAATTGCACAAATTCCCCTAATTTTGAGGGAAAATGCAGAAATTCAAATTATTTCGGGGCAAATAGACAGAAATTCTCCTTATTTCAGGGCATAACGTCAGAAATTCCCCTTATTTTGGGGCAAAATTGCAGAAATATCCCTTATTTTGTGGCAAAATTGCAGAAATTTTTCTTATTTTGGGCAAAATTGCAGAAATTTCACTTATTTCAGGAAAAGAAGGCAGGAATTTCTCTTATTTTGGGGCAAAAAGGCAGAAATTTCTTTTATTTTGGTACAAAATTGCAGAAATTTTCTTTATTTTGGGGCAAAAATGCAGAAATTCCCCTTATTTTGTGGCAAAAATGCAGAAATTTCCCTTATTTTGAGGCAAAATTGCAGAAATTCCCTTTATTTTGGTGCAATAAGGCAGAAATTCCCCATATTTTGAAGCAAAATTGCACAAATTCCCCAAATTTTGAGAGAAAATGCAGAAATTCACATTATTTTGGGGCAAAAAGAAAGAAATTCTCCTTATTTCACGGCAAAAAGTCAGAAATTCCCCTTATTTTGGGGCAAAATTGCAGAAATTTCCCTTATTTTGTGGAAAAATTGCAGAAATTTTTCTTATTATGGGCAAAATTGCAGAAATTTCACTTATTTCAGGGAAAGAAGGCAGGAATTTCTTTTATTTTGGGGCAAAAAGGCAGAAATTTCTTTTATTTTGGTACAAAATTGAAGGAATTTTCTTTATTTTGAGGCAAAAATGCAGAAATTCCCCATATTTTGGGGCAAAAAGGCAGAGATTCCCCTTATTATGAGGTAAAAAGGCTGAAATTCCTTTTATTTTGGGGCAAAAGACAGAAATTTCCCTTATTTTGTGGCAGAAAGGCAGAAATTTCCCTTATTTTGGGGCAAAATTGCAGAAATTTCCTTTATTTTCGGGCAAAATTTTAGAAATTTCTTTTATTTTGGTACAGAA
This sequence comes from Micromys minutus, assembly GCF_963924665.1. Lineage (NCBI taxonomy): Eukaryota > Metazoa > Chordata > Mammalia > Rodentia > Muridae > Micromys > Micromys minutus. Next base: position 244,252 of record NW_027667477.1, read on the forward strand.
TTGCAGAAATTTTTCTTATTTTGTGGCAAAAAGGCAGAAATTCCTCATATTTTGGTGCAAAAAAGCTGAAATTCCCCTTATTTTGAGGTAAAATGCTAAAATTCCCCATATTATGGTGCAAAAAGGCAGAAATTCCCTACAGTTTGGGGCAAAAAGGCACAAATTTCCCTTATTTTCGGGCAAAATTGCAGAAATTTCACTTATTTTAGGGCAAAAAGTCAGAAATTTGCCTTATTTTGTGGCAAAAAGCAGAAATTCCCCTAATTTTGGGGCCAAAAAGAGAAATTCCCCTTATTTTGGGGTAAAATTGCAGAAATTTCAAATATTTCAATGCAAAAAGGCAGAAATTCCACTTAATTTTAGGCAATAAGGCAGAAATTTTCCGTGTTTTGGAGAAAAATCTCAGCAATTCCCCTTATATTGGTGCAAAAATGCAGAAATTCCCATTATTTTGGTGTAATAAGGCAGAAATTCCCCGTGTTTTGAAGCAAAATTGCACAAATTCATCTAATTTTGAGGGAAAATGCAGAAATTCAAATTATTTTGGGGCAAAAAGACAGAAATTCTCCTTATTTCAGAGCATAACGTCAGAAATTCCCCTTATTTTGGGGCAAAATTGCAGAAATATCCCTTATTTTGTGGCAAAATTGCAGAAATTTTTCTTATTTTGGGGAAAATTGCAGAAATTTCACTTATTTCAGGGAAAGAAGTTAGGAATTTTTCTTATTTTGGGGCAAAAGGGCAGAAATTTCTTTTATTTTGGTACAAAATTGCAGAAATTTTCTTTATTTTGGGTCAAAAATGCAGAAATTCCCCTGATTTTGTGGCAAAAAGGCAGAAATTTCCCTCATTTTGTGGCAAAATTGCAGAAATTTCACTTATTTCAAGGCAAAATTCAAAAATTCCTTTTAGTTTGGGGCAAAAAGACAGAAATTCCGTTTATTTTTGGGTAAAAACGCAGAAATTTCACTTATTTTGAGGTAAAAAAGGCAGAAATTACTCTTATTTTGGGGCTAAAATGAAGAAATTTCCCTTTTTTGTGGCAAAATTGCAGAAATTTTTCTTATTTTGGGCAAAATTGCAGAAATTTCACTTATTTCAGGGAAAGAAGGCAGGAATTTCTCTTATTTTGGCGCAAAAAGGCAGAAATTTCACTTATTTCAAGGCAAAATTCAAAAATTCCTTTTATTTTGGGGCAAAAAGACAGAAATTCCATTTATTTTTGGGTAAAAGGGCAGAAATTTCACTTATTTTGAGGTAAAAAGGCAGAAATTACTCTTATTATGGGGTTAAAATGAAGAAATTTCCCTTTTTTTGGCAAAAGGTATACACATTCCCCTTATTTTCAGGCAAAAAAGCAGAAATTCCCCGTATTTTGAAGTAAAATTGCAGAAATTCCCCTAATTGTGAGGCAAAACGGCAGAAATTTTCTATATGTTGGGGCAAAAAGACAGAAATTCTCCTTATTTTGTGGCAAAACTCAGAAATTCCACTTACTTTGGGGCAAAATTCCAGAAATTTCCCTTATTTTAGGGCAAAAAGGCAGAAATTCCTAATATTTTGTGGCAAAAATGCAGAAATTCCCCTTATTTTGAGGTAAAAAGGCTGAAATTCCTCTTATTTGGGGGCAAAAAGGAAGAATTTTTCTTTATTTTGTGGCAAAATTGCAGAAATTTCACTTATTTCAGGGTAATAAGTCAGAAATTCCCCTTATTTTGGGGCAAAAAAGACAGAAATTCCCTTTTTTAGGGGTAAAAAAGACAGAAATTCCACTTATTTGGAGGCAAAAGGCAGAAGTTCCTCTTAATTTGGCACAAAAATGAAGAAATTTCTCTTTTTTATGGCAAAAAAGTATGCATTCCCCTTATTTTCGGGCAAAATTGCAGAAACTCCCCATATTTTGAAGCAAAATTGCAGAAATTCCCCTAATTTTGGGGCAAAAGGCAGACATTTCCTTTATTTTGGGGCAAAAATCAGAAATTCACCTTGTTTTGGGGCAAAATTCCAGAAATTTCCTTTAATTTGGGTCAAAATTGCGGAAATTTATCTCATTTTGGGGCAAAAAGGCAGAAATTCCTTATATTTTGGGGAAAAAAGGCAGAAATTCCCCTTATTTTGAGATAAAATTGCAGAAATTTCCCTTATTTGGGGGCAAAAAGGCAGAAAATCCTTTTAATTTCGGGCCAAAAGGCAGAAATTCCCTGTATTTTGGAGCAAAATTGCAGAAATTCCCCTAATATCGGGGCAAAAATGCAGAAATTCCCTTTATTTGGTGCAAAAGCAGAAGTTCCCCTTATTTTCGGGAAAAAAGGCAGATATTCCTTGTATTTTGAAGCAAAACTGCAGAAACTCCCCTAATTTTGGGGCAAAAATGCAGAAATTCCCTTTATTTTGGGGCAAAAATACAGAAATTCTCCTTATTTCGCGGCAAAAAGTCAGAAATTCCCCTTATTTTGGGGCAAAATTGAAGAACTTTCCTATATTTTGGGGCAAAATTGCAGAAATTTCCCTTATTTTGGGGCAAAATTTTAGAAATTTCTTTTATTTTGGTACAGAATTGCAGAAATTTTTCTTATATTGTGGCAAAAAGGCTAAAATTCCCCATATTTTGGTGCAAAAAGGCTGAAATTCCCCTTATTTTGAGGTAAAATGCTGAAATTCCCCATATTTTGGGGCAAAAAGGCAGAAATTCCTTATATTTTGGGGGCAAAAAGGCACAAATTTTCCTTATTTTCGGGCAAAATTGCAGAAATTTCATTTATTTCAGGGCAAAAAGTCAGAAATTCCTTTTATTTTGGGGCAAAAAGCAGAAATTTCTTTTATTTTGGTACAAAATTGCAGAAATTTGCTTTATTTTGGGGCAAAAATGCAGAAATTCCCCTGATTTTGTGGCAAAAAGGCAGAAATTTCTCTGATTTTGGGGCAAAATTGCAGAAATTCCCTTTATTTTGGTGTAATAAGGCAGAAATTCCCTATATTTTGAAGCAAAATTGCACAAATTCCCCTAATTTTGAGAGAAAATGCAGAAATTCACATTATTTTGGGGCAAAAAGAAAGAAATTCTCCTTATTTCACGGGAAAAAGTCAGAAATTCCCCTTATTTTGGGGCAAAATTGCAGAAATTTCCCTTATTTTGTGGAAAAATTGCAGAAATTTTTCTTATTATGAGCAAAATTGCAGAAATTTCACTTATTTCAGGGAAAGAAGGCAGGAATTTCTTTTATTTTGGGGCAAAAAGGCAGAAATTTCTCTTATTTTGGTACAAAATTGAAGAAATTTTCTTTATTTTGAGGCAAAAATGCAGAAATTCCCCATATTTTGGGGCAAAAAGACAGAAATTTCCCTTATTTTGTGGCTGAAAGGCAGAAATTTCCCTTATTTTGGGGCAAAATTGCAGAAATTTCCTCTATTTATGGGCAAAATTTTAGAAATTTCTTTTATTTTGGTACAGAATTGCAGAAATTTTTCATATTTTGTGGCAAAAAGGCAGAAATTCCTCATATTTTGGTGCAAAAATGCTGAAATTCCCCTTATTTTGAGGTAAAATGAAAAATTCCCCATATTATGGTGCAAAAAGGCAGAAATTCCCTACATTTTGGGGCAAAAAGGCACAAATTTCCCTATTTTTCGGGCAAAATTGCAGAAATTTCATTTATTTCAGGGCAAAAAGTCAGAAATTCCTTTTATTTTGGGGCATAAAGCAGAAATTTCTTTTATTTTGGTACAAAGTTGAAGAAATTTTTCTTATTTTGGAACAAAAAGGCAGAAATTCCCCATATTTTGGGGCAAAAGGCAGAAATTCCCCTTATTTTGAGGTAAAAAGGCTGAAATGCCCCTTGTTTTGGGGCAAAAAGGCAGAAATTCCCTTTGTTTTGTGGCAAAAAGGCAGAAATTCTTTTTAATTGGGGCAAAAAAGCAGAAACTTTCTTTATTTGGGTGCAATAATGCAGAAATTCCCCATATTTTGTGACAAAAAGGCAGAAATTCCCCTTATTTGGAGGTAAAATGCTGAATTTCCCCTTATTTTGGGCAAAAGGCAGAAATTCCCCTTATTTTGGGGCAAAATTGCAGAAATTTCACTTATTTTAGGGAAAAAAGTCAGAAATTTGCCTTATTTTGTGGCAAAAAGCAGAAATTCCCCTAATTTTGGGGCCAAAAACTGAAATTTCCCTTATTTTAGGGTAAAATTGCAGAAATTTCAAATATTTCAGTGCAAAAAGGCAGAAATTCCACTTAATTTTAGGCAATAAGGCAGAAATTTTCTGTATTTTTGAGCAAAATCTCAGAAAATCCCCTTATATTGGTGCAAAAATGCAGAAATTCCCATTATTTTGGTGTAATAAGGCAGATATTCCCCGTGTTTTGAAGCAAAATTGCACAAATTCATCTAATTTTGAGGGAAAATGCAGAAATTCAAATTATTTTGGGGCAAAAAGACAGAAATTCTCCTTATTTCAGAGCATAACGTCAGAAATTCCCCTTATTTTGGGGCAAAATTGCAGAAATATCCCTTATTTTGTGGCAAAATTGCAGAAATTTTTCTTATTTTGGGGAAAATTGCAGAAATTTCACTTATTTCAGGGAAAGAAGTTAGGAATTTCTCTTATTTTGGGGTAAAAGGGCAGAAATTTCTTTTATTTTGGTACAAAATTGCAGAAATTTTCTTTATTTTGGGGCAAAAATGCAGAAATTCCCATGATTTTGTGGCAAAAAGGCAAAAATTTTCCCTCATTTTGTGGCAAAATTGCAGAAATTTCACTTATTTCAAGGCAAAATTCAAAAATTCCTTTTATTTTGGGGCAAAAAGACAGAAATTCCGTTTATTTTTGGGTAAAAAGGCAGAAATTTCACTTATTTTGAGGTAAAAAAGGCAGAAATTACTCTTATTGTGGAGCTAAAATGAAGAAATTTCCCTTTTTTTGTGGCAAAATTGCAGAAATTTTTCTTATTTTGGGCAAAATTGCAGAAATTTCACTTATTTCAGGGAAAGAAGACAGGAATTTCTCTTATTTTTGGGCAAAAAGGCAGATATTTCTTTTATTTTGGTACAAAATTTCAGAAATTTTCTTTATTTTGGGGCAAAAATGCAGAAATTCCCCTTATTTTGTGGCAAAAAGGGAAAAATTTCCCTTATTTTGGGGCAAAATTGCAGAAATTTCACTTATTTCAAGGCAAAATTCAAAAATTCCTTTTATTTTGGGGCAAAAAGACAGAAATTCCATTTATTTTTGGGTAAAAAGGCAGAAATTTCACTTATTTTGAGGTAAAAAGGCAGAAATTACTCTTATTTTGGGGTTAAAATTAAGAAATTTCCCTTTTTGTGGCAAAAGGTATACATTCTCCTTATTTTCAGGCAAAAAAGCAGAAATTCCCCGTATTTTGAAGTAAAATTGCAGAAATTCCCCTAATTGTGAGGCAAAACGGCAGAAATTCCCTATATGTTTGGGCAAAAAGACAGAAATTCTCCTTATTTTGTGGCAAAACTCAGAAATTCCACTTATTTTGGGGCAAAATTCCAGAAATTTCCCTTATTTTAGGGCAAAAAGTCAGAAATTCCTAATATATTGTGGCAAAAATGCAGAAATTCCCCTTATTTTGAGGTAAAAACGCTGAAATTCCTCTTATTTGGGGGCAAAAAGAAAGAATTTTTCCTTATTTTGTGGCAAAATTGCAGAAATTTCACTTATTTCAGGGTAATAAGTCAGAAATTCCCCTTATTTTGGGGCAAAAAAGACAGAAATTCCCTTTTTTGGGGTAAAAAAGACAAAAATTCCACTTATTTAGAGGCAAAAGGCAGAAGTTCCTCTTAATTTGGCGCAAAAATGAATAAATTTCCCTTTTTTATGGCAAAAGGTATGCATTCCCCTTATTTTCTGGCAAAAAAGCAGAAATTCCCCTTATTTTGAAGCAAAATTGCAGAAATTCCCCTAATTTTGGGGCAAAAGGCAGACATTTCCTTTATTTTGGGGCAAAAAACAGAAATTCCCCTTATTTTGGGGCAAAATTCTAGAAATTTCCTTTAATTTGTGGCAAAATTGCGGAAATTTACTTTATTTTGGGTCAAAAAGGCAGAAATTCCTTATATTTTGGGGCAAAAAGGCAGAAATTCCCCTTATTTTGGGATAAAATTGCAGAAATTTTCCTTATTTGGGGGCAAAAAGGCAGAAAATCCTTTTAATTTCGATCAAAAAGGCAGAAATTCCCCGTATTTTGGAGCAAATTTGCAGAAATTCCCCTAATATCGGGGCAAAAATGCAGAAATTCCCTTTACTTGGTGCAAAAGCAGAAGTTCCCCTTATTTACGGGAAAAAAGGCAGAAATTCCTTGTATTTTGAAGCAAAATTGCAGAAACTCTCCTAATTTTGGGGTAAAAAGTCAGAAATTCCTTTTATTTTGGGGCAAAAATACAGAAATTCTCCTTATTTCGCGGCAAAAAGTAAGAAATTCCCCTTATTTTGGGGCAAAATTGAAGAACTTTCCTATATTTTGGGGCAAAATTGCAGAAATTTCCCTTATTTTGGGGCAAAATTTTAGAAATTTCTTTTATTTTGGTACAGAATTGCAGAAATTTTTCTTATATTGTGGCAAAAAGGCTAAAATTCCCCATATTTTGGTGCAGAAAGGCTGAAATTCCCCTTATTTTGAGGTCAAATGCTGAAATTCCCCATATTTTGGGGCAAAAAGGCAGAAATTCCCTATATTTTGGGGGCAAAAATGCACAAATTTTCCTTATTTTTGGGCAAAATTGCAGAAATTTCATTTATTTTAGGGCAAAAAGTCAGTAATTCCTTTTATTTTGGGACAAAAAGCAGAAATTTCTTTTATTTTGGTACAAAGTTGAAGAAATTTTCCATATTTTGGAATAAAAAGGCAGAAATTCCCCATATTTTCGGGTAAAGGGCAGAAATTCCCCTTATTTTGAGGTAAAAAGGATGAAATTCCCCTTATTTTAGGGCAGAAAGGCAAAAATTTCCTTTACTTTGTGACAAAAAGGCAGAAAATCTTGTAAATTGGGGCAGAAAAGCAGAAATTTTCCTTATTTGGAGGCAATAAGTCAGTAATTTCCCATATTTTGTGGCAAAAAGGCAGAAATTCCCCTTATTTGGGGGTAAAATGCTGAAACTCCCCTTATTTGGGGCAAAAAGGCAGATATTCCCCTTATTTTGGGACAAAATTGCAGAAATTTCACTTATTTCAGGGCAAAAAGTCAGAAATTTGCCTTATTTTGGGGAAAAAAGCAGAAATTCCCCTAATTTTGGGGCCAAAAACAGAAATTCCCCTTATTTTGGAGTAAAATTGCAGAAATTTCAAATATGTCAGTGCAAAAAGGCAGAAATTCCACTTAATTTCGGTCAATAAGGCAGAAATTTTCTGTATTTTGGAGAAAAATCTCAGTAATTACTCTTATATTGGTGCAAAAATGCAGAAATTCCCTTTATTTTGGTGCAATAAGGCAGAAATTCCCCGTATTTTGAAGCAAAATTGCACAAATTCCTCTAATTTTGAGGGAAAATGCAGAAATTCACATTATATTGGGGCAAAAAGACAGAAATTCTACTTATTTCACGGCAAAAAGTCAGAAATTTACCTTATTTTGGGGCAAAATTGCAGAAATTTACCTTATTTGGGGCAAAATTGCAGAAATTTAACTTATTTTCATGTAAAAAGGCTGAAATTTCCTTTATTTTTGGGCAAAAAGTGAGAAATTCCCCTTATTTTGGGATAAAATTGCAGAAATTTCCCTTATTTGGGGGCAAAAAGGCAGAAAATCCTTTTAATTTCGGGCAAAAATGCAGAAATTCCCCTTATTTTGGAGCAAAATTGCAGAAATTCCCCTAATATCGTGGCAAAAATGCAGAAATTCCCTTTATTTGGTGCAAAAGCAGAAGTTCCCCTTATTTTCAGGAAAAAAGGCAGAAATTCCTTGTATTTTGAAGCAAAATTGCAGAAACTCCCCTAATTTTGGGGCAAAAAGGCAGAAATTCCCTTTATTTTGGGGCAAAAATACAGAAATTCTCCTTATTTCGCGGCAAAAAGTCAGAAATTCCCCTTATTTTGGGGCAAAATTGAAGAACTTTCCCTTATTTTGGGGCAAAATTGCAGAAATTTCTTTTATTTTAAGGAAAAATTTTAGAAATTTTTTTTATTTTGGTACAGAATTGCAGAAATTTTTCTTATATTGTGGCATAAAGGCTAAAATTCCCCATATTTTGGTGCAAAAAGGCTGAAATTCCCCTTATTTTGAGGTAAAATGCTGAAATTCCCCATATTTTGTGGCAAAAAGGGAGAAATTTCCCTCATTGGGGCAAAAAGGCACAAATTTTCCTTATTTTTGGGCAAAATTGCAGAAATTTCATTTATTTCAGGGCTAAAAGTCTGAAATTCCTTTTATTTTGGGACAAAAAGCAGAAATTTCTTTTATTTTGGTACAAAGTTGAAGAAATTTTTCATATTTTGGAATAAAAAGGCAGAAATTCCCCATATTTTGGGGTAAAAGGCAGAAATCCCCGTTATTTTGTTGTAAAAAGGATGAAATTCCCCTTATTTTAGGGCAAAAAGGCAAAATTTTCTTTTACTTTGTGGCAAAAAGGCAGAAATTCTTGTTAATTGGGGCAGAAAAGCAGAAATTTTCCTTATTTGAAGGCAATAAGGCAGTAATTCCCCATATTTTGTGGCAAAAAAGCAGAAATTCCCCTTATTTGAGGGTAAAATGCTGAAATTCCCCTTATTTTGGGCAAAAAGGCAGATATTCCCCTTATTTTGGGAAAAATTGCAGAATTTTCACTTATTTCAGGGCAAAAAGTCAGAAATTTGCCTTATTTTGTGGCAAAAAGCAGAAATTCCCCTAATTTTGGGGCCAAAAATAGAAATTCCTTTTATTTTGGGTTAAAATTGCAGAAATTTCAAATATTTCAGGGCAAAAAGGCAGAAATTCCACTTAATTTCGGGCAATAAGGCAGAAATTTTCTGTATTTTGGAGCAAAATCTCAGAAATTCCCCTTATATTGGTGCAAAAATGCAGAAATTCCCTTTATTTTGGTGCAATAAGGCAGAAATTCCCCGTGTTTTGAAGCAAAATTGCACAAATTCATCTAATTTTGAGGGAAAATGCAGAAATTCACATTATTTTGGGGCAAAAAGGTATAAATTCTCCTTATTTCAGGGCAAAAAGTCAGAAATTCCCCTTATTTTGGGGCAAAATTCCAGAAATTTCCTTTAATTTGGGGCAAAATTGCAGAAATTTACCTTATTTTGGGGCAAAATTGCAGAAATTTCCCTTATTTGGGGCAAAATTGCAGAAATTTAACTTATTTTCGTGTAAAAAGGCTGAAATTTCCTTTATTTTTGGGCAAAAAGTGAGAAATTCCCCTTATTTTGGGGCAAAATTGCAGAAATATTTCTTATTTTGGGGCAAAAAGGTAGAAATTCCTTATATTTTAGGGCAAAAAAGCAGAAATTCCCCTTTTTTGGGATAAAATTGCAGAAATTTCCCTTATTTGGGGGCAAAAAGGCAGAAAATCCTTTTAATTTCGGGCAAAAGGCAGAAATTCCCCTTATTTTGGAGCAAAATTGCAGAAATTCTCCTAATATCGTGGCAAAAATGCAGAAATTCCCTTTATTTGGTGCAAAAGCAGAAGTTCCCCTTATTTTCAGGAAAAAAGGCAGAAATTCCTTGTATTTTGAAGCAAAATTGCAGAAACTCCCCTAATTTTGGGGCAAAAATGCAGAAATTCCCTTTATTTTGGGGCAAAAATACAGAAATTCTCCTTATTTCGCGGCAAAAAGTCAGAAATTCCCCTTATTTTGGGGCAAAATTGAAGAACTTTCCCTTATTTGGGGCAAAATTGCAGAAATTTCCCTTATTTTGGGGCAAAATTTTAGAAATTTCTTTTATTTTGGTACAGAATTGCAGAAATTTTTCTTATATTGTGGCAAAAAGGCTAAAATTCCCCATATTTTGGTGCAAAAAGGCTGAAATTCCCCTTATTTTAAGGTCAAATGCTGAAATTCCCCATATTTTGGGGCAAAAAGGCAGAAATTCCCTATATTTTGGGGGCAAAAATGCACAAATTTTCCTTATTTTTGGGCAAAATTGCAGAAATTTCATTTATTTTAGGGCAAAAAGTCAGTAATTCCTTTTATTTTGGGACAAAAAGCAGAAATTTCTTTTATTTTGGTACAAAGTTGAAGAAATTTTCCATATTTTGGAATAAAAAGGCAGAAATTCCCCATATTTTCGGGTAAAGGGCAGAAATTCCCCTTATTTTGAGGTAAAAAGGATGAAATTCCCCTTATTTTAGGGCAGAAAGGCAAAAATTTCCTTTACTTTGTGACAAAAAGGCAGAAAATCTTGTAAATTGGGGCAGAAAAGCAGAAATTTTCCTTATTTGGAGGCAATAAGTCAGTAATTTCCCATATTTTGTGGCAAAAAGGCAGAAATTCCCCTTATTTGGGGGTAAAAAGCTGAAACTCCCCTTATTTGGGGCAAAAAGGCAGATATTCCCCTTATTTTGGGACAAAATTGCAGAAATTTCACTTATTTCAGGGCAAAAAGTCAGAAATTTGCCTTATTTTGGGGAAAAAAGCAGAAATTCCCCTAATTTTGGGGCCAAAAACAGAAATTCCCCTTATTTTGGAGTAAAATTGCAGAAATTTCAAATATGTCAGTGCAAAAAGGCAGAAATTCCACTTAATTTCGGTCAATAAGGCAGAAATTTTCTGTATTTTGGAGAAAAATCTCAGTAATTACTCTTATATTGGTGCAAAAATGCAGAAATTCCCTTTATTTTGGTGCAATAAGGCAGAAATTCCCCGTATTTTGAAGCAAAATTGCACAAATTCCTCTAATTTTGAGGGAAAATGCAGAAATTCACATTATATTGGGGCAAAAAGACAGAAATTCTACTTATTTCACGGCAAAAAGTCAGAAATTTACCTTATTTTGGGGCAAAATTGCAGAAATTTACCTTATTTGGGGCAAAATTGCAGAAATTTAACTTATTTTCGTGTAAAAAGGCTGAAATTTCCTTTATTTTTGGGCAAAAAGTGAGAAATTCCCCTTATTTTGGGATAAAATTGCAGAAATTTCCCTTATTTGGGGGCAAAAAGGCAGAAAATCCTTTTAATTTCGGGCAAAAATGCAGAAATTCCCCTTATTTTGGAGTAAAATTGCAGAAATTCCCCTAATATCGTGGCAAAAATGCAGAAATTCCCTTTATTTGGTGCAAAAGCAGAAGTTCCCCTTATTTTCAGGAAAAAAGGCAGAAATTCCTTGTATTTTGAAGCAAAATTGCAGAAACTCCCCTAATTTTGGGGCAAAAAGGCAGAAATTCCCTTTATTTTGGGGCAAAAATACAGAAATTCTCCTTATTTCGCGGCAAAAAGTCAGAAATTCCCCTTATTTTGGGGCAAAATTGAAGAACTTTCCCTTATTTTGGGGCAAAATTGCAGAAATTTCTTTTATTTTAAGGCAAAATTTTAGAAATTTTTTTTATTTTGGTACAGAATTGCAGAAATTTTTCTTATATTGTGGCATAAAGGCAGTAATTCCCCATATTTTGTGGCAAAAAGGCAGAAATTCCCCTTATTTGGGGGTAAAAAGATGAAATTCCCCTTATTTTGGGCAAAAAGGCAGATATTCCCCTTATTTTGGGAAAAATTGCAGAATTTTCACTTATTTCAGGGCAAAAAGTCAGAAATTTGCCTTATTTTGTGGCAAAAAGCAGAAATTCCCCTAATTTTGGGGCCAAAAATAGAAATTCCTTTTATTTTGGGGTAAAATTGCAGAAATTTCAAATATTTCAGTGCAAAAAAATAGAAATTCCACTTAATTTCGGGCAATAAGGCAGAAATTTTCTGTATTTTGGAGCAAAATCTCAGAAATTCCCCTTATATTGGTGCAAAAATGCAGAAATTCCCTTTATTTTGGTGCAATAAGGCAGAAATTCCCCGTAATTTTAAGCAAAATTGCACAAATTCCCCTAATTTTGAGGGAAAATGCAGAAATTCACATTATTTTGGGGCAAAAAGACAGAAATTCTCCTTATTTCAGGGCAAAAAATCAGAAATTCCCCTTATTTTGGGGCAAAATTCCAGAAATTTCCTTTAATTTGGGGCAAAATTGCAGAAATTTACCTTATTTTGGGGCAAAATTGCAGAAATTTCCTTTATTTGGGGCAAAATTGCAGAAATTTAACTTATTTTCGTGTAAAAAGGTTGAAATTTCCTTTATTTTTGGGCAAAAAGTGAGAAATTCCCCTTATTTTGGGGCAAAATTGCAGAAATATTTCTTATCTTGGGGCAAAAAGGCAGTAATTCCTTATATTTTAGGGCAAAAAGGCAGAAATTCCCCTTTTTTGGGATAAAATTGCAGAAATTTCCCTTATTTGGGGGCAAAAAGGCAGAAAATCCTGTTAATTTCGGGCAAAAATGCAGAAATTCCCCGTATTTTGAAGCAAAATTGCAAAAATTCCCCTAATATCGGGGCAAAAATGCAGAAATTCCCTTTATTTGGTGCAAAAGCAGAAGTTCCCCTTATTTTCAAGAAAAAAGGCAGAAATTCCTTTTATTTTGAAGTAAAATTGCAGAAACTCCCCTAATTTTGGGGCAAAAAGGCAGAAATTCCCTTTATTTTGGGGCAAAAATACAGAAATTCTCCTTATTTCGCGGCAAAAAGTCAGAAATTCCCCTTATTTTGGGGCAAAATTGAAGAACTTTCCCTTATTTTGGGGCAAAATTGCAGAAATTTCCCTTATTTTTGGGTAAAATTTTAGAAATTTCTTTTATTTTGGTACAGAATTGCAGAAATTTTTTTTATATTGTGGCAAAAAGGCTAAAATTCCCCATATTTTGGTGCAGAAAGGCTGAAATTCCCCTTATTTTGAGGTAAAATGCTGAAATTCCCCATATTTTGGGGCAAAAAGGAAGAAATTTCCCTCATTTTGGGGCAAAAAGGCACAAATTTTCCTTATTTTCGGGCAAAATTGCAGAAATTTCATTTATTTCAGGGCAAAAAGTCAGAAATTTTTTTTATGTTGGGACAAAAACAGAAATTTCTTTTATTTTGGTACAAAGTTGAAGAAATTTTTCATATTTTGGAATAAAAAGGCAGAAATTCCCCATATTTTGGGGTAAAGGGCAGAAATTCCCGTTATTTTGAGGTAAAAAGGATGAAATTCCCCTTATTTTAGCACAAAAAGGCAAAAATTTCCTTTACTTTGTGGCAAAAAGGCAGAAATTCTTGTTAATTGGGGCAGAAAAGCAGAAATTTTCTTTATTTGAAGGCAATAAGGCAGTAATTCCCCATATTTTGTGGCAAAATGCAGAAATTCCCCTTATTTGGAGGTAAAATGCTGAAATTCCCCTTATTTTGGGCAAAGAGGCAGAAATTCCCCTTATTTTGGGACAAAATTGCAGAAATTTCACTTTTTTCAGGGCAAAAAGTCAGAAATTTGCCTTATTTTGGGGCAAAAAGCAGAAATTCGCCTAATTTTGGGGCCAAAAATAGAAATTCCCCTTATTTTGGGGTAAAATTGCAGAATTTCAAATATTTCAGAGAAAAAAGGCAGAAATACCACTTAATTTCGGGCAATAAGGCAGAAATTTTCTGTATTTTGGAGCAAAATCTCAGAAATTCCCCTTTTATAGGTGCAAAAATGCAGAAATTCCCTTTATTTTGGTGCAATAAGGCTGAAATTCCCCTTATTTGGAGGTAAAATGCTGAAATTCCCTATATTTTGGGGCAAAAAGGCAGGAATTCCCTACATTTTGGGGCAAAAAGGCACAAATTTCTCTTATTTTCGGGCAAAATTGCAGAAATTTCTTTTATTTCAGGGCAAAAAGTCAGAAATTTTTTATTATTTTTGGGCAAAAAGCAGAAATTTCTTTTATTTTGGTACAAAGCTGAAGAAATTTTTTTTATTTTGGAACAAAAAGGCACAAATTCCCCATATTTTGGGGTAAAAGGCAGAAATTCCCCTTATTTTGAGGGAAAAAGGATGAAATTCCCCTTATTTTAGGGCAAAAAGGCAAAAATGTCCTTTACTTTGTGGCAAAAAGGCAGAAATTCTTGTTAATTGGAGCAGAAAAGCAGACATTTTCTTTATTTGAAGGCAATAAGGCAGTAATTCCCCATATTTTGTGGCAAAAAGGCAGAAATTCCCCTTATTTGGAGGTAAAATGCTGAAATTCCCCTTATTTTGGGCAAAAGGCAGAAATTCCCTTTATTTTGGTGCAAAATTGCAGAAATTTCACTTATTTTAGGTAAAAAAGTCAGAAATTTCCCTTATTTTGTGGCAAAAAGCAGAAATTCCCCTAATTTTGGGGCCAAGAACAGAAATTCCCCTTATTTTGGGGTAAAATTGCAGAAATTTCAAATATTTCAGTGCAAAAAGGCAGAAATTCCACTTAATTTTAGGCAATAAGGCACAAATTTTCCGTATTTTGGAGCAAAATCTCAGAAATTCCCCTTATAATGGTGCAAAAATGCAGAAATTCCCTTTATTTTGGTGTAATAAGGCAGAAATTCCCCGTGTTTTGAAGCAAAATTGCACAAATTCATCTAATTTTGAGAGAAAATGCAGAAATTCAAATTATTTTGGGGCAAAAAGACAGAAATTCTCCTTATTTCAGGGCATAACGTTAGAAATTCCGCTTATTTTGGGGCAAAATTGCAGAAATTTTCCTTATTTTGTGGCAAAATTGCCAAATTTTTTATTTTTTGCAAACTTGCAGAAATTTCACTTATTTCAGGGAAAGAAGGCAGGAATTTCTCTTATTTTGGGGCAAAAGGGCAGAAGTTTCTTTTTTTTTGGTACAAAATTGGAGAAATTTTCTTTATTTTGGAGCAAAAATGCAGAAATTCCCCTGATTTTGTGGCAAAAAGGCAGAAATTTCCCTTATTTTGGGGCAAAATTGCAGAAATTTCACTTATTTCAAGGCAAAATTCAAAAATTCCTTTCATTTTGGGGCAAAAAGGCAGAAATTCCATTTATTTTTGGGTAAAAAGGCAGAAATTTCACTTATTTTGAGGTAAAAAGGCAGAAATTACTCTTATTTTGGGGCTAAAATGAAGAAATTTCCCATTTTGTAGCAAAATTGCAGAAATTTTTCTTATTTTGGGCAAAATTGCAGAAATTTCACTTATTTCAGGGAAAGAAGGCAGGAATTTCTCTTATTTTGGGGCAAAAAGGCATAAATTTCTTTTATTTTGGTACAAAATTGCAGAAATTTTCTTTATTTTGGGGCAAAAATGCAGAAATTTCCCTTATTTTGTGGCAAAATTGCAGAAATTTCCCTTATTTTGGGGCAAAATTTTAGAAATTTCTTTTATTTTGGTACAGAATTGCAGAAATTTTTTTTATATTGTGGCAAAAAGGCTAAAATTCCCCATATTTTGGTGCAGAAAGGCTGAAATTCCCCTTATTTTGAGGTAAAATGCTGAAATTCCCCATATTTTGGGGCAAAAAGGCAGAAATTTCCCTCATTTTGGGGCAAAAAGGCACAAATTTTCCTTATTATCGGGCAAAATTGCAGAAATTTCATTTATTTCAGGGTAAAAAGTCAGAAATTCCTTTTATGTTGGGACAAAAATCAGAAATTTCTTTTATTTTGGTACAAAGTTGAAGAAATTTTTCATATTTTGGAATAAAAAGGCAGAAATTCCCCATATTTTGGGGTAAAGGGCAGAAATTCCCTTTATTTTGAGGTAAAAAGGATGAAATTCCACTTATTTTAGCACAAAAAGGCAAAAATTTCCTTTACTTTGTGGCAAAAAGGCAGAAATTCTTGTTAATTGGGGCAGAAAAGCAGAAATTTTCCTTATTTGAAGGCAATAAGGCAGTAATTCCCCATATTTTGTGGCAAAAAGGCAGAAATTCCCCTTATTTGGGGGTAAAAAGATGAAATTCCCCTTATTTTGGGCAAAAAGGCAGATATTCCCCTTATTTTGGGAAAAATTGCAGAATTTTCACTTATTTCAGGGCAAAAAGTCAGAAATTTGCCTTATTTTGTGTCAAAAAGCAGAAATTCCCCTAATTTTGTGGCCAAAAATAGAAATTCCTTTTATTTTGGGGTAAAATTGCAGAAATTACAAATATTTCAGTGCAAAAAAACAGAAATTCCACTTAATTTCGGGCAATAAGGCAGAAATTTTCTGTATTTTGGAGCAAAATCTCAGAAATTCCCCTTATATTGGTGCAAAAATGCAGAAATTCCCTTTATTTTGGTGCAATAAGGCAGAAATTCCCCGTAATTTTAAGCAAAATTGCACAAATTCCCCTAATTTTGAGGGAAAATGCAGAAATTCACATTATTTTGGGGCAAAAAGACAGAAATTCTCCTTATTTCAGGGCAAAAAATCAGAAATTCCCCTTATTTTGGGGCAAAATTCCAGAAATTTCCTTTAATTTGGGGCAAAATTGCAGAAATTTACCTTATTTTGGGGCAAAATTGCAGAAATTTCCTTTATTTGGGGCAAAATTGCAGAAATTTAACTTATTTTCGTGTAAAAAGGTTGAAATTTCCTTTATTTTTGGGCAAAAAGTGAGAAATTCCCCTTATTTTGGGGCAAAATTGCAGAAATATTTCTTATCTTGGGGCAAAAAGGCAGTAATTCCTTATATTTTAGGGCAAAAAGGCAGAAATTCCCCTTTTTTGGGATAAAATTGCAGAAATTTCCCTTATTTGGGGGCAAAAAGGCAGAAAATCCTGTTAATTTCGGGCAAAAATGCAGAAATTCCCCGTATTTTGAAGCAAAATTGCAAAAATTCCCCTAATATCGGGGCAAAAATGCAGAAATTCCCTTTATTTGGTGCAAAAGCAGAAGTTCCCCTTATTTTCAAGAAAAAAGGCAGAAATTCCTTTTATTTTGAAGTAAAATTGCAGAAACTCCCCTAATTTTGGGGCAAAAAGGCAGAAATTCCCTTTATTTTGGGGCAAAAATACAGAAATTCTCCTTATTTCGCGGCAAAAAGTCAGAAATTCCCCTTATTTTGGGGCAAAATTGAAGAACTTTCCCTTATTTTGGGGCAAAATTGCAGAAATTTCCCTTATTTTTGGGTAAAATTTTAGAAATTTCTTTTATTTTGGTACAGAATTGCAGAAATTTTTTTATATTGTGGCAAAAAGGCTAAAATTCCCCATATTTTGGTGCAGAAAGGCTGAAATTCCCCTTATTTTGAGGTAAAATGCTGAAATTCCCCATATTTTGGGGCAAAAAGGAAGAAATTTCCCTCATTTTGGGGCAAAAAGGCACAAATTTTCCTTATTTTCGGGCAAAATTGCAGAAATTTCATTTATTTCAGGGCAAAAAGTCAGAAATTTTTTTTATGTTGGGACAAAAACAGAAATTTCTTTTATTTTGGTACAAAGTTGAAGAAATTTTTCATATTTTGGAATAAAAAGGCAGAAATTCCCCATATTTTGGGGTAAAGGGCAGAAATTCCCGTTATTTTGAGGTAAAAAGGATGAAATTCCCCTTATTTTAGCACAAAAAGGCAAAAATTTCCTTTACTTTGTGGCAAAAAGGCAGAAATTCTTGTTAATTGGGGCAGAAAAGCAGAAATTTTCTTTATTTGAAGGCAATAAGGCAGTAATTCCCCATATTTTGTGGCAAAATGCAGAAATTCCCCTTATTTGGAGGTAAAATGCTGAAATTCCCCTTATTTTGGGCAAAGAGGCAGAAATTCCCCTTATTTTGGGACAAAATTGCAGAAATTTCACTTTTTTCAGGGCAAAAAGTCAGAAATTTGCCTTATTTTGGGGCAAAAAGCAGAAATTCGCCTAATTTTGGGGCCAAAAATAGAAATTCCCCTTATTTTGGGGTAAAATTGCAGAATTTCAAATATTTCAGAGAAAAAAGGCAGAAATACCACTTAATTTCGGGCAATAAGGCAGAAATTTTCTGTATTTTGGAGCAAAATCTCAGAAATTCCCCTTTTATAGGTGCAAAAATGCAGAAATTCCCTTTATTTTGGTGCAATAAGGCTGAAATTCCCCTTATTTGGAGGTAAAATGCTGAAATTCCCTATATTTTGGGGCAAAAAGGCAGGAATTCCCTACATTTTGGGGCAAAAAGGCACAAATTTCTCTTATTTTCGGGCAAAATTGCAGAAATTTCTTTTATTTCAGGGCAAAAAGTCAGAAATTTTTTATTATTTTTGGGCAAAAAGCAGAAATTTCTTTTATTTTGGTACAAAGCTGAAGAAATTTTTTTTATTTTGGAACAAAAAGGCACAAATTCCCCATATTTTGGGGTAAAAGGCAGAAATTCCCCTTATTTTGAGGGAAAAAGGATGAAATTCCCCTTATTTTAGGGCAAAAAGGCAAAAATGTCCTTTACTTTGTGGCAAAAAGGCAGAAATTCTTGTTAATTGGAGCAGAAAAGCAGACATTTTCTTTATTTGAAGGCAATAAGGCAGTAATTCCCCATATTTTGTGGCAAAAAGGCAGAAATTCCCCTTATTTGGAGGTAAAATGCTGAAATTCCCCTTATTTTGGGCAAAAGGCAGAAATTCCCTTTATTTTGGTGCAAAATTGCAGAAATTTCACTTATTTTAGGTAAAAAAGTCAGAAATTTCCCTTATTTTGTGGCAAAAAGCAGAAATTCCCCTAATTTTGGGGCCAAGAACAGAAATTCCCCTTATTTTGGGGTAAAATTGCAGAAATTTCAAATATTTCAGTGCAAAAAGGCAGAAATTCCACTTAATTTTAGGCAATAAGGCACAAATTTTCCGTATTTTGGAGCAAAATCTCAGAAATTCCCCTTATAATGGTGCAAAAATGCAGAAATTCCCTTTATTTTGGTGTAATAAGGCAGAAATTCCCCGTGTTTTGAAGCAAAATTGCACAAATTCATCTAATTTTGAGAGAAAATGCAGAAATTCAAATTATTTTGGGGCAAAAAGACAGAAATTCTCCTTATTTCAGGGCATAACGTTAGAAATTCCGCTTATTTTGGGGCAAAATTGCAGAAATTTTCCTTATTTTGTGGCAAAATTGCCAAATTTTTTATTTTTTGCAAACTTGCAGAAATTTCACTTATTTCAGGGAAAGAAGGCAGGAATTTCTCTTATTTTGGGGCAAAAGGGCAGAAGTTTCTTTTTTTTGGTACAAAATTGGAGAAATTTTCTTTATTTTGGAGCAAAAATGCAGAAATTCCCCTGATTTTGTGGCAAAAAGGCAGAAATTTCCCTTATTTTGGGGCAAAATTGCAGAAATTTCACTTATTTCAAGGCAAAATTCAAAAATTCCTTTCATTTTGGGGCAAAAAGGCAGAAATTCCATTTATTTTTGGGTAAAAAGGCAGAAATTTCACTTATTTTGAGGTAAAAAGGCAGAAATTACTCTTATTTTGGGGCTAAAATGAAGAAATTTCCCATTTTGTAGCAAAATTGCAGAAATTTTTCTTATTTTGGGCAAAATTGCAGAAATTTCACTTATTTCAGGGAAAGAAGGCAGGAATTTCTCTTATTTTGGGGCAAAAAGGCATAAATTTCTTTTATTTTGGTACAAAATTGCAGAAATTTTCTTTATTTTGGGGCAAAAATGCAGAAATTTCCCTTATTTTGTGGCAAAATTGCAGAAATTTCCCTTATTTTGGGGCAAAATTTTAGAAATTTCTTTTATTTTGGTACAGAATTGCAGAAATTTTTTTATATTGTGGCAAAAAGGCTAAAATTCCCCATATTTTGGTGCAGAAAGGCTGAAATTCCCCTTATTTTGAGGTAAAATGCTGAAATTCCCCATATTTTGGGGCAAAAAGGCAGAAATTTCCCTCATTTTGGGGCAAAAAGGCACAAATTTTCCTTATTATCGGGCAAAATTGCAGAAATTTCATTTATTTCAGGGCAAAAAGTCAGAAATTCCTTTTATGTTGGGACAAAAATCAGAAATTTCTTTTATTTTGGTACAAAGTTGTAGAAATTTTTCATATTTTGGAATAAAAAGGCAGGAATTCCCCATATTTTGGGGTAAAGGGCAGAAATTCCCTTTATTTTGAGGTAAAAAGGATGAAATTCCACTTATTTTAGCACAAAAAGGCAAAAATTTCCTTTACTTTGTGGCAAAAAGGCAGAAATTCTTGTTAATTGGGGCAGAAAAGCAGAAATTTTCCTTATTTGAAGGCAGTAAGGCAGTAATTCCCCATATTTTGTGGCAAAAAGGCAGAAATTCCCCTTATTTGGGGGTAAAAAGATGAAATTCCCCTTATTTTGGGCAAAAAGGCAGATATTCCCCTTATTTTGGGAAAAATTGCAGAATTTTCACTTATTTCAGGGCAAAAAGTCAGAAATTTGCCTTATTTTGTGGCAAAAAGCAGAAATTCCCCTAATTTTGGGGCCAAAAATAGAAATTCCTTTTATTTTGGGGTAAAATTGCAGAAATTTCAAATATTTCAGTGCAAAAAGGCAGAAATTCCACTTAATTTCGGGCAATAAGGCAGAAATTTTCTGTATTTTGGAGCAAAATCTCAGAAATTCCCCTTATATTGGTGCAAAAATGCAGAAATTCCCTTTATTTTGGTGCAATAAGGCAGAAATTCCCCGTATTTTGAAGCAAAATTGCACAAATTCCCCTAATTTTGAGGGAAAATGCAGAAATTCACATTATTTTGGGGCAAAAAGACAGAAATTCTCCTTATTTCAGGGCAAAAAATCAGAAATTCCCCTTATTTTGGGGCAAAATTCCAGAAATTTCCTTTAATTTGGGGCAAAATTGCAGAAATTTACCTTATTTTGGGGCAAAATTGCAGAAATTTCCTTTATTTGGGGCAAAATTGCAGAAATTTAACTTATTTTCGTGTAAAAAGGTTGAAATTTCCTTTATTTTTGGGCAAAAAGTGAGAAATTCCCTTATTTTGGGGCAAAATTGCAGAAATATTTCTTATTTTGGGGCAAAAAGGCAGTAATTCCTTATATTTTAGGGCAAAAAGGCAGAAATTCCCCTTTTTTGGGATAAAATTGCAGAAATTTCCCTTATTTGGGGGCAAAAAGGCAGAAAATCCTGTTAATTTCGGGCAAAAATGCAGAAATTCCCCGTATTTTGAAGCAAAATTGCAGAAATTCCCCTAATATCGGGGCAAAAATGCAGAAATTCCCTTTATTTGGTGCAAAAGCAGAAGTTCCCCTTATTTTCAAGAAAAAAGGCAGAAATTCCTTGTATTTTGAAGCAAAATTGCAGAAACTCCCCTAATTTTGGGGCAAAAAGGCAGAAATTCCCATTATTTTGGGGCAAAAATACAGAAATTCTCCATATTTCGCGGCAAAAAGTCAGAAATTCCCCTTATTTTGGGGCAAAATTGAAGAACTTTCCCTTATTTTGGGGCAAAATTGCAGAAATTTCCCTTATTTTTGGGTAAAATTTTAGAAATTTCTTTTATTTTGGTACAGAATTGCAGAAATTTTTTTTATATTGTGGCAAAAAGGCTAAAATTCCCCATATTTTGGTGCAGAAAGGCTGAAATTCCCCTTATTTTGAGGTAAAATGCTGAAATTCCCCATATTTTGGGGCAAAAAGGAAGAAATTTCCCTCATTTTGGGGCAAAAAGGCACAAATTTTCCTTATTTTCGGGCAAAATTGCAGAAATTTCATTTATTTCAGGGCAAAAAGTCAGAAATTTTTTTTATGTTGGGACAAAAACAGAAATTTCTTTTATTTTGATACAAAGTTGAAGAAATTTTTCATATTTTGGAATAAAAAGGCAGAAATTCCCCATATTTTGGGGTAAAGGGCAGAAATTCCCGTTATTTTGAGGTAAAAAGGATGAAATTCCCCTTATTTTAGCACAAAAAGGCAAAAATTTCCTTTACTTTGTGGCAAAAAGGCAGAAATTCTTGTTAATTGGGGCAGAAAAGCAGAAATTTTCTTTATTTGAAGGCAATAAGGCAGTAATTCCCCATATTTTGTGGCAAAATGCAGAAATTCCCCTTATTTGGAGGTAAAATGCTGAAATTCCCCTTATTTTGGGCAAAGAGGCAGATATTCCCCTTATTTTGGGAAAAATTGCAGAATTTTCACTTTTTTCAGGGCAAAAAGTCAGAAATTTGCCTTATTTTGGGGCAAAAAGCAGAAATTCGCCTAATTTTGGGGCCAAAAATAGAAATTCCCCTTATTTTGGGGTAAAATTGCAGAAATTTCAAATATTTCAGTGCAAAAAGGCAGAAATTCCACTTAATTTCGGGCAATAAGGCAGAAATTTTCTGTATTTTGGAGCAAAATCTCAGAAATTCCCCTTATATTGGTGCAAAAATGCAGAAATTCCCTTTATTTTGGTGCAATAAGGCAGAAATTCCCCGTATTTTGAAGCAAAATTGCACAAATTCCCCTAATTTTGAGGGAAAATGCAGAAATTCACATTATTTTGGGGCAAAAAGGCAGAAATTCCCTATATGTTGGGGCAAAAAGACAGAAATTTTCCTTATTTAGGGGCAAAACTCAGAAATTGCACTTATTTTGGGGCAAAATTCCAGAAATTTCCTTTATTTTGGGGCAAAATTGCAGAAATTTCACTTATTTTGGGGCAAAATTGGAGAAATTTCACTTATTTCAGGGAAAAAAAGCAGAAATTTTCTTATTTTGGGGCAAAAAGGCAGAAATTTCCCATATTGTGGTACAAAATTGCCGAAATTTTTCTTATTTTGGGCAAAAAGGCATAAATTCCCATATTTTGGGGGAAAATTAAGAAATTCCCCTTATTTTGAGGTAAAAAGGCTGAAATTCCTTTTATTTGGGGGTAAAAAGGCAGAAATTTCCCTTATTTTGGGGCAAAATTGCAGAAATTTCACTTATTTCAGGGTAATAAGTCAGAAGTTTTCCTTATTTTGGGGCAAAAAAGACAGAAATTCCCTTTGTTTTGGGGGAAAAAGACAGAAATTCCACTTATTTAGAGGCATAAAAGCAGAAATTCCCCTCATTTTGGAACAAAAATGAAGAAATTTCCATTTTTTTTGGCAAAAAGGTATGCATTCTTATTATTTTCGGACAAAAAATGCAGAAATTCCATGTATTTTGGAGCAAAATTGCAGAAATTCCCCTAATTGTGCGGCAAAAAGGCAGAAATTCCCTATATGTTGAGGCAAAAAAAGAGAAATTCTCCTTATTTTAGGGCAAAACTCAGAAATTTAACTTATTTTGGGGCAAAATTGCAGAAATTTCACTTATTTCAGAAAAAGAAAGCAGAAATTTTCTTATTTTGGGGCCAAAAGTCAGAAATTTCTTTTATTTTGTAACAAAATTACAGAATTTTTTCTTATTTTGGGGCAAAAAGAAGGAAATTTCCCATATTTGGGGCAAAAATTCAGAAATTTCTCTTATTTTGAGGTAAAAGGCTGAAATTCCCCTTTTTTGGGGGCAAAATTCAGAAATTTCTCTTATTTTGGGGCAAAATTGCAGAAATTTCACTTATTTCAGGGTAATAAGTCAGAAATTTTTCTTATTTTGGGGCCAAAAAACAGAAATTCCCTTTGTTTTGGGGGAAAAAGACAGAAATTTTACTTTTTTAGAGGCAAAAAAGAAGAAATTCCCCTTATTTTAGAGCAAAAATGAAGAAATTTCACTTTTTAAGGGCATAAAGGTATGCATTCTTCTTATTTTTGGGCAAAAAGGCCGAAATTCTCTTTATTTTGGAGCAAAATTGCAGAAATTTCCCAAATTGTGGGACAAAAAGGCAGAAATTCACTAAATGTTGGGGCAAAAAGACAGAAATTCCCCTTATTTTAGGGCAAAACTAAGAAATTCCACTTATTTTGGAGCAAAATTCCAGAAATTTCACTTATTTTGGGGCAAAATTGCAGAAATTACATTTATTTTGGGGCAAAATTGCAGAAATTTCATTTATTTCAAAAAAAAATGAAATTTTCTTATTTTGGGGCAAAAAGGCAGAAATTTTTTTTATTTTGGTACAAAATTGCAGAAATTTTTCTTATTTTGGAGTAAAAAGGCAGAAATTTCTTATATTTTGGGGCAAAAATGCAGAAATTCCCCTTTTTGAGGAAAAAGGCTGAAATTCCCCTTATTTGGGGGCAAAAAGGCAGAAATTCCCTTATTTTGGGGCAAAATTGCAAAAATATCACTAATTTCAGGGTAATAAGTAAGAAATTTTCCTTATTTTGGGGCAAAAAGACAGAAATTCCCTTTGTTTTTGGGGAAAAAGGAAGAAATTCCACTTTTATAGAGGCAAAAAAGCAGAAATTTCTTTTATTTTGGAGCAAAAATGAAGAAATTTCTCTTTTTTGTGGCAAAAGGTATACATTCCCCTTATTTTCAGGCTAAAAACCAGAAATTCTTTGTATTTTGGAGCAAAATTGCAGAAATTCCCCTAATTGTGGGGCAAAAAGGCAGAAATTCCCTATATGTTAGGGCAAAAAACAGAAATTCTCCTTATTTTGGGGCAAAACTCAGAAATTCCACTTATTTTGGGGCAAAATTCCAGAAATTTCCCTTATTTTGGGAAAAATTGCAGAAATATCACTTATTTTGGGGCAAAATTGCAGAAATTTCACTTATTTCAGTGAAAAAATGCAGAAATTATCCTTATTTTGGGGCAAAAAGGCAGAAATTCCTAATATTATGTGGCAAAAATGCAGAAATTCCTTTTATTTTGAGGTCAAAAGGCTGAAATTCCCCTTATTTGGGGGCAAAGAGGCAGAAATTTCCCTTATTTTGGGGAAAAATTGCAGAAATTTCACTTATTAAAGAATAATAAGTCAGAAATTTTCCTTATTTTCGGCAAAAAAGACAGAAATTCCCTTTGTTTTGGGGGTAAAATACATAAATTCCACTTATTTAAAGGCAAAAAAGCAGAATTTTTCCTTATTTTGGGACAAAATTGCAGAAATTTTACTTACTTCAGGGTAATAAGTCAGAAATTTTTTTATTTTGGGGCAAAAAAGACAGAAATTACCTTTGTTTTGGGGTAAAAGAACAGAAATTCCACTTATTTGGAGGCAAAAAAGCAGAAATTCCCCTTATTTTGGAGCAAAAATGAAGAAATTTCCCTTTTTCATGGCAAAAAGTTATGCATTCTTCTTATTTTCGGGCAAAAAGGCAGAAATTCCCCTAATTGTGGGGCAAAAAGGCAGAAATTCCCTATATGTTGGGGCAAAAAGACAGAAATTCTCCTTATTTGGGGGCAAAACTCAGAAATTCCACTTATTTTGGGGCAAAATTCCAGAGATTTCCTTTATTTTGGGGCAAAATTGCAGAAATTTCACTTATTTCAGGAAAAAAGGCAGAAATTTTTCTTATTTTGGGGCAAAAAGGCAGAAATTCCTATTATTTTGTGGCAAAAATGCAGAAATTCCCCTTATTTTGAGGTAAAAGTGTGAAATTCCCCTTATTTGTGGGCAAAAAGGCAGAAATTTCCCTTATGTTGGGGCAAAATTGCAGAAATTTCACTTATTTTAGGGTAATAAGTCAGAAAATTTCCTTATTTTGGTGCAAAAAAGACAGAAATTCCTTTTGTTTTGGGGGAAAAAGACAGAAATTCCACATATTTACAGGCAAAAAAGCAGAAATTCCTCTTATTTTGGAGCAAAATTACAGAAATTTGACTTTTTTATGGCAAAAAGGTATGCATTCTTCTTATTTTCGGGCAAAAAGGCAGAAATTCCCCGTATTTTGGAGCAAAATTGCAGAAATTAACCTAATTGTGGGACAAAAAGGCAGAAATTTCCTATATGTTGGGGCAAAAAGACAGAAATTCTCCTTATTTTTGGGGCAAAACTCAGAAATTCCACTTATTTTGGGGCAAAATTTCAGAAATTTTTTTTATTTTGGGGTAAAATTGCAGAAATTTCACTTATTTTGGGGCAAAATTGGAGAAATTTCACTTATTTCAGGGAAAAAAGCAGAAATTTTCTTATTTTGGCTCAAAAAGTCAGAAATTTCCCATATTTTGGTACAAAATTGCAGAAATTTTTCTTATTTTGGGCAAAAAGGCATAAATTTCTAATATTTTGAGGCAAAAATGCAGAAATTCTCCTTATTTTGTGGTAAAAAGGCTGAAATTCCCCTTATTTGGAGGTAAAAAGGCAGAAATTTCTCTCATTTTGGGGCAAAATTGCAGAAATTTCACTTATTTTAGGGCAAAAAGTCAGAAATTTGCCTTATTTTTGGGCAAAAAGCAGAAATTCCCCTAATTTTGGGGCCAAAAACAGAAATTCCCCTTATTTTTGGGTAAAATTGCAGAAATTTCAAATATTTCAGTGCAAAAAGGCAGAAATTCCACTTAATTTTAGGCAATAAGGCAGAAATTTTCTGTATTTTGGAGCAAAATCTCAGAAATTCACTTTATATTGGTGCAAAAATGGAGAAATTCCCATTATTTTGGTGTAATAAGGAAGAAATTCCCTGTGTTTGGAAGCAAAATTGCACAAATTCCCCTAATTTTGAGGGAAAATGCAGAAATTCAAATTATTTCGGGGCAAATAGACAGAAATTCTCCTTATTTCAGGGCATAACGTCAGAAATTCCCCTTATTTTGGGGCAAAATTGCAGAAATATCCCTTATTTTGTGGCAAAATTGCAGAAATTTTTCTTATTTTGGGCAAAATTGCAGAAATTTCACTTATTTCAGGAAAAGAAGGCAGGAATTTCTCTTATTTTGGGGCAAAAAGGCAGAAATTTCTTTTATTTTGGTACAAAATTGCAGAAATTTTCTTTATTTTGGGGCAAAAATGCAGAAATTCCCCTTATTTTGTGGCAAAAATGCAGAAATTTCCCTTATTTTGAGGCAAAATTGCAGAAATTCCCTTTATTTTGGTGCAATAAGGCAGAAATTCCCCATATTTTGAAGCAAAATTGCACAAATTCCCCAAATTTTGAGAGAAAATGCAGAAATTCACATTATTTTGGGGCAAAAAGAAAGAAATTCTCCTTATTTCACGGCAAAAAGTCAGAAATTCCCCTTATTTTGGGGCAAAATTGCAGAAATTTCCCTTATTTTGTGGAAAAATTGCAGAAATTTTTCTTATTATGGGCAAAATTGCAGAAATTTCACTTATTTCAGGGAAAGAAGGCAGGAATTTCTTTTATTTTGGGGCAAAAAGGCAGAAATTTCTTTTATTTTGGTACAAAATTGAAGGAATTTTCTTTATTTTGAGGCAAAAATGCAGAAATTCCCCATATTTTGGGGCAAAAAGGCAGAGATTCCCCTTATTATGAGGTAAAAAGGCTGAAATTCCTTTTATTTTGGGGCAAAAGACAGAAATTTCCCTTATTTTGTGGCAGAAAGGCAGAAATTTCCCTTATTTTGGGGCAAAATTGCAGAAATTTCCTTTATTTTCGGGCAAAATTTTAGAAATTTCTTTTATTTTGGTACAGAATTGCAGAAATTTTTCTTATTTTGTGGCAAAAAGGCAGAAATTCCTCATATTTTGGTGCAAAAAAGCTGAAATTCCCCTTATTTTGAGGTAAAATGCTAAAATTCCCCATATTATGGTGCAAAAAGGCAGAAATTCCCTACAGTTTGGGGCAAAAAGGCACAAATTTCCCTTATTTTCGGGCAAAATTGCAGAAATTTCACTTATTTTAGGGCAAAAAGTCAGAAATTTGCCTTATTTTGTGGCAAAAAGCAGAAATTCCCCTAATTTTGGGGCCAAAAAGAGAAATTCCCCTTATTTTGGGGTAAAATTGCAGAAATTTCAAATATTTCAATGCAAAAAGGCAGAAATTCCACTTAATTTTAGGCAATAAGGCAGAAATTTTCCGTGTTTTGGAGAAAAATCTCAGAAATTCCCCTTATATTGGTGCAAAAATGCAGAAATTCCCATTATTTTGGTGTAATAAGGCAGAAATTCCCCGTGTTTTGAAGCAAAATTGCACAAATTCATCTAATTTTGAGGGAAAATGCAGAAATTCAAATTATTTTGGGGCAAAAAGACAGAAATTCTCCTTATTTCAGAGCATAACGTCAGAAATTCCCCTTATTTTGGGGCAAAATTGCAGAAATATCCCTTATTTTGTGGCAAAATTGCAGAAATTTTTCTTATTTTGGGGAAAATTGCAGAAATTTCACTTATTTCAGGGAAAGAAGTTAGGAATTTTTCTTATTTTGGGGCAAAAGGGCAGAAATTTCTTTTATTTTGGTACAAAATTGCAGAAATTTTCTTTATTTTGGGTCAAAAATGCAGAAATTCCCCTGATTTTGTGGCAAAAAGGCAGAAATTTCCCTCATTTTGTGGCAAAATTGCAGAAATTTCACTTATTTCAAGGCAAAATTCAAAAATTCCTTTTAGTTTGGGGCAAAAAGACAGAAATTCCGTTTATTTTTGGGTAAAAACGCAGAAATTTCACTTATTTTGAGGTAAAAAAGGCAGAAATTACTCTTATTTTGGGGCTAAAATGAAGAAATTTCCCTTTTTTGTGGCAAAATTGCAGAAATTTTTCTTATTTTGGGCAAAATTGCAGAAATTTCACTTATTTCAGGGAAAGAAGGCAGGAATTTCTCTTATTTTGGCGCAAAAAGGCAGAAATTTCACTTATTTCAAGGCAAAATTCAAAAATTCCTTTTATTTTGGGGCAAAAAGACAGAAATTCCATTTATTTTTGGGTAAAAGGGCAGAAATTTCACTTATTTTGAGGTAAAAAGGCAGAAATTACTCTTATTATGGGGTTAAAATGAAGAAATTTCCCTTTTTTTGGCAAAAGGTATACATTCCCCTTATTTTCAGGCAAAAAAGCAGAAATTCCCCGTATTTTGAAGTAAAATTGCAGAAATTCCCCTAATTGTGAGGCAAAACGGCAGAAATTTTCTATATGTTGGGGCAAAAAGACAGAAATTCTCCTTATTTTGTGGCAAAACTCAGAAATTCCACTTATTTTGGGGCAAAATTCCAGAAATTTCCCTTATTTTAGGGCAAAAAGGCAGAAATTCCTAATATTTTGTGGCAAAAATGCAGAAATTCCCCTTATTTTGAGGTAAAAAGGCTGAAATTCCTCTTATTTGGGGGCAAAAAGGAAGAATTTTTCTTTATTTTGTGGCAAAATTGCAGAAATTTCACTTATTTCAGGGTAATAAGTCAGAAATTCCCCTTATTTTGGGGCAAAAAAGACAGAAATTCCCTTTTTTAGGGGTAAAAAAGACAGAAATTCCACTTATTTGGAGGCAAAAGGCAGAAGTTCCTCTTAATTTGGCACAAAAATGAAGAAATTTCTCTTTTTTATGGCAAAAAAGTATGCATTCCCCTTATTTTCGGGCAAAATTGCAGAAACTCCCCATATTTTGAAGCAAAATTGCAGAAATTCCCCTAATTTTGGGGCAAAAGGCAGACATTTCCTTTATTTTGGGGCAAAAATCAGAAATTCACCTTGTTTTGGGGCAAAATTCCAGAAATTTCCTTTAATTTGGGGCAAAATTGCGGAAATTTATCTTATTTTGGGGCAAAAAGGCAGAAATTCCTTATATTTTGGGGAAAAAAGGCAGAAATTCCCCTTATTTTGAGATAAAATTGCAGAAATTTCCCTTATTTGGGGGCAAAAAGGCAGAAAATCCTTTTAATTTCGGGCCAAAAGGCAGAAATTCCCTGTATTTTGGAGCAAAATTGCAGAAATTCCCCTAATATCGGGTCAAAAATGCAGAAATTCCCTTTATTTGGTGCAAAAGCAGAAGTTCCCCTTATTTTCGGGAAAAAAGGCAGATATTCCTTGTATTTTGAAGCAAAACTGCAGAAACTCCCCTAATTTTGGGGCAAAAATGCAGAAATTCCCTTTATTTTGGGGCAAAAATACAGAAATTCTCCTTATTTCGCGGCAAAAAGTCAGAAATTCCCCTTATTTTGGGGCAAAATTGAAGAACTTTCCTATATTTTGGGGCAAAATTGCAGAAATTTCCCTTATTTTGGGGCAAAATTTTAGAAATTTCTTTTATTTTGGTACAGAATTGCAGAAATTTTTCTTATATTGTGGCAAAAAGGCTAAAATTCCCCATATTTTGGTGCAAAAAGGCTGAAATTCCCCTTATTTTGAGGTAAAATGCTGAAATTCCCCATATTTTGGGGCAAAAAGGCAGAAATTCCTTATATTTTGGGGGCAAAAAGGCACAAATTTTCCTTATTTTCGGGCAAAATTGCAGAAATTTCATTTATTTCAGGGCAAAAAGTCAGAAATTCCTTTTATTTTGGGGCAAAAAGCAGAAATTTCTTTTATTTTGGTACAAAATTGCAGAAATTTGCTTTATTTTGGGGCAAAAATGCAGAAATTCCCCTGATTTTGTGGCAAAAAGGCAGAAATTTCTCTGATTTTGGGGCAAAATTGCAGAAATTCCCTTTATTTTGGTGTAATAAGGCAGAAATTCCCTATATTTTGAAGCAAAATTGCACAAATTCCCCTAATTTTGAGAGAAAATGCAGAAATTCACATTATTTTGGGGCAAAAAGAAAGAAATTCTCCTTATTTCACGGGAAAAAGTCAGAAATTCCCCTTATTTTGGGGCAAAATTGCAGAAATTTCCCTTATTTTGTGGAAAAATTGCAGAAATTTTTCTTATTATGAGCAAAATTGCAGAAATTTCACTTATTTCAGGGAAAGAAGGCAGGAATTTCTTTTATTTTGGGGCAAAAAGGCAGAAATTTCTCTTATTTTGGTACAAAATTGAAGAAATTTTCTTTATTTTGAGGCAAAAATGCAGAAATTCCCCATATTTTGGGGCAAAAAGACAGAAATTTCCCTTATTTTGTGGCTGAAAGGCAGAAATTTCCCTTATTTTGGGGCAAAATTGCAGAAATTTCCTCTATTTATGGGCAAAATTTTAGAAATTTCTTTTATTTTGGTACAGAATTGCAGAAATTTTTCATATTTTGTGGCAAAAAGGCAGAAATTCCTCATATTTTGGTGCAAAAATGCTGAAATTCCCCTTATTTTGAGGTAAAATGAAAAATTCCCCATATTATGGTGCAAAAAGGCAGAAATTCCCTACATTTTGGGGCAAAAAGGCACAAATTTCCCTATTTTTCGGGCAAAATTGCAGAAATTTCATTTATTTCAGGGCAAAAAGTCAGAAATTCCTTTTATTTTGGGGCATAAAGCAGAAATTTCTTTTATTTTGGTACAAAGTTGAAGAAATTTTTCTTATTTTGGAACAAAAGGCAGAAATTCCCCATATTTTGGGGCAAAAGGCAGAAATTCCCCTTATTTTGAGGTAAAAAGGCTGAAATGCCCCTTGTTTTGGGGCAAAAAGGCAGAAATTCCCTTTGTTTTGTGGCAAAAAGGCAGAAATTCTTTTTAATTGGGGCAAAAAAGCAGAAACTTTCTTTATTTGGGTGCAATAATGCAGAAATTCCCCATATTTTGTGACAAAAAGGCAGAAATTCCCCTTATTTGGAGGTAAAATGCTGAAATTCCCCTTATTTTGGGCAAAAGGCAGAAATTCCCCTTATTTTGGGGCAAAATTGCAGAAATTTCACTTATTTTAGGGAAAAAAGTCAGAAATTTGCCTTATTTTGTGGCAAAAAGCAGAAATTCCCCTAATTTTGGGGCCAAAACTGAAATTTCCCTTATTTTAGGGTAAAATTGCAGAAATTTCAAATATTTCAGTGCAAAAAGGCAGAAATTCCACTTAATTTTAGGCAATAAGGCAGAAATTTTCTGTATTTTTGAGCAAAATCTCAGAAAATCCCCTTATATTGGTGCAAAAATGCAGAAATTCCCATTATTTTGGTGTAATAAGGCAAATATTCCCCGTGTTTTGAAGCAAAATTGCACAAATTCATCTAATTTTGAGGGAAAATGCAGAAATTCAAATTATTTTGGGGCAAAAAGACAGAAATTCTCCATATTTCAGAGCATAACGTCAGAAATTCACCTTATTTTGGGGCAAAATTGCAGAAATATCCCTTATTTTGTGGCAAAATTGCAGAAATTTTTCTTATTTTGGGGAAAATTGCAGAAATTTCACTTATTTCAGGGAAAGAAGTTAGGAATTTCTCTTATTTTGGGCTAAAAGGGCAGAAATTTCTTTTATTTTGGTACAAAATTGCAGAAATTTTCTTTATTTTGGGGCAAAAATTCAGAAATTCCCATGATTTTGTGGCAAAAAGGCAAAAATTTTCCCTCATTTTGTGGCAAAATTGCAGAAATTTCACTTATTTCAAGGCAAAATTCAAAAATTCCTTTTATTTTGGGGCAAAAAGACAGAAATTCCGTTTATTTTTGGGTAAAAAGGCAGAAATTTCACTTATTTTGAGGTAAAAAAGGCAGAAATTACTCTTATTGTGGAGCTAAAATGAAGAAATTTCCCTTTTTTGTGGCAAAATTGCAGAAATTTTTCTTATTTTGGGCAAAATTGCAGAAATTTCACTTATTTCAGGGAAAGAAGACAGGAATTTCTCTTATTTTTGGGCAAAAAGGCAGATATTTCTTTTATTTTGGTACAAAATTTCAGAAATTTTCTTTATTTTGGGGCAAAAATGCAGAAATTCCCCTTATTTTGTGGCAAAAAGGGAAAAATTTCCCTTATTTTGGGGCAAAATTGCAGAAATTTCACTTATTTCAAGGCAAAATTCAAAAATTCCTTTTATTTTGGGGCAAAAAGACAGAAATTCCATTTATTTTTGGGTAAAAAGGCAGAAATTTCACTTATTTTGAGGTAAAAAGGCAGAAATTACTCTTATTTTGGGGTTAAAATTAAGAAATTTCCCTTTTTGTGGCAAAAGGTATACATTCTCCTTATTTTCAGGCAAAAAAGCAGAAATTCCCCGTATTTTGAAGTAAAATTGCAGAAATTCCCCTAATTGTGAGGCAAAACGGCAGAAATTCCCTATATGTTTGGGCAAAAAGACAGAAATTCTCCTTATTTTGTGGCAAAACTCAGAAATTCCACTTATTTTGGGGCAAAATTCCAGAAATTTCCCTTATTTTAGGGCAAAAAGTCAGAAATTCCTAATATATTGTGGCAAAAATGCAGAAATTCCCCTTATTTTGAGGTAAAAACGCTGAAATTCCTCTTATTTGGGGGCAAAAAGAAAGAATTTTTCCTTATTTTGTGGCAAAATTGCAGAAATTTCACTTATTTCAGGGTAATAAGTCAGAAATTCCCCTTATTTTGGGGCAAAAAAGACAGAAATTCCCTTTTTTGGGGTAAAAAAGACAAAAATTCCACTTATTTAGAGGCAAAAGGCAGAAGTTCCTCTTAATTTGGCGCAAAAATGAATAAATTTCCCTTTTTTATGGCAAAAAGGTATGCATTCCCCTTATTTTCTGGCAAAAAAGCAGAAATTCCCCTTATTTTGAAGCAAAATTGCAGAAATTCCCCTAATTTTGGGGCAAAAGGCAGACATTTCCTTTATTTTGGGGCAAAAAACAGAAATTCCCCTTATTTTGGGGCAAAATTCTAGAAATTTCCTTTAATTTGTGGCAAAATTGCGGAAATTTACTTTATTTTGGGTCAAAAAGGCAGAAATTCCTTATATTTTGGGGCAAAAAGGCAGAAATTCCCCTTATTTTGGGATAAAATTGCAGAAATTTTCCTTATTTGGGGGCAAAAAGGCAGAAAATCCTTTTAATTTCGATCAAAAAGGCAGAAATTCCCCGTATTTTGGAGCAAATTTGCAGAAATTCCCCTAATATCGGGGCAAAATTGCAGAAATTCCCTTTACTTGGTGCAAAAGCAGAAGTTCCCCTTATTTACGGGAAAAAAGGCAGAAATTCCTTGTATTTTGAAGCAAAATTGCAGAAACTCTCCTAATTTTGGGGTAAAAAGTCAGAAATTCCTTTTATTTTGGGGCAAAAATACAGAAATTCTCCTTATTTCGCGGCAAAAAGTAAGAAATTCCCCTTATTTTGGGGCAAAATTGAAGAACTTTCCTATATTTTGGGGCAAAATTGCAGAAATTTCCCTTTTTTTGGGGCAAAATTTTAGAAATTTCTTTTATTTTGGTACAGAATTGCAGAAATTTTTCTTATATTGTGGCAAAAAGGCTAAAATTCCCCATATTTTGGTGCAAAAAGGCTGAAATTCCCCTTATTTTGAGGTCAAATGCTGAAATTCCCCATATTTTGGGGCAAAAAGGCAGAAATTCCCTATATTTTGGGGGCAAAAATGCACAAATTTTCCTTATTTTTGGGCAAAATTGCAGAAATTTCATTTATTTTAGGGCAAAAAGTCAGTAATTCCTTTTATTTTGGGACAAAAAGCAGAAATTTCTTTTATTTTGGTACAAAGTTGAAGAAATTTTCCATATTTTGGAATAAAAAGGCAGAAATTCCCCATATTTTTGGGTAAAGGGCAGAAATTCCCCTTATTTTGAGGTAAAAAGGATGAAATTCCCCTTATTTTAGGGCAGAAAGGCAAAAATTTCCTTTACTTTGTGACAAAAAGGCAGAAAATCTTGTAAATTGAGGCAGAAAAGCAGAAATTTTCCTTATTTGGAGGCAATAAGTCAGTAATTTCCCATATTTTGTGGCAAAAAGGCAGAAATTCCCCTTATTTGGGGGTAAAATGCTGAAACTCCCCTTATTTGGGGCAAAAAGGCAGATATTCCCCTTATTTTGGGACAAAATTGCAGAAATTTCACTTATTTCAGGGCAAAAAGTCAGAAATTTGCCTTATTTTGGGGAAAAAAGCAGAAATTCCCCTAATTTTGGGGCCAAAAACAGAAATTCCCCTTATTTTGGAGTAAAATTGCAGAAATTTCAAATATGTCAGTGCAAAAAGGCAGAAATTCCACTTAATTTCGGTCAATAAGGCAGAAATTTTCTGTATTTTGGAGAAAAATCTCAGTAATTACTCTTATATTGGTGCAAAAATGCAGAAATTCCCTTTATTTTGGTGCAATAAGGCAGAAATTCCCCGTATTTTGAAGCAAAATTGCACAAATTCCTCTAATTTTGAGGGAAAATGCAGAAATTCACATTATATTGGGGCAAAAAGACAGAAATTCTACTTATTTCACGGCAAAAAGTCAGAAATTTACCTTATTTTGGGGCAAAATTGCAGAAATTTACCTTATTTGGGGCAAAATTGCAGAAATTTAACTTATTTTCGTGTAAAAAGGCTGAAATTTCCTTTATTTTTGGGCAAAAAGTGAGAAATTCCCCTTATTTTGGGATAAAATTGCAGAAATTTCCCTTATTTGGGGGCAAAAAGGCAGAAAATCCTTTTAATTTCGGGCAAAAATGCAGAAATTCCCCTTATTTTGGAGCAAAATTGCAGAAATTCCCCTAATATCGTGGCAAAAATGCAGAAATTCCCTTTATTTGGTGCAAAAGCAGAAGTTCCCCTTATTTTCAGGAAAAAAGGCAGAAATTCCTTGTATTTTGAAGCAAAATTGCAGAAACTCCCCTAATTTTGGGGCAAAAAGGCAGAAATTCCCTTTATTTTGGGGCAAAAATAGAGAAATTCTCCTTATTTCGCGGCAAAAAGTCAGAAATTCCCCTTATTTTGGGGCAAAATTGAAGAACTTTCCCTTATTTTGGGGCAAAATTGCAGAAATTTCTTTTATTTTAAGGCAAAATTTTAGAAATTTTTTTTATTTTGGTACAGAATTGCAGAAATTTTTCTTATATTGTGGCATAAAGGCTAAAATTCCCCATATTTTGGTGCAAAAAGGCTGAAATTCCCCTTATTTTGAGGTAAAATGCTGAAATTCCCCATATTTTGTGGCAAAAAGGGAGAAATTTCCCTCATTGGGGCAAAAAGGCACAAATTTTCCTTATTTTTGGGCAAAATTGCAGAAATTTCATTTATTTCAGGGCTAAAAGTCTGAAATTCCTTTTATTTTGGGACAAAAAGCAGAAATTTCTTTTATTTTGGTACAAAGTTGAAGAAATTTTTCATATTTTGGAATAAAAAGGCAGAAATTCCCCATATTTTGGGGTAAAAGGCAGAAATCCCCCTTATTTTGTTGTAAAAAGGATGAAATTCCCCTTATTTTAGGGCAAAAAGGCAAAATTTTCTCTTACTTTGTGGCAAAAAGGCAGAAATTCTTGTTAATTGGGGCAGAAAAGCAGAAATTTTCCTTATTTGAAGGCAATAAGGCAGTAATTCCCCATATTTTGTGGCAAAAAAGCAGAAATTCCCCTTATTTGAGGGTAAAATGCTGAAATTCCCCTTATTTTGGGCAAAAAGGCAGATATTCCCCTTATTTTGGGAAAAATTGCAGAATTTTCACTTATTTCAGGGCAAAAAGTCAGAAATTTGCCTTATTTTGTGGCAAAAAGCAGAAATTCCCCTAATTTTGGGGCCAAAAATAGAAATTCCTTTTATTTTGGGTTAAAATTGCAGAAATTTCAAATATTTCAGGGCAAAAAGGCAGAAATTCCACTTAATTTCGGGCAATAAGGCAGAAATTTTCTGTATTTTGGAGCAAAATCTCAGAAATTCCCCTTATATTGGTGCAAAAATGCAGAAATTCCCTTTATTTTGGTGCAATAAGGCAGAAATTCCCCGTGTTTTGAAGCAAAATTGCACAAATTCCCCTAATTTTGAGGGAAAATGCAGAAATTCACATTATTTTGGGGCAAAAAGGTATAAATTCTCCTTATTTCAGGGCAAAAAGTCAGAAATTCCCCTTATTTTGGGGCAAAATTCCAGAAATTTCCTTTAATTTGGGGCAAAATTGCAGAAATTTACCTTATTTTGGGGCAAAATTGCAGAAATTTCCCTTATTTGGGGCAAAATTGCAGAAATTTAACTTATTTTCGTGTAAAAAGGCTGAAATTTCCTTTATTTTTGGGCAAAAAGTGAGAAATTCCCCTTATTTTGGGGCAAAATTGCAGAAATATTTCTTATTTTGGGGCAAAAAGGTAGAAATTCCTTATATTTTAGGGCAAAAAAGCAGAAATTCCCCTTTTTTGGGATAAAATTGCAGAAATTTCCCTTATTTGGGGGCAAAAAGGCAGAAAATCCTTTTAATTTCGATCAAAAAGGCAGAAATTCCCCGTATTTTGGAGCAAATTTGCAGAAATTCCCCTAATATCGGGGCAAAATTGCAGAAATTCCTTTTACTTGGTGCAAAAGCAGAAGTTCCCCTTATTTACGGGAAAAAAGGCAGAAATTCCTTGTATTTTGAAGCAAAATTGCAGAAACTCTCCTAATTTTGGGGTAAAAAGTCAGAAATTCCTTTTATTTTGGGGCAAAAATACAGAAATTCTCCTTATTTCGCGGCAAAAAGTAAGAAATTCCCCTTATTTTGGGGCAAAATTGAAGAACTTTCCTATATTTTGGGGCAAAATTGCAGAAATTTCCCTTATTTTGGGGCAACATTTTAGAAATTTCTTTTATTTTGGTACAGAATTGCAGAAATTTTTCTTATATTGTGGCAAAAAGGCTAAAATTCCCCATATTTTGGTGCAAAAAGGCTGAAATTCCCCTTATTTTGAGGTCAAATGCTGAAATTCCCCATATTTTGGGGCAAAAAGGCAGAAATTCCCTATATTTTGGGGGCAAAAATGCACAAATTTTCCTTATTTTTGGGCAAAATTGCAGAAATTTCATTTATTTTAGGGCAAAAAGTCAGTAATTCCTTTTATTTTGGGACAAAAAGCAGAAATTTCTTTTATTTTGGTACAAAGTTGAAGAAATTTTCCATATTTTGGAATAAAAAGGCAGAAATTCCCCATATTTTCGGGTAAAGGGCAGAAATTCCCCTTATTTTGAGGTAAAAAGGATGAAATTCCCCTTATTTTAGGGCAGAAAGGCAAAAATTTCCTTTACTTTGTGACAAAAAGGCAGAAAATCTTGTAAATTGGGGCAGAAAAGCAGAAATTTTCCTTATTTGGAGGCAATAAGTCAGTAATTTCCCATATTTTGTGGCAAAAAGGCAGAAATTCCCCTTATTTGGGGGTAAAATGCTGAAACTCCCCTTATTTGGGGCAAAAAGGCAGATATTCCCCTTATTTTGGGACAAAATTGCAGAAATTTCACTTATTTCAGGGCAAAAAGTCAGAAATTTGCCTTATTTTGGGGAAAAAAGCAGAAATTCCCCTAATTTTGGGGCCAAAAACAGAAATTCCCCTTATTTTGGAGTAAAATTGCAGAAATTTCAAATATGTCAGTGCAAAAAGGCAGAAATTCCACTTAATTTCGGTCAATAAGGCAGAAATTTTCTGTATTTTGGAGAAAAATCTCAGTAATTACTCTTATATTGGTGCAAAAATGCAGAAATTCCCTTTATTTTGGTGCAATAAGGCAGAAATTCCCCGTATTTTGAAGCAAAATTGCACAAATTCCTCTAATTTTGAGGGAAAATGCAGAAATTCACATTATATTGGGGCAAAAAGACAGAAATTCTACTTATTTCACGGCAAAAAGTCAGAAATTTACCTTATTTTGGGGCAAAATTGCAGAAATTTACCTTATTTGGGGCAAAATTGCAGAAATTTAACTTATTTTCGTGTAAAAAGGCTGAAATTTCCTTTATTTTTGGGCAAAAAGTGAGAAATTCCCCTTATTTTGGGATAAAATTGCAGAAATTTCCCTTATTTGGGGGCAAAAAGGCAGAAAATCCTTTTAATTTCGGGCAAAAATGCAGAAATTCCCCTTATTTTGGAGCAAAATTGCAGAAATTCCCCTAATATCGTGGCAAAAATGCAGAAATTCCTTTTATTTGGTGCAAAAGCAGAAGTTCCCCTTATTTTCAGGAAAAAAGGCAGAAATTCCTTGTATTTTGAAGCAAAATTGCAGAAACTCCCCTAATTTTGGGGCAAAAAGGCAGAAATTCCCTTTATTTTGGGGCAAAAATACAGAAATTCTCCTTATTTCGCGGCAAAAAGTCAGAAATTCCCCTTATTTTGGGGCAAAATTGAAGAACTTTCCCTTATTTTGGGGCAAAATTGCAGAAATTTCTTTTATTTTAAGGCAAAATTTTAGAAATTTTTTTTATTTTGGTACAGAATTGCAGAAATTTTTCTTATATTGTGGCATAAAGGCTAAAATTCCCCATATTTTGGTGCAAAAAGGCTGAAATTCCCCTTATTTTGAGGTAAAATGCTGAAATTCCCCATATTTTGTGGCAAAAAGGGAGAAATTTCCCTCATTGGGGCAAAAAGGCACAAATTTTCCTTATTTTTGGGCAAAATTGCAGAAATTTCATTTATTTCAGGGATAAAAGTCTGAAATTCCTTTTATTTTGGGACAAAAAGCAGAAATTTCTTTTATTTTGGTACAAAGTTGAAGAAATTTTTCATATTTTGGAATAAAAAGGCAGAAATTCCCCATATTTTGGGGTAAAAGGCAGAAATCCCCCTTATTTTGTTGTAAAAAGGATGAAATTCCCCTTATTTTAGGGCAAAAAGGCAAAATTTTCTTTTACTTTGTGGCAAAAAGGCAGAAATTCTTGTTAATTGGGGCAGAAAAGCAGAAATTTTCCTTATTTGAAGGCAATAAGGCAGTAATTCCCCATATTTTGTGGCAAAAAAGCAGAAATTCCCCTTATTTGAGGGTAAAATGCTGAAATTCCCCTTATTTTGGGCAAAAAGGCAGATATTCCCCTTATTTTGGGAAAAATTGCAGAATTTTCACTTATTTCAGGGCAAAAAGTCAGAAATTTGCCTTATTTTGTGGCAAAAAGCAGAAATTCCCCTAATTTTGGGGCCAAAAATAGAAATTCCTTTTATTTTGGGTTAAAATTGCAGAAATTTCAAATATTTCAGGGCAAAAAGGCAGAAATTCCACTTAATTTCGGGCAATAAGGCAGAAATTTTCTGTATTTTGGAGCAAAATCTCAGAAATTCCCCTTATATTGGTGCAAAAATGCAGAAATTCCCTTTATTTTGGTGCAATAAGGCAGAAATTCCCCGTGTTTTGAAGCAAAATTGCACAAATTCATCTAATTTTGAGGGAAAATGCAGAAATTCACATTATTTTGGGGCAAAAAGGCATAAATTCTCCTTATTTCAGGGCAAAAAGTCAGAAATTCCCCTTATTTTGGGGCAAAATTCCAGAAATTTCCTTTAATTTGGGGCAAAATTGCAGAAATTTACCTTATTTTGGGGCAAAATTGCAGAAATTTCCCTTATTTGGGGCAAAATTGCAGAAATTTAACTTATTTTCGTGTAAAAAGGCTGAAATTTCCTTTATTTTTGGGCAAAAAGTGAGAAATTCCCCTTATTTTGGGGCAAAATTGCAGAAATATTTCTTATTTTGGGGCAAAAAGGTAGAAATTCCTTATATTTTAGGGCAAAAAAGCAGAAATTCCCCTTTTTTGGGATAAAATTGCAGAAATTTCCCTTATTTGGGGGCAAAAAGGCAGAAAATCCTTTTAATTTCGGGCAAAAGGCAGAAATTCCCCTTATTTTGGAGCAAAATTGCAGAAATTCTCCTAATATCGTGGCAAAAATGCAGAAATTCCCTTTATTTGGTGCAAAAGCAGAAGTTGAAGTTCCCCTTATTTTCAGGAAAAAAGGCAGAAATTCCTTGTATTTTGAAGCAAAATTGCAGAAACTCCCCTAATTTTGGGGCAAAAATGCAGAAATTCCCTTTATTTTGGGGCAAAAATACAGAAATTCTCCTTATTTCGCGGCAAAAAGTCAGAAATTCCCCTTATTTTGGGGCAAAATTGAAGAACTTTCCCTTATTTTGTGGCAAAATTGCAGAAATTTCCCTTATTTTGGGGCAAAATTTTAGAAATTTCTTTTATTTTGGTACAAATTGCAGAAATTTTTTTTATATTGTGGCAAAAAGGCTAAAATTCCCCATATTTTGGTGCAGAAAGGCTGAAATTCCCCTTATTTTGAGGTAAAATGCTGAAATTCCCCATATTTTGGGGCAAAAAGGCAGAAATTTCCCTCATTTTGGGGCAAAAAGGCACAAATTTTCCTTATTATCGGGCAAAATTGCAGAAATTTCATTTATTTCAGGGTAAAAAGTCAGAAATTCCTTTTATGTTGGGACAAAAATCAGAAATTTCTTTTATTTTGGTACAAAGTTGAAGAAATTTTTCATATTTTGGAATAAAAAGGCAGAAATTCCCCATATTTTGGGGTAAAGGGCAGAAATTCCCTTTATTTTGAGGTAAAAAGGATGAAATTCCACTTATTTTAGCACAAAAAGGCAAAAATTTCCTTTACTTTGTGGCAAAAAGGCAGAAATTCTTGTTAATTGGGGCAGAAAAGCAGAAATTTTCCTTATTTGAAGGCAATAAGGCAGTAATTCCCCATATTTTGTGGCAAAAAGGCAGAAATTCCCCTTATTTGGGGGTAAAAAGATGAAATTCCCCTTATTTTGGGCAAAAAGGCAGATATTCCCCTTATTTTGGGAAAAATTGCAGAATTTTCACTTATTTCAGGGCAAAAAGTCAGAAATTTGCCTTATTTTGTGGCAAAAAGCAGAAATTCCCCTAATTTTGGGGCCAAAAATAGAAATTCCTTTTATTTTGGGGTAAAATTGCAGAAATTTCAAATATTTCAGTGC
Source organism: Micromys minutus (assembly GCF_963924665.1). Classification (NCBI taxonomy): domain Eukaryota; kingdom Metazoa; phylum Chordata; class Mammalia; order Rodentia; family Muridae; genus Micromys; species Micromys minutus. The sequence goes on from NW_027667477.1 coordinate 285,593, forward strand.
ACAAAAACAGAAATTCCACTTAATTTCGGGCAATAAGGCAGAATTTTTCTGTATTTTGGAGCAAAATCTCAGAAATTCCCCTTATATTGGTGCAAAAATGCAGAAATTCCCTTTATTTTGGTGCAATAAGGCAGAAATTCCCCGTAATTTTAAGCAAAATTGCACAAATTCCCCTAATTTTGAGGGAAAATGCAGAAATTCACATTATTTTGGGGCAAAAAGACAGAAATTCTCCTTATTTCAGGGCAAAAAATCAGAAATTCCCCTTATTTTGGGGCAAAATTCCAGAAATTTCCTTTAATTTGGGGCAAAATTGCAGAAATTTACCTTATTTTGGGGCAAAATTGCAGAAATTTCCTTTATTTGGGGCAAAATTGCAGAAATTTAACTTATTTTCGTGTAAAAAGGTTGAAATTTCCTTTATTTTTGGGCAAAAAGTGAGAAATTCCCCTTATTTTGGGGCAAAATTGCAGAAATATTTCTTATCTTGGGGCAAAAAGGCAGTAATTCCTTATATTTTAGGGCAAAAAGGCAGAAATTCCCCTTTTTTGGGATAAAATTGCAGAAATTTCCCTTATTTGGGGGCAAAAAGGCAGAAAATCCTGTTAATTTCGGGCAAAAATGCAGAAATTCCCCGTATTTTGAAGCAAAATTGCAAAAATTCCCCTAATATCGGGGCAAAAATGCAGAAATTCCCTTTATTTGGTGCAAAAGCAGAAGTTCCCCTTATTTTCAAGAAAAAAGGCAGAAATTCCTTGTATTTTGAAGTAAAATTGCAGAAACTCCCCTAATTTTGGGGCAAAAAGGCAGAAATTCCCTTTATTTTGGGGCAAAAATACAGAAATTCTCCTTATTTCGCGGCAAAAAGTCAGAAATTCCCCTTATTTTGGGGCAAAATTGAAGAACTTTCCCTTATTTTGTGGCAAAATTGCAGAAATTTCCCTTATTTTTGGGTAAAATTTTAGAAATTTCTTTTATTTTGGTACAGAATTGCAGAAATTTTTTTTATATTGTGGCAAAAAGGCTAAAATTCCCCATATTTTGGTGCAGAAAGGCTGAAATTCCCCTTATTTTGAGGTAAAATGCTGAAATTCCCCATATTTTGGGGCAAAAAGGAAGAAATTTCCCTCATTTTGGGGCAAAAAGGCACAAATTTTCCTTATTTTCGGGCAAAATTGCAGAAATTTCATTTATTTCAGGGCAAAAAGTCAGAAATTTTTTTTATGTTGGGACAAAAACAGAAATTTCTTTTATTTTGGTACAAAGTTGAAGAAATTTTTCATATTTTGGAATAAAAAGGCAGAAATTCCCCATATTTTGGGGTAAAGGGCAGAAATTCCCGTTATTTTGAGGTAAAAAGGATGAAATTCCCCTTATTTTAGCACAAAAAGGCAAAAATTTCCTTTACTCTGTGGCAAAAAGGCAGAAATTCTTGTTAATTGGGGCAGAAAAGCAGAAATTTTCTTTATTTGAAGGCAATAAAGCAGTAATTCCCCATATTTTGTGGCAAAATGCAGAAATTCCCCTTATTTGGAGGTAAAATGCTGAAATTCCCCTTATTTTGGGCAAAGAGGCAGAAATTCCCCTTATTTTGGGACAAAATTGCAGAAATTTCACTTTTTTCAGGGCAAAAAGTCAGAAATTTGCCTTATTTTGGGGCAAAAAGCAGAAATTCGCCTAATTTTGGGGCCAAAAATAGAAATTCCCCTTATTTTGGGGTAAAATTGCAGAATTTCAAATATTTCAGAGAAAAAAGGCAGAAATACCACTTAATTTCGGGCAATAAGGCAGAAATTTTCTGTATTTTGGAGCAAAATCTCAGAAATTCCCCTTTTATAGGTGCAAAAATGCAGAAATTCCCTTTATTTTGGTGCAATAAGGCTGAAATTCCCCTTATTTGGAGGTAAAATGCTGAAATTCCCTATATTTTGGGGCAAAAAGGCAGGAATTCCCTACATTTTGGGGCAAAAAGGCACAAATTTCTCTTATTTTCGGGCAAAATTGCAGAAATTTCTTTTATTTCAGGGCAAAAAGTCAGAAATTTTTTATTATTTTGGGGCAAAAAGCAGAAATTTCTTTTATTTTGGTACAAAGCTGAAGAAATTTTTTTTATTTTGGAACAAAAAGGCACAAATTCCCCATATTTTGGGGTAAAAGGCAGAAATTCCCCTTATTTTGAGGGAAAAAGGATGAAATTCCCCTTATTTTAGGGCAAAAAGGCAAAAATTTCCTTTACTTTGTGGCAAAAAGGCAGAAATTCTTGTTAATTGGAGCAGAAAAGCAGACATTTTCTTTATTTGAAGGCAATAAGGCAGTAATTCCCCATATTTTGTGGCAAAAAGGCAGAAATTCCCCTTATTTGGAGGTAAAATGCTGAAATTCCCCTTATTTTGGGCAAAAGGCAGAAATTCCCTTTATTTTGGTGCAAAATTGCAGAAATTTCACTTATTTTAGGTAAAAAAGTCAGAAATTTCCCTTATTTTGTGGCAAAAAGCAGAAATTCCCCTAATTTTGGGGCCAAGAACAGAAATTCCCCTTATTTTGGGGTAAAATTGCAGAAATTTCAAATATTTCAGTGCAAAAAGGCAGAAATTCCACTTAATTTTAGGCAATAAGGCACAAATTTTCCGTATTTTGGAGCAAAATCTCAGAAATTCCCCTTATAATGGTGCAAAAATGCAGAAATTCCCTTTATTTTGGTGTAATAAGGCAGAAATTCCCCGTGTTTTGAAGCAAAATTGCACAAATTCATCTAATTTTGAGAGAAAATGCAGAAATTCAAATTATTTTGGGGCAAAAAGACAGAAATTCTCCTTATTTCAGGGCATAACGTTAGAAATTCCGCTTATTTTGGGGCAAAATTGCAGAAATTTTCCTTATTTTGTGGCAAAATTGCCAAATTTTTTATTTTTTGCAAACTTGCAGAAATTTCACTTATTTCAGGGAAAGAAGGCAGGAATTTCTCTTATTTTGGGGCAAAAGGGCAGAAGTTTCTTTTTTTTTGGTACAAAATTGGAGAAATTTTCTTTATTTTGGAGCAAAAATGCAGAAATTCCCCTGATTTTGTGGCAAAAAGGCAGAAATTTCCCTTATTTTGGGGCAAAATTGCAGAAATTTCACTTATTTCAAGGCAAAATTCAAAAATTCCTTTCATTTTGGGGCAAAAAGGCAGAAATTCCATTTATTTTTGGGTAAAAAGGCAGAAATTTCACTTATTTTGAGGTAAAAAGGCAGAAATTACTCTTATTTTGGGGCTAAAATGAAGAAATTTCCCATTTTGTAGCAAAATTGCAGAAATTTTTCTTATTTTGGGCAAAATTGCAGAAATTTCACTTATTTCAGGGAAAGAAGGCAGGAATTTCTCTTATTTTGGGGCAAAATGGCATAAATTTCTTTTATTTTGGTACAAAATTGCAGAAATTTTCTTTATTTTGGGGCAAAAATGCAGAAATTTCCCTTATTTTGTGGCAAAATTGCAGAAATTTCCCTTATTTTGGGGCAAAATTTTAGAAATTTCTTTTATTTTGGTACAGAATTGCAGAAATTTTTTTTATATTGTGGCAAAAAGGCTAAAATTCCCCATATTTTGGTGCAGAAAGGCTGAAATTCCCCTTATTTTGAGGTAAAATGCTGAAATTCCCCATATTTTGGGGCAAAAAGGCAGAAATTTCCCTCATTTTGGGGCAAAAAGGCACAAATTTTCCTTATTATCGGGCAAAATTGCAGAAATTTCATTTATTTCAGGGCAAAAAGTCAGAAATTCCTTTTATGTTGGGACAAAAATCAGAAATTTCTTTTATTTTGGTACAAAGTTGTAGAAATTTTTCATATTTTGGAATAAAAAGGCAGGAATTCCCCATATTTTGGGGTAAAGGGCAGAAATTCCCTTTATTTTGAGGTAAAAAGGATGAAATTCCACTTATTTTAGCACAAAAAGGCAAAAATTTCCTTTACTTTGTGGCAAAAAGGCAGAAATTCTTGTTAATTGGGGCAGAAAAGCAGAAATTTTCCTTATTTGAAGGCAGTAAGGCAGTAATTCCCCATATTTTGTGGCAAAAAGGCAGAAATTCCCCTTATTTGGGGGTAAAAAGATGAAATTCCCCTTATTTTGGGCAAAAAGGCAGATATTCCCCTTATTTTGGGAAAAATTGCAGAATTTTCACTTATTTCAGGGCAAAAAGTCAGAAATTTGCCTTATTTTGTGGCAAAAAGCAGAAATTCCCCTAATTTTGGGGACAAAAATAGAAATTCCTTTTATTTTGGGGTAAAATTGCAGAAATTTCAAATATTTCAGTGCAAAAAGGCAGAAATTCCACTTAATTTCGGGCAATAAGGCAGAAATTTTCTGTATTTTGGAGCAAAATCTCAGAAATTCCCCTTATATTGGTGTAAAAATGCAGAAATTCCCTTTATTTTGGTGCAATAAGGCAGAAATTCCCCGTATTTTGAAGCAAAATTGCACAAATTCCCCTAATTTTGAGGGAAAATGCAGAAATTCACATTATTTTGGGGCAAAAAGACAGAAATTCTCCTTATTTCAGGGCAAAAAATCAGAAATTCCCCTTATTTTGGGGCAAAATTCCAGAAATTTCCTTTAATTTGGGGCAAAATTGCAGAAATTTACCTTATTTTGGGGCAAAATTGCAGAAATTTCCTTTATTTGGGGCAAAATTGCAGAAATTTAACTTATTTTCGTGTAAAAAAGTTGAAATTTCCTTTATTTTTGGGCAAAAAGTGAGAAATTCCCTTATTTTGGGGCAAAATTGCAGAAATATTTCTTATTTTGGTGCAAAAAGGCAGTAATTCCTTATATTTTAGGGCAAAAATGCAGAAATTCCCCTTTTTTGGGATAAAATTGCAGAAATTTCCCTTATTTGGGGGCAAAAAGGCAGAAAATCCTGTTAATTTCGGGCAAAAATGCAGAAATTCCCCGTATTTTGAAGCAAAATTGCAGAAATTCCCCTAATATCGGGGCAAAAATGCAGAAATTCCCTTTATTTGGTGCAAAAGCAGAAGTTCCCCTTATTTTCAGGAAAAAAGGCAGAAATTCCTTGTATTTTGAAGCAAAATTGCAAAAACTCCCCTAATTTTGGGGCAAAAAGGCAGAAATTCCCTTTATTTTGGGGCAAAAATACAGAAATTCTCCTTATTTCGCGGCAAAAAGTCAGAAATTCCCCTTATTTTGGGGCAAAATTGAAGAACTTTCCCTTATTTTGGGGCAAAATTGCAGAAATTTCCCTTATTTTTGGGTAAAATTTTAGAAATTTTTTTTATTTTGGTACAGAATTGCAGAAATTTTTCTTATATTGTGGCATAAAGGCTAAAATTCCCCATATTTTGGTGCAAAAAGGCTGAAATTCCCCTTATTTTGAGGTAAAATGCTGAAATTCCCCATATTTTGTGGCAAAAAGGGAGAAATTTCCCTCATTGGGGCAAAAAGGCACAAATTTTCCTTATTTTTGGGCAAAATTGCAGAAATTTCATTTATTTCAGGGATAAAAGTCTGAAATTCCTTTTATTTTGGGACAAAAAGCAGAAATTTCTTTTATTTTGGTACAAAGTTGAAGAAATTTTTCATATTTTGGAATAAAAAGGCAGAAATTCCCCATATTTTGGGGTAAAAGGCAGAAATCCCCCTTATTTTGTTGTAAAAAGGATGAAATTCCCCTTATTTTAGGGCAAAAAGGCAAAATTTTCTTTTACTTTGTGGCAAAAAGGCAGAAATTCTTGTTAATTGGGGCAGAAAAGCAGAAATTTTCCTTATTTGAAGGCAATAAGGCAGTAATTCCCCATATTTTGTGGCAAAAAAGCAGAAATTCCCCTTATTTGAGGGTAAAATGCTGAAATTCCCCTTATTTTGGGCAAAAAGGCAGATATTCCCCTTATTTTGGGAAAAATTGCAGAATTTTCACTTATTTCAGGGCAAAAAGTCAGAAATTTGCCTTATTTTGTGGCAAAAAGCAGAAATTCCCCTAATTTTGGGGCCAAAAATAGAAATTCCTTTTATTTTGGGTTAAAATTGCAGAAATTTCAAATATTTCAGGGCAAAAAGGCAGAAATTCCACTTAATTTCGGGCAATAAGGCAGAAATTTTCTGTATTTTGGAGCAAAATCTCAGAAATTCCCCTTATATTGGTGCAAAAATGCAGAAATTCCCTTTATTTTGGTGCAATAAGGCAGAAATTCCCCGTGTTTTGAAGCAAAATTGCACAAATTCATCTAATTTTGAGGGAAAATGCAGAAATTCACATTATTTTGGGGCAAAAAGGCATAAATTCTCCTTATTTCAGGGCAAAAAGTCAGAAATTCCCCTTATTTTGGGGCAAAATTCCAGAAATTTCCTTTAATTTGGGGCAAAATTGCAGAAATTTACCTTATTTTGGGGCAAAATTGCAGAAATTTCCCTTATTTGGGGCAAAATTGCAGAAATTTAACTTATTTTCGTGTAAAAAGGCTGAAATTTCCTTTATTTTTGGGCAAAAAGTGAGAAATTCCCCTTATTTTGGGGCAAAATTGCAGAAATATTTCTTATTTTGGGGCAAAAAGGTAGAAATTCCTTATATTTTAGGGCAAAAAAGCAGAAATTCCCCTTTTTTGGGATAAAATTGCAGAAATTTCCCTTATTTGGGGGCAAAAAGGCAGAAAATCCTTTTAATTTCGGGCAAAAGGCAGAAATTCCCCTTATTTTGGAGCAAAATTGCAGAAATTCTCCTAATATCGTGGCAAAAATGCAGAAATTCCCTTTATTTGGTGCAAAAGCAGAAGTTGAAGTTCCCCTTATTTTCAGGAAAAAAGGCAGAAATTCCTTGTATTTTGAAGCAAAATTGCAGAAACTCCCCTAATTTTGGGGCAAAAATGCAGAAATTCCCTTTATTTTGGGGCAAAAATACAGAAATTCTCCTTATTTCGCGGCAAAAAGTCAGAAATTCCCCTTATTTTGGGGCAAAATTGAAGAACTTTCCCTTATTTTGTGGCAAAATTGCAGAAATTTCCCTTATTTTGGGGCAAAATTTTAGAAATTTCTTTTATTTTGGTACAGAATTGCAGAAATTTTTTTTATATTGTGGCAAAAAGGCTAAAATTCCCCATATTTTGGTGCAGAAAGGCTGAAATTCCCCTTATTTTGAGGTAAAATGCTGAAATTCCCCATATTTTGGGGCAAAAAGGCAGAAATTTCCCTCATTTTGGGGCAAAAAGGCACAAATTTTCCTTATTATCGGGCAAAATTGCAGAAATTTCATTTATTTCAGGGTAAAAAGTCAGAAATTCCTTTTATGTTGGGACAAAAAACAGAAATTTCTTTTATTTTGGTACAAAGTTGAAGAAATTTTTCATATTTTGGAATAAAAAGGCAGAAATTCCCCATATTTTGGGGTAAAGGGCAGAAATTCCCTTTATTTTGAGGTAAAAAGGATGAAATTCCACTTATTTTAGCACAAAAAGGCAAAAATTTCCTTTACTTTGTGGCAAAAAGGCAGAAATTCTTGTTAATTGGGGCAGAAAAGCAGAAATTTTCCTTATTTGAAGGCAATAAGGCAGTAATTCCCCATATTTTGTGGCAAAATGCAGAAATTCCCCTTATTTGGATGTAAAATGCTGAAATTCCCCTTATTTTGGGCAAAGAGGCAGATATTCCCCTTATTTTGGGACAAAATTGCAGAAATTTCACTTTTTTCAGGGCAAAAAGTCAGAAATTTGCCTTATTTTGGGGCAAAAAGCAGAAATTCGCCTAATTTTGGGGCCAAAAATAGAAATTCCCCTTATTTTGGGGTAAAATTGCAGAATTTCAAATATTTCAGAGAAAAAAGGCAGAAATACCACTTAATTTCGGGCAATAAGGCAGAAATTTTCTGTATTTTGGAGCAAAATCTCAGAAATTCCCCTTTTATAGGTGCAAAAATGCAGAAATTCCCTTTATTTTGGTGCAATAAGGCTGAAATTCCCCTTATTTGGAGGTAAAATGCTGAAATTCCCTATATTTTGGGGCAAAAAGGCAGAAATTCCCTACATTTTGGGGCAAAAAGGCACAAATTTCTCTTATTTTCGGGCAAAATTGCAGAAATTTCTTTTATTTCAGGGCAAAAAGTCAGAAATTTTTTATTATTTTGGGGCAAAAAGCAGAAATTTCTTTTATTTTGGTACAAAGCTGAAGAAATTTTTTTTATTTTGGAACAAAAAGGCACAAATTCCCCATATTTTGGGGTAAAAGGCAGAAATTCCCCTTATTTTGAGGGAAAAAGGATGAAATTCCCCTTATTTTAGGGCAAAAAGGCAAAAATTTCCTTTACTTTGTGGCAAAAAGGCAGAAATTCTTGTTAATTGGAGCAGAAAAGCAGACATTTTCTTTATTTGAAGGCAATAAGGCAGTAATTCCCCATATTTTGTGGCAAAAAGGCAGAAATTCCCCTTATTTGGAGGTAAAATGCTGAAATTCCCCTTATTTTGGGCAAAAGGCAGAAATTCCCTTTATTTTGGTGCAAAATTGCAGAAATTTCACTTATTTTAGGTAAAAAAGTCAGAAATTTCCCTTATTTTGTGGCAAAAAGCAGAAATTCCCCTAATTTTGGGGCCAAGAACAGAAATTCCCCTTATTTTGGGGTAAAATTGCAGAAATTTCAAATATTTCAGTGCAAAAAGGCAGAAATTCCACTTAATTTTAGGCAATAAGGCACAAATTTTCCGTATTTTAAAGCAAAATCTCAGAAATTCCCCTTATAATGGTGCAAAAATGCAGAAATTCCCTTTATTTTGGTGTAATAAGGCAGAAATTCCCCGTGTTTTGAAGCAAAATTGCACAAATTCATCTAATTTTGAGGGAAAATGCAGAAATTCAAATTATTTTGGGGCAAAAAGACAGAAATTCTCCTTATTTCAGGGCATAACGTTAGAAATTCCGCTTATTTTGGGGCAAAATTGCAGAAATTTTCCTTATTTTGTGGCAAAATTGCCAAATTTTTTATTTTTTGCAAACTTGCAGAAATTTCACTTATTTCAGGGAAAGAAGGCAGGAATTTCTCTTATTTTGGGGCAAAAGGGCAGAAGTTTCTTTTTTTTGGTACAAAATTGGAGAAATTTTCTTTATTTTGGAGCAAAAATGCAGAAATTCCCCTGATTTTGTGGCAAAAAGGCAGAAATTTCCCTTATTTTGGGGCAAAATTGCAGAAATTTCACTTATTTCAAGGCAAAATTCAAAAATTCCTTTCATTTTGGGGCAAAAAGTCAGAAATTCCGTTTATTTTTGGGTAAAAAGGCAGAAATTTCACTTATTTTGAGGTAAAAAGGCAGAAATTACTCTTATTTTGGGGCTAAAATGAAGAAATTTCCCATTTTGTAGCAAAATTGCAGAAATTTTTCTTATTTTGGGCAAAATTGCAGAAATTTCACTTATTTCAGGGAAAGAAGGCAGGAATTTCTCTTATTTTGGGGCAAAAAGGCATAAATTTCTTTTATTTTGGTACAAAATTGCAGAAATTTTCTTTATTTTGGGGCAAAAATGCAGAAATTCCCCTTATTTTGTGGCTAAAAGGCAGAAATTTCCCTTATTTTGGGGCAAAATTGCAGAAATTTCACTTATTTCAAGGCAAATTTCAAAAATTACTTTTATTTTGGGGCAAAAAGACAGAAATTCCATTTATTTTTGGGTAAAAAGGCAGAAATTTCACTTATTTTGAGGTAAAAAGGCAGAAATTACTCTTATTTTGGGGTTAAAATGAAGAAATTTCCCTTTTTTGTGGCAAAAGGTATACATTCCCCTTATTTTCAGGCAAAAAAGCAGAAATTCCCCGTATTTTGAAGTAAAATTGCAGAAATTCCCCTAATTGTGAGGCAAAACGGCAGAAATTCCCTATATGTTGGGGCAAAAAGACAGAAATTCTCCTTATTTTGTGGCAAAACTCAGAAATTCCACTTATTTTGGGGCAAAATTCCAGAAATTTTCCTTATTTTAGGGCAAAAAGGCAGAAATTCCTAATATATTGTGGCAAAAATGCAGAAATTCCCCTTATTTTGAGGTAAAAAGGCTGAAATTCCTCTTTTTTGGGGACAAAAAGGAAGAATTTTTCCTTATTTTGTGGCAAAATCGCAGAAATTTCACTTATTTAAAGGTAAAAAGTCAGAAATTCCCCATATTTTCGGGCAAAAAAGACAGAAATTCTCTTTTTTTGGGGTAAAAAAGACAGAAATTCCACTTATTTAGAGGCAAAAGGCAGAAGTTCCTCTTAATTTGGCGCAAAAATAAAGAAATTTCTCTTTTTTATGGCAAAAAGGTATGCATTCCCCTTATTTTCGGGCAAAAGCAGAAATTCCCCTTATTTTGAAGCAAAATTGCAGAAATTCTCCTAATTTTGGGGCAAAAGGCAGACATTTCCTTTATTTTGGGACAAAAATCAGAAATTCCCCTTATTTTGGGGCAAAATTCCAGAAATTTCCTTTAATTTGGGGCAAAATTGCAGAAATTTACCTTATTTTGGGGCAAAAAGGCAGAAATTCCTTATATTTTGGGGAAAAAAAGGAAGAAATTCCCCTTATTTTGGGATAAAATTGCAGAAATTTCCTTTATTTGGGGGCAAAAAGGCAGAAAATCGTTTTAATTTCGGGCAAAAAGGCAAAAATTCCCCGTATTTTGGAGCAAAATTGCAGAAATTCCCCTAATATCGGGACAAAAATGCAGAAATTCCCTTTATTTGGTGCAAAAGCAGAAGTTCCCCTTATTTTCGGGAAAAAAGGCAGAAATTCCTTGTATTTTGAAGCAAAATTGCAGAAACTCCCCTAATTTTGGGGCAAAAAGGCAGAAATTCCCTTTATTTTGGGGCAAAAATACAGAAATTCTCCTTATTTCGCGGCAAAAAGTCAGAAATTCCCCTTATTTTGGGGCAAAATTGAAGAACTTTCCCTTATTTTGGGGCAAAATTGCAGAAATTTTCCTTATTTTGGGGCAAAATTTTAGAAATTTCTTTTATTTTGGTACAGAATTGCAGAAATTTTTCTTATATTGTGGCAAAAAGGCTAAAATTCCCCATATTTTGGTGCAAAAAGGCTGAAATTCCCCTTATTTTGAGGTAAAATGCTGAAATTCCCCATATTTTGGGGCAAAAAGGCAGAAATTCCCTACATTTTGGGGCAAAAAGGCACAAATTTTCCTTATTTTCGGGAAAAATTGCAGAAATTTCATTTATTTCAGGCCAAAAAGTCAGAAATTCCTTTTATTTTGGGCAAAAAGCAGAAATTTCTTTTATCTTGGTACAAAGTTGAAGAAATTGTTCTTATTTTGGAACAAAAAGGCAGAAATTCCCCATATTTTGGGGCAAAAAGGCAGAAATTCCCTTTATTTTGTGGCAAAAATTCAGAAATTCTTGTTAATAGGGGCAGAAAAGTAGAAACTTTCCTTATTTTGGTGCAATAATGCAGAAATTCCCCATATTTTGTGGCAAAAATGCAGAAATTCCAATTATTTGGAGGTAAAATGCTGAAATTCCCCTTATTTTGGGCAAAAGGCAGAAATTCCCCTTATTTTGGGGCAAAATTGCAGAAATTTCATTTATTTTAGGGCAAAAAGTCAGAAATTTGCCTTATTTTGTGGCAAAAAGCAGAAATTCCCCTAATTTTGGGGCCAAAAACAGAAAATTCCTCTTATTTTGGGGTAAAATTGCAGAAATTTCAAATATTTCAGTGCAAAAAGGCAGAAATTCCACTTAATTTTAGGCAATAAGGCAGAAATTTTCCGTATTTTGGAGCAAAATCTCAGAAATTCCCCTTATATTGGTGCAAAAATGCAGAAATTCCCATTATTTTGGTGTAATAAGGCAGAAATTCCCCGTGTTTTGAAGCAAAATTGCACAAATTCATCTAATTTTGAGGGAAAATGCAGAAATTCAAATTATTTTGGGGCAAAAAGACAGAAATTCTCCTTATTTCAGAGCATAACGTCAGAAATTCTCCTTATTTTGGGGCAAAATTGCAGAAATATCCCTAATTTTGTGGCAAAATTGCAGAAATTTTTCTTATTTTGTGCAAAATTGCAGAAATTTCACTTATTTCAGGGAAAGAAGTTAGGAATTTCTCTTTTTTTGGGGCAAAAGGGCAGAAATTTCTATTATTTTGGTACAAAATTGCAAAAATTTTCTTTATTTTGGGGCAAAAATGCAGAAATTCCTCTGATTTTGTGGCAAAAAGGCAGAAATTTCCCTCATTTTGTGGCAAAATTGCAGAAATTTCACTTATTTCAAAGCAAAATTCAAAAATTCCTTTTATTTTGGGTTAAAAGACAGAAATTCCATTTATTTTTGGGTAAAAAGGCAGAAATTTCACTTATTTTGAGGTATAAAAGGCAGAAATTACTCTTATTTTGGGGCTAAAATGAAGAAATTTCCCTTTTTTGTGGCAAAATTGCAGAAATTTTTCTTATTTTGGGCAAAATTGCAGAAATTTCACTTATTTCAGGGAAAGAAGGCAGGAATTTCTCTTATTTTGGGGCAAAAAGGCAGAAATTTCTTTTATTTTGGTACAAAATTGCAGAAATTTTCTTTATTTTTGGGCAAAAATGCAGAAATTCCCCTTATTTTGTGGCAAAAAGGCAGAAATTTCCCTTATTTTGGGGCAAAATTGCAGAAATTTCACTTATTTCAAGGCAAAATTCAAAAATTCCTTTTATTTTGGGGCAAAAAGACAAAAATAAATTCCATTTATTTTTGGGTAAAAAGGCAGAAATTTCACTTATTTTGAGGTAAAAAGGCAGAAATTACTCTTATTTTGGGGTTAAAATGAAGAAATTTCCCTTTTTTGTGGCAAAAGGTATACATTCCCCTTATTTTCAGGCAAAAAAGCAGAAATTCCCCGTATTTTGAAGTAAAATTGCAGAAATTCCCCTAATTGTGGGGCAAAAAGGCAGAAATTTCCTATATGTTGGGGCAAAAAGACAGAAATTCTCCTTATTTTGTGGCAAAACTCAGAAATTCTACTTATTTTGGGGCAAAATTCCAGAAATTTCCCTTATTTTAGGGCAAAAAGGCAGAAATTCCTAACATATTGTGGCAAAAATGCAGAAATTCCCCTTATTTTGAGGTAAAAAGGCTGAAATTTCTCTTATTTGGGGGCAAAAAATAAGAATTTTTCCTTATTTTGTGGCAAAATTGCAGAAATTTCACTTATTTGAGGGTAATAAGTCAGAAATTCCCCTTATTTTGGGGCAAAATAGACAGAAATTCCTTTTTTTGGGGTAAAAAATACAGAAATTCCACTTATTTAGAGGCAAAAGACAGAAGTTCATCTTAATTTGGCGCAAAAATGAAGACATTTCCCTTTTTTATGGCAAAAGGTATGCATTCCCCTTATTTTAGGGCAAAAAGGCAGAAATTCCCCTCATTTTGAAGCCAAATTGCAGAAATTCCCCTAATTTTGGGGCAAAAGGCAGACATTTCTTTTATTTTGGGGCTAAAATCAGAAATTCCCCTTATTTTGGGGCAAAATTCCAGAAATTTTCTTTAATTTGGGGCAAAATTGCAGAAATTTACCTTATTTTAGGGCAAAATTGCAGAAATTTCCTTTTGGGGCAAAATTGCAGAAATTTCACTTATTTTCAGGTAAAAAGGCTGAAATTTTTTTTATTTTTGGGCAAAAAGTGAGAAATTCCCCTTATTTTGGGGCAAAATTGCAGAAATATTTCTTATTTTGGGGCAAAATGCAGAAATTCCTTATATTTTGGGGAAAAAAGGCAGAAATTCCCCTTATTTTGGGATAAAATTGTAGAAATTTTCCTTATTTGGGGGCAAAAAGGCAGAAAATCCTTTTAATTTCGGGCAAAAAGGCAAAAATTCCCCGTATTTTGGAGCAAAATTGCAGAATTTCCCCTAATATCGGGGCAAAAATGCAGAAATTCCCTTTATTTGGTGCAAAAGCAGAAGTTCCCCTTATTTTCGGGAAAAAAGGCAGAAATTCCTTGTATTTTGAAGCAAAATTGCAGAAACTCCCCTAATTTTGGGGCAAAAAGGCAGAAATTCCCTTTATTTTGGGGCAAAAATACAGAAATTCTCCTTATTTCGCGGCAAAAAGTCAGAAATTCCCCTTATTTTGGGGCAAAATTGAAGAACTTTCCTATATTTTGGGGCAAAATTTCAGAAATTTCCCTTATTTTGGAACAAAATTTTAGAAATTTCTTTTATTTTGGTACAGAATTGCAGACATTTTTCTTATATTGTGGCAAAAAGGCTAAAATTCCCCATATTTTGGTGCAAAAAGGCTGAAATTCCCCTTATTTTGAGGTAAAATGCTGAAATTCCCCATATTTTGGGGCAAAAAGGCAGACATTTGCCTCATTTTGGGGCAAAAAGGCACAAATTTTCCTTATTTTCGGGCAAAATTGCAGAAATTTCATTTATTTCAGGGCTAAAAGTCAGAAATTCCTTTTATTTTGGGACAAAAAGCAGAAATTTCTTTTATTTTGGTACAAAGTTGAAGAAATTTTTCATATATTTTAATAAAAGCAGAAATTCCCCATATTTTGGGGTAAAAGGCAGAAATTCCCCTTATTTTGAGGTAAAAAGGATGAAATTCCTCTTATTTTAGGGCAAAAAGGCAAAAATTTCCTTTACTTTGTGGCAAAAAGGCAGAAATTCTTGTTAATTGGGGCAGAAAAGCAGAAATTTTCCTTATTTGAAGGCAATAAGGCAGTAATTCCCCATATTTTGTGGCAAAAAGGCAGAAATTCCCCTTATTTGGGGGTAAAATGCTGAAATTCCCCTTATTTTGGGCAAAAAGGCAGATATTCCCCTTATTTTGGGACAAAATTGCAGAAATTTCACTTATTTCAGGGCAAAACGTCAGAAATTTGCCTTATTTTGGGGCAAAAAGCAGAAATTCCCCTAATTTTGGGGCCAAAAATAGAAATTCCCCTTATTTTTGGGTAAAATTGCAGAAATTTCAAATATTTCAGTGCAAAAAGGCAGAAATTCCACTTAATTTCGGGCAATAAGGCAGAAATTTTCTGTATTTTGGAGCAAAATCTCAGAAATTCCCCTTATATTGGTGCAAAAATGCAGAAATTCCCTTTATTTTGGTGCAATAAGGCAGAAATTCCCCATATTTTGAAGCAAAATTGCACAAATTCCCCTAATTTTGAGGGAAAATGCAGAAATCACATTATTTTGGGGTAAAAAGACAGAAATTCTCCTTATTTCAAGGCAAAAAGTCAGAAATTCCCTTTATTTTGGGGCAAAATTGCAAAAATTTCCCTTATTTTGTGGCAAAATTGCAGAAATTTTTCTTATTTTGGGCAAAATTGCAAAAATTTCACTTATTTCAGGGAAATAAGGCAGGAATTTCTCTTATTTTGGGGCAAAAGGGCAGAAATTTCTATTATTTTGGTACAAAGTTAAAGAAATTTTTCTTATTTTGGAACAAATAGGCAGAAATTCCACATATTTTGGGGCAAAAGGCAGAAATTCTTTTTATTTTGTGGCAAAAAGGCAGAAATTCCCATTACTTGGAGCAGAAAATCAGAAACTTTCCTTATTTGGGGCCAATAATGCAGAAATTCCCCATATTTTGTGGCAAAAAGGCAGAAATTCCCCTTATTTGGAGGTAAAATGCTGAAATTCCCCTTATTTTGGGCAAAAGGCAGAAATTCCCTTTATTTTGGGGCAAAATTGCAGAAATTTCACTTATTTTAGGGCAAAAAGTCAGAAATTTGCCTTATTTTTGGGCAAAAAGCAGAAATTCCCCTTATTTTTGGGTAAAATTGCAGAAATTTCAAATATTTCAGTGCAAAAAGGCAGAAATTCCACTTAATTTTAGGCAATAAGCCACAAATTTTCCGTATTTTGGAGCAAAATCTCAGAAATTCCCCTTATATTGGTGCAAAAATGCAGAAATTCCCATTATTTTTGTGTAATAAGGCAGAAATTCCCCATGTTTTGAAGCAAAATTGCACAAATTCATCTAATTTTGAGGGAAAATGCAGAAATTCAAATTATTTTGGGGCAAAAAGACAGAAATTCTACTTATTTCAGAGCATAACGTGAGAAATTCCCCTTATTTTGGGGCAAAATTGCAGAAATGTCCCTAATTTTGGGGCAAAATTGCAGAAATTTCACTTATTTCAAGGCAAAATTCAAAAATTCCTTTTATTTTGGGGCAAAAAGACAGAAATTCCATTTATTTTTGGGTAAAAAGGCAGAAATTTAACTTATTTTGAGGTCAAAAGGCAGAAATTACTCTTATTTTGGGGTTAAAATGAAGAAATTTCCCTTTTTTGTGGCAAAAGGTATACATTCCCTTTATTTTCAGGCAAAAAAGCAGAAATTCCCTGTATTTTGACGTAAAATTGCAGAAATTCCCCTAATTGTGAGGCAAAACGGCAGAAATTTTCTATATGTTGGGGCAAAAAGACAGAAATTCTCCTTATTTTGTGGCAAAACTCAGAAATTCTACTTATTTTGGGGCAAAATTCCAGAAAATTCCCTTATTTTAGGGCAAAAAGGCAGAAATTCCTAACATATTGTGGCAAAAATGCAGAAATTCCCCTTATTTTGAGGTAAAAAGGCTGAAATTCCTCTTATTTGGGGGCAAAAAAGAAGAATTTTTCCTTATTTTGTGGCAAAATTGCAGAAATTTCACTTATTTCAGGGTAATAAGTCGGAAATTCCCCTTATTTTGGGGCAAAAAGACAGAAATTTTTTTTGGGGGGTAAAAAAGACAGAAATTCCATTTATTTAGAGGCAAAAGGCAGAATTTCATCTTAATTTGGCGCAAAAATGAAGAAATTTCCCTTTTTTATGGCAAAAAGGTGTGCATTCCCCTTATTTTCGGGCAAATAGGCAGAAATCCCCCTTATTTTGAAGCAAAATTGCAGAAATTCCTCTAATTTTGGGGCAAAAGGCAGACAATTCCTTTATTTTAGGGCAAAAATCAGAAATTCCCCTTATTTTGGGGCAAAATTCCAGAAATTTCATTTAATTTGGGGCTAAATTGCAGAAATTTACCTTATTTTGGGGCAAAATTGCAGAAATTTCCTTTTGGGGCAAAATTGCACAAATTTCACTTATTTTCAGATAAAAAGGCTGAAATTTCCTTTATTTTTGGGCAAAAAGTGAGAAATTCCCCTTATTTTGGGGCAAAATTGCAGAAATATTTCTTATTTTGGGGAAAAAAGGCAGAAATTCCTTATATTTTTGGGAAAAAAGGCAAAAATTCCCCTTATTTTGGGATAAAATTGTAGAAATTTTCCTTATTTGGGGGCAAAAAGGCAGAAAATCCTTTTAATTTCGGGCAAAAAGGCAGAAATTCCCCGTATTTTGGAGCAAAATTGCAGAAATTCCCCTAATATCGGGGCAAAAAGGCAGAAATTCCCTTTATTTGATGCAAAAGCAAAAGTTCCTTTTATTTTCGGGAAAAAAGGCAGAAATTCCTAGTATTTTGAAGCAAAATTGCTGAAACTCCCCTAATTTTGGGGCAAAAAGGCAGAAATTCCCTTTATTTTGGGGCAAAAAATACAGAAATTCTCCTTATTTCACGGCAAAAAGTCAGAAATTCCCCTTATTTTGGGGCAAAATTGAAGAACTTTCCCTTATTTTGGGGCAAAATTGCAGAAATTTCCCTTATTTTGGGGCAAAATTTTAGAAATTTCTTTTATTTTGGTACAGAATTGCAGAAATTTTTCTTATATTGTGGCAAAAAGGCTAAAATTCCCCATATTTTGGAGCAAAAAGGCTGAAATTCCCCTTATTTTGAGGTAAAATGCTTAAATTCCTCATATTCTGGGGCAAAAAGGGAGAAATTTCCCTCATTTTGGGGCAAAAAGGCACAAATTTTCCTTATTTTCGGGCAAAATTGCAGAAATTTCATTTATTTCAGGGCTAAAAGTCAGAAATTCCTTTTATTTTGGGACAAAAAGCAGAAATTTCTTTTATTTTGGTAAAAAGTTGAAGAAATTTTTCATATTTTGGAATAAAAAGGAAGAAATTCCCTATATTTTGGGGTAAAAGGCAGAAATTCCCCTCATTTTGAGGTAAAAAGAATGAAATTCCCCTTATTTTAGGGCAAAAAAGCAAAAATTTCCTTTACTTTGTGGCAAAAAAGCAGAAATTCTTGTTAATTGGGGCAGAAACGCAGAAATTTTCCTTATTTGAAGGCAATAAGGCAGTAATTCTCCATATTTTGTGGCAAAAAGGCAGAAATTCCCCTCATTTGGGGGTAAAATGCAGAAATTCCCCTTACTTTGGGCAAAAAGGCAGATATTCCCCTTATTTTGGGACAAAATTGCAGAAATTTCATTTATTTCAGGGCAAAAAGTCAGAAATTTGCCTTATTTTGGGGCAAAAAGCAGAAATTTCCCTAATTTTGGGGCCAAAAATAGAAATTTCCCTTATTTTGGGGTAAATTTGCAGAAATTTCAAATATTTCAGTGCAAAAAAGCAGAAATTCCACTTAATTTCGGGCAATAAGGCAGAAATTTTCTGTATTTTGGAGCAAAATCTCAGAAATTCGCCTTATATTGGTGCAAAAATGCAGAAATTCCCTTTATTTTGGTGCAATAAGGCAGAAATTCCCCGTATTTTGAAGCAAAATTGCACAAATTCCCCTAATTTTAAGGGAAAATGCAGAAATTCACATTATTTTGGGGCAAAAAGACAGAAATTCTCCTTATTTCATGGCAAAAAGTCAGAAATTCCCTTTATTTTGGGGCAAAATTGCAAAAATTTCTCTTATATTGTGGCAAAATTGCAGAAATTTTTCTTATTTTGGGCAAAATTGCAGAAATTTCACTTATTTCAGGGCAAAAAGTCAGAAATTTTTTTTATTTTGGGGCAAAAAGCAGAAATTTTTTTATTTTGGTACAAAGTTGAAGAAATTTTTCTTATTTTGGAACAAAAAGGCACAAATTCCCCATATATTGGGGTAAAAGGCAGAAATTCCCCATATTTTGAGGGAAAAAGGATGAAATTCCCCTTATTTTGGGGCAAAAAGGCAAAAATTTCCTTTACTTTGTGGCAAAAAGGCAGAAATTCTTGTTAATTGGGGCAGAAAAGCAGAAATTTTCTTTATTTGAAGGCAATAAGGCAGTAATTCCCCATATTTTGTGGCAAAAAGGCAGAAATTCCCCTTATTTGGAGGTAAAATGCTGAAATTCCCCTTATTTTGGGCAAAAGGCAGAAATTCCCCTTATTTTGGGGCAAAATTGCAGAAATTTCACTTATTTTAGTGCAAAAAGTCAGAAATTTGCCTTATTTTGGGGCAAAAAGCAGAAATTCCCCTAATTTTGGGGCCAAGAACAGAAATTCCCCTTATTTTGGGGTAAAATTGCAGAAATTTCAAATATTTCAGTGCAAAAAGGCAGAAATTCCACTTAATTTTAGGCAATAAGGCACAAATTTTCCGTATTTTAAAGCAAAATCTCAGAAATTCCCCTTATAATGGTGCAAAAATGCAGAAATTCCCTTTATTTTTGTGTAATAAGGCAGAAATTCCCAGTGTTTTGAAGCAAAATTGCACAAATTCATCTAATTTTGAGGGAAAATGCAGAAATTCAAATTATTTTGGGGCAAAAAGACAGAAATTCTCCTTATTTCAGGGCATAACGTCAGAAATTCCCCTTATTTTGGGGCAAAATTGCAGAAATTTCCCTTATTTTGTGGCAAAATTGCCAAATTTTTTATTTTGGGCAAAATTGCAGAAATTTCACTTATTTCAGAGAAAGAAGGCAGGAATTTCTCTTATTTTGGGGCAAAAATGCAGAATTTTTTTTTATTTGGTACAAAATTGCAGAAATTTTCTTTATTTTGAGGCAAAAATGCAGAAATTCCCAATATTTTGGGTCAAAAAGGCAGAGATTCCCCCTATTATGAGGTAAAAAGGCTGAAATTCCTTTAATTTTGGGGCATAAAGACAGAAATTCCCCTTATTTTGTGGCATAAAGGCAGAAATTTCCCTTATTTTGGGGCAAAATTCCAGAAATTTCCTTTATTTTCTGGCAAAATATTAGAAATTTCTTTTATTTTGTTATAGAATTGCAGAAATTTTTCTTATTTTGTGGCAAAAAGGCAGAAATTCCCCATATTTTGGTGCAAAAATGCTGAAATTCCTCTTATTTTGAGGTAAAATGCTGAAATTCCCCATAATTTGGGGCAAAAAGGCAAAAATTCCCATTATTTTGTGGCAAAAAGGCAGAAATTCCCATTAGATGGGGCAGAAAAGCAGAAACTTTCCTTATTTGGGGGCAATAATGCAGAAATTCCCCATATTTTGTGGCAAAAAGGCAGAAATTCCCCTTATTTGGAGGTAAAATTCTGAAATTCCCCTTATTTTGGGCAAAAGGCAGAAATTCCCCTTATTTTGGGGCAAAATTGCAGAAATTTCACTTATTTTAGGGCAAAAAGTCAGAAATTTGCCTTATTTTGGGGCAAAAAGCAGAAATTCCCCAAATTTTGGGGCCAAAAACAGAAATTCCCCTTATTTTGGGGTATAATTGCAGAAATTTCAAATATTTCAGTGCAAAAAGGCAGAAATTCCACTTAATTTTAGGCAATAAGGCACAAATTTTCCGTATTTAAAGCAAAATCTCAGAAATTCTCCTTATAATTGTGCGAGAAGGAAATTGCCTTTATTTTGGTGTAATAAGGCAGAAATTCCCCGTGTTTTGAAGCAAAATTGCACAAATTCATCTAATTTTGAGGGAAAATGCAGAAATTCAAATTATTTTGGGGCAAAAAGACAGAAATTTTCCTTATTTCAGGGCATAACGTCAGAAATTCCCCTTGTTTTGGGTCAAAATTTCAGAAATTTCCCTTATTTTGTGGCAAAATTGCAGAAATTTTTCTTATTTTGGGCCAAATTGCAGAAATTTCACTTATTTCAAGGCAAAATTCAAAAATTCCTTTTATTTTGGGGCAAAAAGACAGAAATTCCGTTTATTTTTGGGTAAAATGCAGAAATTTCACTTATTTTGAGGAAAAAAGGCAGAAATTACTCTTCTTTTGGGGCTAAAATGGAGAAATTTCTCTTTTTTGTGGCAAAATGGCAGAAATTTTTCTTATTTTGGGCAAAATTGCAGAAATTTCACTTATTTCAGGGAAAGAAGGCAGGAATTTCTCTCATTTTGGGGCAAAAAGGCAGAAATTTCTTTTATTTTGGTACAAAATTGCAGAAATTTTCTTTATTTTGTGGCAAAAATGCAGAAATTCCCCTTATTTTGTGGCAAAAAGGGAAAAATTTCCCTTATTTTGGGGCAAAATTGCAGAAATTTCACTTATTTCAAGGCAAAATTCAAAAATTCCTTTTATTTTGGGGCAAAAAGACAGAAATTCCGTTTATTTTTGGGTAAAAAGGCAGAAATTTCACTTATTTTGAGGTAAAAAGGCAGAAATTACTCTTATTTTGGGGCTAAAATGAAGAAATTTCCCTTTTTTGTGGCAAAATTGCAGAAATTTTTCTTATTTTGGGCAAAATTGCAGAAATTTCACTTATTTCAGGGAAAGAAGGCAGGAATTTCTCTCATTTTGGGGCAAAAAGGCAGAAATTTCTTTTATTTTGGTACAAAATTCCAGAAATTTTCTTTATTTTGGGGCAAAAATGGAGAAATTCCTCTTATTTTGTGGCAAAAAGGCAGAAATTTCCCTTATTTTGGGGCAAAATTGCAGAAATTCCCTTTATTTTGGTGCAATAAGGCAGAAATTCCCCATATTTTGAAGCAAAATTCCACAAATTCCCCTAATTTTGAGGGAAAATGCAGAAATTCACATTATTTTGGGAAAAAGAAAGAAATTCTCCTTATTTCACGGCAAAAAGTCAGAAATTCCCCTTATTTTGAGGCAAAATTGCAGAAATTTTTCTTATTTTTTGGCAAAATTGCAGAAATTTTTCTTATTTTGGGCAAAATTGCAGAAATTTCACTTATTTCAGGGAAAGAAGGCAGGAATTTCTCTTATTTTGGGGCAAAAAGGCAGAAATTTCTTTTATTTAGGTACAAAATTGCAGAAATTTTCTTTATTTTGAGGCAAAAATGCAGAAATTCCCCATATTTTGGGGCAGAAAGGCAGAGATTCCTCTTATTATGAGGTAAATAGGCTGAAATTCCTTATATTTTGGGGCAAAAACACAGAAATTCCCCTTATTTTGTGGCAAAAAGGCAGAAATTTCCTTTATTTTTGGGCAAAATTGCAGAAATTTCCCTTATTTTCGGGCAAAATTTTAGAAATTTCTTTTATTTTGGTACAGAATTGCAGAAATTTTTCTTATTTTGTGGCAAAAAGGCAAAAATTCCCCTTATTTTGAGGGAAAATGGAGAAATTCCTCTTATTTTTTGGCAAAAAGGCAGAAATTCCCCTTATTTTTGGGTAAAATTGCAGAAATTTCAAATATTTCAGTGCAAAAAGGCAGAAATTCCACTTAATTTTAGGCAATAAGCCACAAATTTTCCGTATTTTGGAGCAAAATCTCAGAAATTCCCCTTATATTGGTGCAAAAATGCAGAAATTCCCATTATTTTTGTGTAATAAGGCAGAAATTCCCCATGTTTTGAAGCAAAATTGCACAAATTCATCTAATTTTGAGGGAAAATGCAGAAATTCAAATTATTTTGGGGCAAAAAGACAGAAATTCTACTTATTTCAGAGCATAACGTGAGAAATTCCCCTTATTTTGGGGCAAAATTGCAGAAATGTCCCTAATTTTGGGGCAAAAATGCAGAAATTCCCCTTATTTTGAGGTAAAAAGGCTGAAATTCCTCTTATTTGGGGGCAAAAAAGAAGAATTTTTCCTTATTTTGTGGCAAAATTGTAGAAATTTCACTTATTTCAGGGTAATAAGTCGGAAATTCCCCTTATTTTGGGGCAAAAAGACAGAAATTTTTTTTGGGGGGTAAAAAAGACAGAAATTCCATTTATTTAGAGGCAAAAGGCAGAATTTCATCTTAATTTGGCGCAAAAATGAAGAAATTTCCCTTTTTTATGGCAAAAAGGTGTGCATTCCCCTTATTTTCGGGCAAATAGGCAGAAATCCCCCTTATTTTGAAGCAAAATTGCAGAAATTCCTCTAATTTTGGGGCAAAAGGCAGACAATTCCTTTATTTTAGGGCAAAAATCAGAAATTCCCCTTATTTTGGGGCAAAATTCCAGAAATTTCATTTAATTTGGGGCTAAATTGCAGAAATTTACCTTATTTTGGGGCAAAATTGCAGAAATTTCCTTTTGGGGCAAAATTGCACAAATTTCACTTATTTTCAGATAAAAAGGCTGAAATTTCCTTTATTTTTGGGCAAAAAGTGAGAAATTCCCCTTATTTTGGGGCAAAATTGCAGAAATATTTCTTATTTTGGGGAAAAAAGGCAGAAATTCCTTATATTTTTGGGAAAAAAGGCAAAAATTCCCCTTATTTTGGGATAAAATTGTAGAAATTTTCCTTATTTGGGGGCAAAAAGGCAGAAAATCCTTTTAATTTCGGGCAAAAAGGCAGAAATTCCCCGTATTTTGGAGCAAAATTGCAGAAATTCCCCTAATATCGGGGCAAAAAGGCAGAAATTCCCTTTATTTGATGCAAAAGCAAAAGTTCCTTTTATTTTCGGGAAAAAAGGCAGAAATTCCTAGTATTTTGAAGCAAAATTGCTGAAACTCCCCTAATTTTGGGGCAAAAAGGCAGAAATTCCCTTTATTTTGGGGCAAAAAATACAGAAATTCTCCTTATTTCACGGCAAAAAGTCAGAAATTCCCCTTATTTTGGGGCAAAATTGAAGAACTTTCCCTTATTTTGGGGCAAAATTGCAGAAATTTCCCTTATTTTGGGGCAAAATTTTAGAAATTTCTTTTATTTTGGTACAGAATTGCAGAAATTTTTCTTATATTGTGGCAAAAAGGCTAAAATTCCCCATATTTTGGAGCAAAAAGGCTGAAATTCCCCTTATTTTGAGGTAAAATGCTTAAATTCCTCATATTCTGGGGCAAAAAGGGAGAAATTTCCCTCATTTTGGGGCAAAAAGGCACAAATTTTCCTTATTTTCGGGCAAAATTGCAGAAATTTCATTTATTTCAGGGCTAAAAGTCAGAAATTCCTTTTATTTTGGGACAAAAAGCAGAAATTTCTTTTATTTTGGTAAAAAGTTGAAGAAATTTTTCATATTTTGGAATAAAAAGGAAGAAATTCCCTATATTTTGGGGTAAAAGGCAGAAATTCCCCTCATTTTGAGGTAAAAAGAATGAAATTCCCCTTATTTTAGGGCAAAAAAGCAAAAATTTCCTTTACTTTGTGGCAAAAAAGCAGAAATTCTTGTTAATTGGGGCAGAAACGCAGAAATTTTCCTTATTTGAAGGCAATAAGGCAGTAATTCTCCATATTTTGTGGCAAAAAGGCAGAAATTCCCCTCATTTGGGGGTAAAATGCAGAAATTCCCCTTACTTTGGGCAAAAAGGCAGATATTCCCCTTATTTTGGGACAAAATTGCAGAAATTTCATTTATTTCAGGGCAAAAAGTCAGAAATTTGCCTTATTTTGGGGCAAAAAGCAGAAATTTCCCTAATTTTGGGGCCAAAAATAGAAATTTCCCTTATTTTGGGGTAAATTTGCAGAAATTTCAAA
Organism: Micromys minutus; assembly: GCF_963924665.1. Taxonomy (NCBI): domain Eukaryota; kingdom Metazoa; phylum Chordata; class Mammalia; order Rodentia; family Muridae; genus Micromys; species Micromys minutus. Next base: position 310,148 of record NW_027667477.1, read on the forward strand.
TATTTCAGTGCAAAAAAGCAGAAATTCCACTTAATTTCGGGCAATAAGGCAGAAATTTTCTGTATTTTGGAGCAAAATCTCAGAAATTCGCCTTATATTGGTGCAAAAATGCAGAAATTCCCTTTATTTTGGTGCAATAAGGCAGAAATTCCCCGTATTTTGAAGCAAAATTGCACAAATTCCCCTAATTTTAAGGGAAAATGCAGAAATTCACATTATTTTGGGGCAAAAAGACAGAAATTCTCCTTATTTCATGGCAAAAAGTCAGAAATTCCCTTTATTTTGGGGCAAAATTGCAAAAATTTCTCTTATATTGTGGCAAAATTGCAGAAATTTTTCTTATTTTGGGCAAAATTGCAGAAATTTCACTTATTTCAGGGCAAAAAGTCAGAAATTTTTTTTATTTTGGGGCAAAAAGCAGAAATTTTTTTATTTTGGTACAAAGTTGAAGAAATTTTTCTTATTTTGGAACAAAAAGGCACAAATTCCCCATATATTGGGGTAAAAGGCAGAAATTCCCCATATTTTGAGGGAAAAAGGATGAAATTCCCCTTATTTTGGGGCAAAAAGGCAAAAATTTCCTTTACTTTGTGGCAAAAAGGCAGAAATTCTTGTTAATTGGGGCAGAAAAGCAGAAATTTTCTTTATTTGAAGGCAATAAGGCAGTAATTCCCCATATTTTGTGGCAAAAAGGCAGAAATTCCCCTTATTTGGAGGTAAAATGCTGAAATTCCCCTTATTTTGGGCAAAAGGCAGAAATTCCCCTTATTTTGGGGCAAAATTGCAGAAATTTCACTTATTTTAGTGCAAAAAGTCAGAAATTTGCCTTATTTTGGGGCAAAAAGCAGAAATTCCCCTAATTTTGGGGCCAAGAACAGAAATTCCCCTTATTTTGGGGTAAAATTGCAGAAATTTCAAATATTTCAGTGCAAAAAGGCAGAAATTCCACTTAATTTTAGGCAATAAGGCACAAATTTTCCGTATTTTAAAGCAAAATCTCAGAAATTCCCCTTATAATGGTGCAAAAATGCAGAAATTCCCTTTATTTTTGTGTAATAAGGCAGAAATTCCCAGTGTTTTGAAGCAAAATTGCACAAATTCATCTAATTTTGAGGGAAAATGCAGAAATTCAAATTATTTTGGGGCAAAAAGACAGAAATTCTCCTTATTTCAGGGCATAACGTCAGAAATTCCCCTTATTTTGGGGCAAAATTGCAGAAATTTCCCTTATTTTGTGGCAAAATTGCCAAATTTTTTATTTTGGGCAAAATTGCAGAAATTTCACTTATTTCAGAGAAAGAAGGCAGGAATTTCTCTTATTTTGGGGCAAAAATGCAGAATTTTTTTTTATTTGGTACAAAATTGCAGAAATTTTCTTTATTTTGAGGCAAAAATGCAGAAATTCCCAATATTTTGGGTCAAAAAGGCAGAGATTCCCCCTATTATGAGGTAAAAAGGCTGAAATTCCTTTAATTTTGGGGCATAAAGACAGAAATTCCCCTTATTTTGTGGCATAAAGGCAGAAATTTCCCTTATTTTGGGGCAAAATTCCAGAAATTTCCTTTATTTTCTGGCAAAATATTAGAAATTTCTTTTATTTTGTTATAGAATTGCAGAAATTTTTCTTATTTTGTGGCAAAAAGGCAGAAATTCCCCATATTTTGGTGCAAAAATGCTGAAATTCCTCTTATTTTGAGGTAAAATGCTGAAATTCCCCATAATTTGGGGCAAAAAGGCAAAAATTCCCATTATTTTGTGGCAAAAAGGCAGAAATTCCCATTAGATGGGGCAGAAAAGCAGAAACTTTCCTTATTTGGGGGCAATAATGCAGAAATTCCCCATATTTTGTGGCAAAAAGGCAGAAATTCCCCTTATTTGGAGGTAAAATTCTGAAATTCCCCTTATTTTGGGCAAAAGGCAGAAATTCCCCTTATTTTGGGGCAAAATTGCAGAAATTTCACTTATTTTAGGGCAAAAAGTCAGAAATTTGCCTTATTTTGGGGCAAAAAGCAGAAATTCCCCAAATTTTGGGGCCAAAAACAGAAATTCCCCTTATTTTGGGGTATAATTGCAGAAATTTCAAATATTTCAGTGCAAAAAGGCAGAAATTCCACTTAATTTTAGGCAATAAGGCACAAATTTTCCGTATTTAAAGCAAAATCTCAGAAATTCTCCTTATAATTGTGCGAGAAGGAAATTGCCTTTATTTTGGTGTAATAAGGCAGAAATTCCCCGTGTTTTGAAGCAAAATTGCACAAATTCATCTAATTTTGAGGGAAAATGCAGAAATTCAAATTATTTTGGGGCAAAAAGACAGAAATTTTCCTTATTTCAGGGCATAACGTCAGAAATTCCCCTTGTTTTGGGTCAAAATTTCAGAAATTTCCCTTATTTTGTGGCAAAATTGCAGAAATTTTTCTTATTTTGGGCCAAATTGCAGAAATTTCACTTATTTCAAGGCAAAATTCAAAAATTCCTTTTATTTTGGGGCAAAAAGACAGAAATTCCGTTTATTTTTGGGTAAAATGCAGAAATTTCACTTATTTTGAGGAAAAAAGGCAGAAATTACTCTTCTTTTGGGGCTAAAATGGAGAAATTTCTCTTTTTTGTGGCAAAATGGCAGAAATTTTTCTTATTTTGGGCAAAATTGCAGAAATTTCACTTATTTCAGGGAAAGAAGGCAGGAATTTCTCTCATTTTGGGGCAAAAAGGCAGAAATTTCTTTTATTTTGGTACAAAATTGCAGAAATTTTCTTTATTTTGTGGCAAAAATGCAGAAATTCCCCTTATTTTGTGGCAAAAAGGGAAAAATTTCCCTTATTTTGGGGCAAAATTGCAGAAATTTCACTTATTTCAAGGCAAAATTCAAAAATTCCTTTTATTTTGGGGCAAAAAGACAGAAATTCCGTTTATTTTTGGGTAAAAAGGCAGAAATTTCACTTATTTTGAGGTAAAAAGGCAGAAATTACTCTTATTTTGGGGCTAAAATGAAGAAATTTCCCTTTTTTGTGGCAAAATTGCAGAAATTTTTCTTATTTTGGGCAAAATTGCAGAAATTTCACTTATTTCAGGGAAAGAAGGCAGGAATTTCTCTCATTTTGGGGCAAAAAGGCAGAAATTTCTTTTATTTTGGTACAAAATTCCAGAAATTTTCTTTATTTTGGGGCAAAAATGGAGAAATTCCTCTTATTTTGTGGCAAAAAGGCAGAAATTTCCCTTATTTTGGGGCAAAATTGCAGAAATTCCCTTTATTTTGGTGCAATAAGGCAGAAATTCCCCATATTTTGAAGCAAAATTCCACAAATTCCCCTAATTTTGAGGGAAAATGCAGAAATTCACATTATTTTGGGAAAAAGAAAGAAATTCTCCTTATTTCACGGCAAAAAGTCAGAAATTCCCCTTATTTTGAGGCAAAATTGCAGAAATTTTTCTTATTTTTTGGCAAAATTGCAGAAATTTTTCTTATTTTGGGCAAAATTGCAGAAATTTCACTTATTTCAGGGAAAGAAGGCAGGAATTTCTCTTATTTTGGGGCAAAAAGGCAGAAATTTCTTTTATTTAGGTACAAAATTGCAGAAATTTTCTTTATTTTGAGGCAAAAATGCAGAAATTCCCCATATTTTGGGGCAGAAAGGCAGAGATTCCTCTTATTATGAGGTAAATAGGCTGAAATTCCTTATATTTTGGGGCAAAAACACAGAAATTCCCCTTATTTTGTGGCAAAAAGGCAGAAATTTCCTTTATTTTTGGGCAAAATTGCAGAAATTTCCCTTATTTTCGGGCAAAATTTTAGAAATTTCTTTTATTTTGGTACAGAATTGCAGAAATTTTTCTTATTTTGTGGCAAAAAGGCAAAAATTCCCCTTATTTTGAGGGAAAATGGAGAAATTCCTCTTATTTTTTGGCAAAAAGGCAGAAATTCCCCTTATTTTTGGGTAAAATTGCAGAAATTTCAAATATTTCAGTGCAAAAAGGCAGAAATTCCACTTAATTTTAGGCAATAAGCCACAAATTTTCCGTATTTTGGAGCAAAATCTCAGAAATTCCCCTTATATTGGTGCAAAAATGCAGAAATTCCCATTATTTTTGTGTAATAAGGCAGAAATTCCCCATGTTTTGAAGCAAAATTGCACAAATTCATCTAATTTTGAGGGAAAATGCAGAAATTCAAATTATTTTGGGGCAAAAAGACAGAAATTCTACTTATTTCAGAGCATAACGTGAGAAATTCCCCTTATTTTGGGGCAAAATTGCAGAAATGTCCCTAATTTTGGGGCAAAAATGCAGAAATTCCCCTTATTTTGAGGTAAAAAGGCTGAAATTCCTCTTATTTGGGGGCAAAAAAGAAGAATTTTTCCTTATTTTGTGGCAAAATTGTAGAAATTTCACTTATTTCAGGGTAATAAGTCGGAAATTCCCCTTATTTTGGGGCAAAAAGACAGAAATTTTTTTTGGGGGGTAAAAAAGACAGAAATTCCATTTATTTAGAGGCAAAAGGCAGAATTTCATCTTAATTTGGCGCAAAAATGAAGAAATTTCCCTTTTTTATGGCAAAAAGGTGTGCATTCCCCTTATTTTCGGGCAAATAGGCAGAAATCCCCCTTATTTTGAAGCAAAATTGCAGAAATTCCTCTAATTTTGGGGCAAAAGGCAGACAATTCCTTTATTTTAGGGCAAAAATCAGAAATTCCCCTTATTTTGGGGCAAAATTCCAGAAATTTCATTTAATTTGGGGCTAAATTGCAGAAATTTACCTTATTTTGGGGCAAAATTGCAGAAATTTCCTTTTGGGGCAAAATTGCACAAATTTCACTTATTTTCAGATAAAAAGGCTGAAATTTCCTTTATTTTTGGGCAAAAAGTGAGAAATTCCCCTTATTTTGGGGCAAAATTGCAGAAATATTTCTTATTTTGGGGAAAAAAGGCAGAAATTCCTTATATTTTTGGGAAAAAAGGCAAAAATTCCCCTTATTTTGGGATAAAATTGTAGAAATTTTCCTTATTTGGGGGCAAAAAGGCAGAAAATCCTTTTAATTTCGGGCAAAAAGGCAGAAATTCCCCGTATTTTGGAGCAAAATTGCAGAAATTCCCCTAATATCGGGGCAAAAAGGCAGAAATTCCCTTTATTTGATGCAAAAGCAAAAGTTCCTTTTATTTTCGGGAAAAAAGGCAGAAATTCCTAGTATTTTGAAGCAAAATTGCTGAAACTCCCCTAATTTTGGGGCAAAAAGGCAGAAATTCCCTTTATTTTGGGGCAAAAAATACAGAAATTCTCCTTATTTCACGGCAAAAAGTCAGAAATTCCCCTTATTTTGGGGCAAAATTGAAGAACTTTCCCTTATTTTGGGGCAAAATTGCAGAAATTTCCCTTATTTTGGGGCAAAATTTTAGAAATTTCTTTTATTTTGGTACAGAATTGCAGAAATTTTTCTTATATTGTGGCAAAAAGGCTAAAATTCCCCATATTTTGGAGCAAAAAGGCTGAAATTCCCCTTATTTTGAGGTAAAATGCTTAAATTCCTCATATTCTGGGGCAAAAAGGGAGAAATTTCCCTCATTTTGGGGCAAAAAGGCACAAATTTTCCTTATTTTCGGGCAAAATTGCAGAAATTTCATTTATTTCAGGGCTAAAAGTCAGAAATTCCTTTTATTTTGGGACAAAAAGCAGAAATTTCTTTTATTTTGGTAAAAAGTTGAAGAAATTTTTCATATTTTGGAATAAAAAGGAAGAAATTCCCTATATTTTGGGGTAAAAGGCAGAAATTCCCCTCATTTTGAGGTAAAAAGAATGAAATTCCCCTTATTTTAGGGCAAAAAAGCAAAAATTTCCTTTACTTTGTGGCAAAAAAGCAGAAATTCTTGTTAATTGGGGCAGAAACGCAGAAATTTTCCTTATTTGAAGGCAATAAGGCAGTAATTCTCCATATTTTGTGGCAAAAAGGCAGAAATTCCCCTCATTTGGGGGTAAAATGCAGAAATTCCCCTTACTTTGGGCAAAAAGGCAGATATTCCCCTTATTTTGGGACAAAATTGCAGAAATTTCATTTATTTCAGGGCAAAAAGTCAGAAATTTGCCTTATTTTGGGGCAAAAAGCAGAAATTTCCCTAATTTTGGGGCCAAAAATAGAAATTTCCCTTATTTTGGGGTAAATTTGCAGAAATTTCAAATATTTCAGTGCAAAAAAGCAGAAATTCCACTTAATTTCGGGCAATAAGGCAGAAATTTTCTGTATTTTGGAGCAAAATCTCAGAAATTCGCCTTATATTGGTGCAAAAATGCAGAAATTCCCTTTATTTTGGTGCAATAAGGCAGAAATTCCCCGTATTTTGAAGCAAAATTGCACAAATTCCCCTAATTTTAAGGGAAAATGCAGAAATTCACATTATTTTGGGGCAAAAAGACAGAAATTCTCCTTATTTCATGGCAAAAAGTCAGAAATTCCCTTTATTTTGGGGCAAAATTGCAAAAATTTCTCTTATATTGTGGCAAAATTGCAGAAATTTTTCTTATTTTGGGCAAAATTGCAGAAATTTCACTTATTTCAGGGCAAAAAGTCAGAAATTTTTTTTATTTTGGGGCAAAAAGCAGAAATTTTTTTATTTTGGTACAAAGTTGAAGAAATTTTTCTTATTTTGGAACAAAAAGGCACAAATTCCCCATATATTGGGGTAAAAGGCAGAAATTCCCCATATTTTGAGGGAAAAAGGATGAAATTCCCCTTATTTTGGGGCAAAAAGGCAAAAATTTCCTTTACTTTGTGGCAAAAAGGCAGAAATTCTTGTTAATTGGGGCAGAAAAGCAGAAATTTTCTTTATTTGAAGGCAATAAGGCAGTAATTCCCCATATTTTGTGGCAAAAAGGCAGAAATTCCCCTTATTTGGAGGTAAAATGCTGAAATTCCCCTTATTTTGGGCAAAAGGCAGAAATTCCCCTTATTTTGGGGCAAAATTGCAGAAATTTCACTTATTTTAGTGCAAAAAGTCAGAAATTTGCCTTATTTTGGGGCAAAAAGCAGAAATTCCCCTAATTTTGGGGCCAAGAACAGAAATTCCCCTTATTTTGGGGTAAAATTGCAGAAATTTCAAATATTTCAGTGCAAAAAGGCAGAAATTCCACTTAATTTTAGGCAATAAGGCACAAATTTTCCGTATTTTAAAGCAAAATCTCAGAAATTCCCCTTATAATGGTGCAAAAATGCAGAAATTCCCTTTATTTTTGTGTAATAAGGCAGAAATTCCCAGTGTTTTGAAGCAAAATTGCACAAATTCATCTAATTTTGAGGGAAAATGCAGAAATTCAAATTATTTTGGGGCAAAAAGACAGAAATTCTCCTTATTTCAGGGCATAACGTCAGAAATTCCCCTTATTTTGGGGCAAAATTGCAGAAATTTCCCTTATTTTGTGGCAAAATTGCCAAATTTTTTATTTTGGGCAAAATTGCAGAAATTTCACTTATTTCAGAGAAAGAAGGCAGGAATTTCTCTTATTTTGGGGCAAAAATGCAGAATTTTTTTTATTTGGTACAAAATTGCAGAAATTTTCTTTATTTTGAGGCAAAAATGCAGAAATTCCCAATATTTTGGGTCAAAAAGGCAGAGATTCCCCCTATTATGAGGTAAAAAGGCTGAAATTCCTTTAATTTTGGGGCATAAAGACAGAAATTCCCCTTATTTTGTGGCATAAAGGCAGAAATTTCCCTTATTTTGGGGCAAAATTCCAGAAATTTCCTTTATTTTCTGGCAAAATATTAGAAATTTCTTTTATTTTGTTATAGAATTGCAGAAATTTTTCTTATTTTGTGGCAAAAAGGCAGAAATTCCCCATATTTTGGTGCAAAAATGCTGAAATTCCTCTTATTTTGAGGTAAAATGCTGAAATTCCCCATAATTTGGGGCAAAAAGGCAAAAATTCCCATTATTTTGTGGCAAAAAGGCAGAAATTCCCATTAGATGGGGCAGAAAAGCAGAAACTTTCCTTATTTGGGGGCAATAATGCAGAAATTCCCCATATTTTGTGGCAAAAAGGCAGAAATTCCCCTTATTTGGAGGTAAAATTCTGAAATTCCCCTTATTTTGGGCAAAAGGCAGAAATTCCCCTTATTTTGGGGCAAAATTGCAGAAATTTCACTTATTTTAGGGCAAAAAGTCAGAAATTTGCCTTATTTTGGGGCAAAAAGCAGAAATTCCCCAAATTTTGGGGCCAAAAACAGAAATTCCCCTTATTTTGGGGTATAATTGCAGAAATTTCAAATATTTCAGTGCAAAAAGGCAGAAATTCCACTTAATTTTAGGCAATAAGGCACAAATTTTCCGTATTTAAAGCAAAATCTCAGAAATTCTCCTTATAATTGTGCGAGAAGGAAATTGCCTTTATTTTGGTGTAATAAGGCAGAAATTCCCCGTGTTTTGAAGCAAAATTGCACAAATTCATCTAATTTTGAGGGAAAATGCAGAAATTCAAATTATTTTGGGGCAAAAAGACAGAAATTTTCCTTATTTCAGGGCATAACGTCAGAAATTCCCCTTGTTTTGGGTCAAAATTTCAGAAATTTCCCTTATTTTGTGGCAAAATTGCAGAAATTTTTCTTATTTTGGGCCAAATTGCAGAAATTTCACTTATTTCAAGGCAAAATTCAAAAATTCCTTTTATTTTGGGGCAAAAAGACAGAAATTCCGTTTATTTTTGGGTAAAATGCAGAAATTTCACTTATTTTGAGGAAAAAAGGCAGAAATTACTCTTCTTTTGGGGCTAAAATGGAGAAATTTCTCTTTTTTGTGGCAAAATGGCAGAAATTTTTCTTATTTTGGGCAAAATTGCAGAAATTTCACTTATTTCAGGGAAAGAAGGCAGGAATTTCTCTCATTTTGGGGCAAAAAGGCAGAAATTTCTTTTATTTTGGTACAAAATTGCAGAAATTTTCTTTATTTTGTGGCAAAAATGCAGAAATTCCCCTTATTTTGTGGCAAAAAGGGAAAAATTTCCCTTATTTTGGGGCAAAATTGCAAAAATTTCACTTATTTCAAGGCAAAATTCAAAAATTCCTTTTATTTTGGGGCAAAAAGACAGAAATTCCGTTTATTTTTGGGTAAAAAGGCAGAAATTTCACTTATTTTGAGGTAAAAAGGCAGAAATTACTCTTATTTTGGGGCTAAAATGAAGAAATTTCCCTTTTTTGTGGCAAAATTGCAGAAATTTTTCTTATTTTGGGCAAAATTGCAGAAATTTCACTTATTTCAGGGAAAGAAGGCAGGAATTTCTCTCATTTTGGGGCAAAAAGGCAGAAATTTCTTTTATTTTGGTACAAAATTCCAGAAATTTTCTTTATTTTGGGGCAAAAATGGAGAAATTCCTCTTATTTTGTGGCAAAAAGGCAGAAATTTCCCTTATTTTGGGGCAAAATTGCAGAAATTCCCTTTATTTTGGTGCAATAAGGCAGAAATTCCCCATATTTTGAAGCAAAATTCCACAAATTCCCCTAATTTTGAGGGAAAATGCAGAAATTCACATTATTTTGGGAAAAAGAAAGAAATTCTCCTTATTTCACGGCAAAAAGTCAGAAATTCCCCTTATTTTGAGGCAAAATTGCAGAAATTTTTCTTATTTTTTGGCAAAATTGCAGAAATTTTTCTTATTTTGGGCAAAATTGCAGAAATTTCACTTATTTCAGGGAAAGAAGGCAGGAATTTCTCTTATTTTGGGGCAAAAAGGCAGAAATTTCTTTTATTTAGGTACAAAATTGCAGAAATTTTCTTTATTTTGAGGCAAAAATGCAGAAATTCCCCATATTTTGGGGCAGAAAGGCAGAGATTCCTCTTATTATGAGGTAAATAGGCTGAAATTCCTTATATTTTGGGGCAAAAACACAGAAATTCCCCTTATTTTGTGGCAAAAAGGCAGAAATTTCCTTTATTTTTGGGCAAAATTGCAGAAATTTCCCTTATTTTCGGGCAAAATTTTAGAAATTTCTTTTATTTTGGTACAGAATTGCAGAAATTTTTCTTATTTTGTGGCAAAAAGGCAAAAATTCCCCTTATTTTGAGGGAAAATGCTGAAATTCCCCATATTTTGGGGCAAAAAGGGAGAAATTCCCTACATTTTGGGGCAAAAAGGCACAAATTTCCCTCATTTTCGGGCAAAATTGCAGAAATTTCATTTATTTCAGGGCAAAAAGTCAGAAATTCCTTTTATTTTAGGGCAAAATGCAGAAATTCCCTTTATTTTGTGGCAAAAAGGCAGAAATTCCTGTTAATTGGGGCAGAAAAGCAGAAACTTTCTTATTTGGGGGCAATAATGCAGAAATTCCCCATATTTTGTGGCAAAAAGGCATAAATTCCCCTTATTTTGAGGTAAAAAGGATGAAATTCCCCTTATTTTAGGGCAAAAAGGCAAAAATTTCCTTTACTTTGTGACAAAATGGCAGAAATTCTTGTTAATTGGGGCAGAAAAGCAGAAATTTTCCTTATTTGAAGGCAATAAGGCAGTAATTCCCCATATTTTGTGGCAAAAAGGCAGAAATTCCCCTCATTTGGAGGTAAAATGCTGAAATTCCCCTTATTTTGGGCAAAAAGTCAGAAATTTGCCTTATTTTGGGGCAAAAAGAAGATATTCCCCTAATTTTGGGGCCAAAAATAGAAATTCCCTTTATTTTGGGGTAAAATTGCAGAAATTTCAAATATTTCAGGGCAAAAAGGCAGAAATTCCACTTAATTTCGGGCAATAAGGCAGAAATTTTCTGTATTTTGGAGCAAAATCTCAGAAATTCCCCTTATATTGGTGCAAAAATGCAGAAATTCCCTTTATTTTGGTGCAATAAGGCAGAAATTCCCCGTATTTTGAAGCAAAATTGCACTAATTCCCCTAATTTTGAGGGAAAATGCAGAAATTCACATTATTTTGGGGCAAAAAGACAGAAATTCTCCTTGTTTCACGGCAAAAAGTCAGAAATTCCCCTTATTTTGGGGCAAAATTGCATAAATTTCCCTTATTTTGTGGCAAAATTGCAGAAATTTTTCTTATTTTGGGCAAAATTGCAGAAATTTCACTTATTTCAGGGAAAGAAGGTAGGAATTTCTCTTATTTTGGGGCAAAAAGGCAGAAATTTCTTTTATTTTGGTACAAAATTGCAAAAATTTTCTTTATTTTGAGGCAAAAATGCAGAAATTCCCCATATTTTGGGGCAAAAAAGCAGAGATTCCCCTTATTATGAGGTAAAAAGGCTGAAATTTTTTTTATTTTGGGGCAAAAAGACAGAAATCCCCCTTATTTTGTGGCAAAAAGGCAGAAATTTCCCTTATTTTGGGGCAAAATTGCAGAAATTTCCCTTATTTTGGGGCAAAATTTTAGAAATTTCTTTTATTTTGGTACAGAATTGCAGAAATTTTTCTTCTTTTGTGACAAAAAGGCAGAAATTCTCCATATTTTGGTGCAAAATGCTGAAATTCCTCTTATTTTGAGGTAAAATGCTTAAATTCCCCATATTTTGGAACAAAAATGCAGAAATTCCCTACATTTTGAGGCAAAAAGGCACAAATTTCCCTTATTTTCAGGCAAAATTGCAGAAATTTCATTTATTTCAGGGCAAAAAGTCAGAAATTCCTTTTATTTTGGGGCAAAAAGCAGAAATTTCTTTTATTTTGGTACAAAGTTGAAGAAATTTTTCTTATTTTGGAACAAAAAGGCAGAAATTCCCCATATTTTGGGGCAAAAGAAAGAAATTCCCCTTATTTTGAGGTAAAAAGGCTGAAATGCCCCTTGTTTTGGGGCAAAAAGGCAGAAATTCCCTTTATTTTCTGGCAAAAAGGCAGAAATTCCCATTTATTGGGGCAGAAAAGCAGAAACTTTCCTTATTTGGGGGCAATAATGCAGAGATTCCCCATATTTTGTGGCAAAAAGTCAGAAATTCCCGTTATTTGAAGGTAAAATGCTGAAATTCCCCTTATTTTGGGCAAAAGGCAGAAATTCCCATTATTTTGGGGCAAAATTGCAGAAATTTCACTTATTTTAGGGCAAAAAGTCAGAAATTTGCCTTATTTTGGGGCAAAAAGCAGAAATTTCCCTAATTTTGCGGCCAAAAACAGAAATTCCGCTTATTTTGGGGTAAAATTGCAGAAATTTCAAATATTTCAGTGCAAAAAGGCAGAATTTCCGCTTCATTTTAGACAATAAGGTACAAATTTTCCGTATTTTGGAGCAAAATCTCAGAAATTCCCCTTATAATGGTGCAAAAATGCAGAAATTCCCTTTATTTTGGTGTAATAACGCAGAAATTCCCCGTGTTTTGAAGCAAAATTGCAAATTCATCTAATTTTGAGAGAAAATGCAGAAATTCAAATTATTTTGGGGCAAAAAGACAGAAATTCTCCTTATTTCAGGGCATAACATCAGAAATTCCCCTTATTTTGGGGCAAAATTGCAGAAATTTTTCTTATTTTGGGCAAAATTGCAGAAATTTCACTTATTTAAGGGAAAGAAGGCAGGAATTTCTCTTATTTTGGGGCAAAAGAGCAGAAATTTCTTTTATTTTGGTACAAAATTGCAGATATTTTCTTTATTTTGGGGCAAAAATGAAGAAATTCCCCTTATTTTGTGGCAAAAAGGCAGAAATTTCCCTAATTTTGGGGCAAAATTGCAGAAATTTAACTTATTTCAAGGCAAAATTCAAAAATTCCTTTTATTTTGGGGCAAAAAAAGAAAAATTCCGTTTATTTTTGGGTAAAAAGGCACGAATTTCACTTATTTTGAGGTAAAAAGGCAGAAATTACTCTTACTTTGGGGCTAAAATGAAGAAATTTCCCTTTTTTGTGGAAAAATTGCAGAAATTTTTCTTATTTTGGGCAAAATTGCAGAAATTTCACTTATTTCAGGGAAAGAAGGCAGGAATTTCTCTCATTTTGGGGCAAAAAGGCAGAAATTTCTTTTATTTTGGTACAAAATTGCAGAGATTTTTTTATTTTGGGGCAAAAATGAAGAAATTCCCCCTTATTTTGTGGCAAAAAGGCAGAAATTTCCCTTATTTTGGGGCAAAATTGCAGAAATTCCCTTTATTTTGGTGCAATAAGGCAGAAATTCCCCGTATTTTGAAGCAAAATTGCACAAATTCCCCTAATTTTGAGGGAAAATGCAGAAATTCACATTATTTTTGGGCAAAAAGACAGAAATTCTCCTTATTTCATGGCAAAAAGTAAGAAATTCCCCTTATTTTTGGGCAAAATTGCAGAAATTTCCTTTATTTTGTGGCAAAATTGCAGAAATTTTTCTTATTTTGGGCAAAATTGCAGAAATTTCACTTATTTCATCGAAAGAAGGCAGGAATTTCTCTTATTTTGGGGCAAATAGGCAGAAATTTCTTTTATTTTGGTACAAAATTGCAGAAATTTTCTTTATTTTGGGGCAAAAATGCAAAAATTCCCCTTATTTTGTGGCAAAAAGGCAGAAATTTCCCTTATTTTGAGGCAAAATTGCAGAAATTCCTTTTATTTTGGTGCAATAAGGCAGAAATTCCCAATATTTTGAAGCAAAATTGCACAAATTCCCCTAATTTTGAGGGAAAATGCAGAAGTTCACATTATTTTGGGGCAAAAAGGCAGAAATTCTCCTTATTTCACGGCAAAAAGTCAGAAATTCCCCTTATTTTGGGCAAAGTTGCAGAAATTTCCCTTATTTTGTTGCAAAATTGCAGAAATTTTTCTTATTTTGGGCAAAATTGCAGAAATTTCACTTATTTCAGGGAAAGAAGGTAGGAATTTCTCTTATTTTGGGGCAAAAAGGCAGAAATTTCTTTTATTTTGTTACAAAATTGCAAAAATTTTCTTTATTTTGAGGCAAAAATGCAGAAATTCCCCATATTTTGGGGCAAAAAACAGAGATTCCCCTTATTATGAGGTAAAAAGGCTGAAATTCCTTTTATTTTGGGGCAAAAAGACAGAAATCCCCCTTATTTTGTGGCAAAAAGGCAGAAATTTCCCTTATTTTGGGGCAAAATTGCAGAAATTTCCCTTATTTTGGGGCAAAATTTTAGAAATTTCTTTTATTTTGGTACAGAATTGCAGAAATTTTTCTTCTTTTGTGACAAAAAGGCAGAAATTCCCCATATTTTGGTGCAAAATGCTGAAATTCCCCTTATTTTGAGGTAAAATGCTTAAATTCCCCATATTTTGGAACAAAAATGCTGAAATTCCCTACATTTTGAGGCAAAACGGCACAAATTTCCCTTATTTTCAGGCAAAATTGCAGAAATTTCATTTATTTCAGGGCAAAAAGTCAGAAATTCCTTTTATTTTGGGGCAAAAAGCAGAAATTTCTTTTATTTTGGTACAAAGTTGAAGAAATTTTTCTTATTTTGGAACAAAAAGGCAGAAATTCCCCATATTTTTGGGCAAAAGGCAGAAATTCCCCTTATTTTGAGGTAAAAAGGCTGAAATGCCCCTTGTTTTGGGGCAAAAAGGCAGAAATTCACTTTATTTTCTGGCAAAAAGGCAGAAATTCCTGTTAATTGGGGCAGAAAAGAAGAAACTTTCCTTATTTGGGGGCAATAATGCAGAAATTCCTCATATTTTGTGGCAAATAGGCATAAATTCCCCTTATTTTGAGGTAAAAAGGATGAAATTCCCCTTATTTTAGGGCAAAAAGTCAAAAATTTCCTTTACTTTGTGGCAAAATGGCAGAAATTCTTGTTAATTGGGGCAGAAACGCAGAAATTTTCCTTATTTGAAGGCAATAAGGCAGTAATTCCCCATATTTTGTGGCAAAAAGGCAGAAATTCCCCTCATTTGGAGGTAAAATGCTGAAATTCCCCTTATTTTGGGCAAAAAGGCAGAAATTCGCTTATTTTTGGACAAAATTGCAGAAATTTCACTTATTTTAAGGCAAAAAGTCAGAAATTTGCCTTATTTTGGGGCAAAAAGAAGATATTCCCCTAATTTTGGGGCCAAAAATAGAAATTCCCCTTATTTTGGGGTAAAATTGCAGAAATTTCAAATATTTCAGGGCAAAAAGGCAGAAATTCCACTTAATTTCGGGCAATAAGGCAGAAATTTTCTGTATTTTGGAGCAAAATCTCAGAAATTCCCCTTATATTGGTGCAAAAATGCAGAAATTCCCTTTATTTTGGTGCAATAAGGCAGAAATTCCCCGTATTTTGAAGCAAAATTGCACTAATTCCCCTAATTTTGAGGGAAAATGCAGAAATTCACATTATTTTGGGGCAAAAAGACAGAAATTCTCCTTATTTCACGGTAAAAAGTCAGAAATTCCCCTTATTTTGGGGCAAAATTGCAAAAATTTCCCTTATTTTGTGGCAAAATTGCAGAAATTTTTCTTATTTTGGGCAAAATTGCAGAAATTTCACTTATTTCAGGGAAAGAAGGCAAGAATTTCTCTTATTTTGGGGCAAAAAGGCAGAAATTTCTTTTATTTTGGTACAAAATTGCAAAAATTTTCTTTATTTTGAGGCAAAAATGCAGAAATTCCCCATATTTGGGGGCAAAAAAGCAGAGATTCCCCTTATTATGAGGTAAAAAGGCTGAAATTCCTTTTATTTTGGGGCAAAAAGACAGAAATCCCCCTTATTTTGTGGCAAAAAGGCAGAAATTTCCCTTATTTTGGGGCAAAATTGCAGAAATTTCCCTTATTTTGGGTCAAAATTTTAGAAATTTCTTTTATTTTGGTACAGAATTGCAGAAATTTTTCTTCTTTTGTGGCAAAAAGGCAGAAATTCCCCATATTTTGGTGCAAATATGCTGAAATTCCTATTATTTTGAGGTAAAATGCTTAAATTCCCCATATTTTGGAACAAAAATGCAGAAATTCCCTACATTTTGAGGCAAAAAGGCACAAATTTCCCTTATTTTCAGGCAAAATTGCAGAAATTTCATTTATTTCAGGGCAAAAAGTCAGAAATTCCTTTTATTTTGGGGCAAAAAGCAGAAATTTCTTTTATTTTGGTACAAAGTTGAAGAAATTTTTCTTATTTTGGAACAAAAAGGCAGAAATTCCCCATATTTTGGGGCAAAAGAAAGAAATTCCCCTTATTTTGAGGTAAAAAGGCTGAAATGCCCCTTGTTTTGCGGCAAAAAGGCAGAAATTCCCTTTATTTTCTGGCAAAAAGGCAGAAATTCCCATTTATTGGGGCAGAAAAGCAGAAACTTTCCTTATTTGGGGGCAATAATGCAGAGATTCCCCATATTTTGTGGCAAAAAGTCAGAAATTCCCGTTATTTGAAGGTAAAATGCTGAAATTCCCCTTATTTTGGGCAAAAGGCAGAAATTCCCATTATTTTGGGGCAAAATTGCAGAAATTTCACTTATTTTAGGGCAAAAAGTCAGAAATTTGCCTTATTTTGGGGCAAAAAGCAGAAATTCCCCTAATTTTGGGGCCAAAAACAGAAATTCCGCTTATTTTGGGGTAAAATTGCAGATATTTCAAATATTTCAGTGCAAATAGGCAGAATTTCCGCTTCATTTTAGACAATAAGCCACAAATTTTCCGTATTTTGGAGCAAAATCTCAGAAATTCCCCTTATAATGGTGCAAAAATGCAGAAATTCCCTTTATTTTGGTGTAATAAGGCAGAAATTCCCCGTGTTTTGAAGCAAAATTGCAAATTCATCTAATTTTGAGAGAAAATGCAGAAATTCAAATTATTTTGGGGCAAAAAGACAGAAATTCTCCTTATTTCAGGGCATAACGTCAGAAATTCCCCTTATTTTGGGGCAAAATTGCAGAAATTTTTCTTATTTTGGGCAAAATTGCAGAAATTTCACTTATTTAAGGGAAAGAAGGCAGGAATTTCTCTTATTTTGGGGCAAAAGAGCAGAAATTTCTTTTATTTTGGTACAAAATTGCAGATATTTTCTTTATTTTGGGGCAAAAATGAAGAAATTCCCCTTATTTTGTGGCAAAAAGGCAGAAATTTCCCTAATTTTGGGGCAAAATTGCAGAAATTTCACTTATTTCAAGGCAAAATTCAAAAATTCCTTTTATTTTGGGGCAAAAAAAGAAAAATTCCGTTTATTTTTGGGTAAAAAGGCACGAATTTCACTTATTTTGAGGTAAAAAGGCAGAAATTACTCTTACTTTGGGGCTAAAATGAAGAAATTTCCCTTTTTTGTGGAAAAATTGCAGAAATTTTTCTTATTTTGGGCAAAATTGCAGAAATTTCACTTATTTCAGGGAAAGAAGGCAGGAATTTCTCTCATTTTGGGGCAAAAAGGCAGAAATTTCTTTTATTTTGGTACAAAATTGCAGAGATTTTTTTATTTTGGGGCAAAAATGAAGAAATTCCCCCTTATTTTGTGGCAAAAAGGCAGAAATTTCCCTTATTTTGGGGCAAAATTGCAGAAATTCCCTTTATTTTGGTGCAATAAGGCAGAAATTCCCCGTATTTTGAAGCAAAATTGCACAAATTCCCCTAATTTTGAGGGAAAATGCAGAAATTCACATTATTTTTGGGCAAAAAGACAGAAATTCTCCTTATTTCATGGCAAAAAGTAAGAAATTCCCCTTATTTTTGGGCAAAATTGCAGAAATTTCCTTTATTTTGTGGCAAAATTGCAGAAATTTTTCTTATTTTGGGCAAAATTGCAGAAATTTCACTTATTTCATCGAAAGAAGGCAGGAATTTCTCTTATTTTGGGGCAAATAGGCAGAAATTTCTTTTATTTTGGTACAAAATTGAAGAAATTTTCTTTATTTTGGGGCAAAAATGCAAAAATTCCCCTTATTTTGTGGCAAAAAGGCAGAAATTTCCCTTATTTTGAGGCAAAATTGCAGAAATTCCTTTTATTTTGGTGCAATAAGGCAGAAATTCCCAATATTTTGAAGCAAAATTGCACAAATTCCCCTAATTTTGAGGGAAAATGCAGAAGTTCACATTATTTTGGGGCAAAAAGGCAGAAATTCTCCTTATTTCACGGCAAAAAGTCAGAAATTCCCCTTATTTTGGGCAAAGTTGCAGAAATTTCCCTTATTTTGTGGCAAAATTGCAGAAATTTTTCTTATTTTGGGCAAAATTGCAGAAATTTCACTTATTTCAGGGAAAAAAGTTAGGAATTTCTCTTATTTTGGGGCAAAAAGGCAGAAATTTCTTTTATTTTGTTACAAAATTGCAAAAATTTTCTTTATTTTGAGGCAAAAATGCAGAAATTCCCCATATTTTGGGGCAAAAAACAGAGATTCCCCTTATTATGAGGTAAAAAGGCTGAAATTCCTTTTATTTTGGGGCAAAAAGACAGAAATCCCCCTTATTTTGTGGCAAAAAGGCAGAAATTTCCCTTATTTTGGGGCAAAATTGCAGAAATTTCCCTTATTTTGGGGCAAAATTTTAGAAATTTCTTTTATTTTGGTACAGAATTGCAGAAATTTTTCTTCTTTTGTGACAAAAAGGCAGAAATTCCCCATATTTTGGTGCAAAATGCTGAAATTCCCCTTATTTTGAGGTAAAATGCTTAAATTCCCCATATTTTGGAACAAAAATGCTGAAATTCCCTACATTTTGAGGCAAAACGGCACAAATTTCCCTTATTTTCAGGCAAAATTGCAGAAATTTCATTTATTTCAGGGCAAAAAGTCAGAAATTCCTTTTATTTTGGGGCAAAAAGCAGAAATTTCTTTTATTTTGGTACAAAGTTGAAGAAATTTTTCTTATTTTGGAACAAAAAGGCAGAAATTCCCCATATTTTTGGGCAAAAGGCAGAAATTCCCCTTATTTTGAGGTAAAAAGGGTGAAATGCCCCTTGTTTTGGGGCAAAAAGGCAGAAATTCACTTTATTTTCTGGCAAAAAGGCAGAAATTCCTGTTAATTGGGGCAGAAAAGAAGAAACTTTCCTTATTTGGGGGCAATAATGCAGAAATTCCTCATATTTTGTGGCAAATAGGCATAAATTCCCCTTATTTTGAGGTAAAAAGGATGAAATTCCCCTTATTTTAGGGCAAAAAGTCAAAAATTTCCTTTACTTTGTGGCAAAATGGCAGAAATTCTTGTTAATTGGGGCAGAAAAGCAGAAATTTTCCTTATTTGAAGGCAATAAGGCAGTAATTCCCCATATTTTGTGGCAAAAAGGCAGAAATTCCCCTCATTTGGAGGTAAAATGCTGAAATTCCCCTTATTTTGGGCAAAAAGGCAGAAATTCGCTTATTTTTGGACAAAATTGCAGAAATTTCACTTATTTCAAGGCAAAAAGTCAGAAATTTGCCTTATTTTGGGGCAAAAAGAAGATATTCCCCTAATTTTGGGGCCAAAAACAGAAATTCCCCTTATTTTGGGGTAAAATTGCAGAAATTTCAAATATTTCAGGGCAAAAAGGCAGAAATTCCACTTAATTTCGGGCAATAAGGCAGAAATTTTCTGTATTTTGGAGCAAAATCTCAGAAATTCCCCTTATATTGGTGCAAAAATGCAGAAATTCCCTTTATTTTGGTGCAATAAGGCAGAAATTCCCCGTATTTTGAAGCAAAATTGCACTAATTCCCCTAATTTTGAGGGAAAATGCAGATATTCACATTATTTTGGGGCAAAAAGACAGAAATTCTCCTTATTTCACGGTAAAAAGTCAGAAATTCCCCTTATTTTGGGGCAAAATTGCAAAAATTTCCCTTATTTTGTGGCAAAATTGCAGAAATTTTTCTTATTTTGGGCAAAATTGCAGAAATTTCACTTATTTCAGGGAAAGAAGGCAAGAATTTCTCTTATTTTGGGGCAAAAAGGCAGAAATTTCTTTTATTTTGGTACAAAATTGCAAAAATTTTCTTTATTTTGAGGCAAAAATGCAGAAATTCCCCATATTTGGGGGCAAAAAAGCAGAGATTCCCCTTATTATGAGGTAAAAAGGCTGAAATTCCTTTTATTTTGGGGCAAAAAGACAGAAATCCCTCTTATTTTGTGGCAAAAAGGCAGAAATTTCCCTTATTTTGGGGCAAAATTGCAGAAATTTCCCTTATTTTGGGTCAAAATTTTAGAAATTTCTTTTATTTTGGTACAGAATTGCAGAAATTTTTCTTCTTTTGTGGCAAAAAGGCAGAAATTCCCCATATTTTGGTGCAAATATGCTGAAATTCCTATTATTTTGAGGTAAAATGCTTAAATTCCCCATATTTTGGAACAAAAATGCAGAAATTCCCTACATTTTGAGGCAAAAAGGCACAAATTTCCCTTATTTTCAGGCAAAATTGCAGAAATTTCATTTATTTCAGGGCAAAAAGTCAGAAATTCCTTTTATTTTGGGGCAAAAAGCAGAAATTTCTTTTATTTTGGTACAAAGTTGAAGAAATTTTTCTTATTTTGGAACAAAAAGGCAGAAATTCCCCATATTTTGGGGCAAAAGAAAGAAATTCCCCTTATTTTGAGGTAAAAAGGCTGAAATGCCCCTTGTTTTGGGGCAAAAAGGCAGAAATTCCCTTTATTTTCTGGCAAAAAGGCAGAAATTCCCATTTATTGGGGCAGAAAAGCAGAAACTTTCCTTATTTGGGGGCAATAATGCAGAGATTCCCCATATTTTGTGGCAAAAAGTCAGAAATTCCCGTTATTTGAAGGTAAAATGCTGAAATTCCCCTTATTTTGGGCAAAAGGCAGAAATTCCCATTATTTTGGGGCAAAATTGCAGAAATTTCACTTATTTTAGGGCAAAAAGCCAGAAATTTGCCTTATTTTGGGGGAAAAAGCAGAAATTCCCCTAATTTTGGGGCCAAAAACAGAAATTCCGCTTATTTTGGGGTAAAATTGCAGATATTTCAAATATTTCAGTGCAAATAGGCAGAATTTCCGCTTCATTTTAGACAATAAGCCACAAATTTTCCGTATTTTGGAGCAAAATCTCAGAAATTCCCCTTATAATGGTGCAAAAATGCAGAAATTCCCTTTATTTTGGTGTAATAAGGCAGAAATTCCCCGTGTTTTGAAGCAAAATTGCAAATTCATCTAATTTTGAGAGAAAATGCAGAAATTCAAATTATTTTGGGGCAAAAAGACAGAAATTCTCCTTATTTCAGGGCATAACGTCAGAAATTCCCCTTATTTTGGGGCAAAATTGCAGAAATTTTTCTTATTTTGGGCAAAATTGCAGAAATTTCACTTATTTAAGGGAAAGAAGGCAGGAATTTCTCTTATTTTGGGGCAAAAGAGCAGAAATTTCTTTTATTTTGGTACAAAATTGCAGATATTTTCTTTATTTTGGGGCAAAAATGAAGAAATTCCCCTTATTTTGTGGCAAAAAGGCAGAAATTTCCCTTATTTTGGGGCAAAATTGCAGAAATTTCACTTATTTCAAGGCAGAATTCAAAAATTCCTTTTATTTTGGGGCAAAAAAAGAAAAATTCCGTTTATTTTTGGGTAAAAAGGCACGAATTTCACTTATTTTGAGGTAAAAAGGCAGAAATTACTCTTACTTTGGGGCTAAAATGAAGAAATTTCCCTTTTTTGTGGAAAAATTGCAGAAATTTTTCTTATTTTGGGCAAAATTGCAGAAATTTCACTTATTTCAGGGAAAGAAGGCAGGAATTTCTCTCATTTTGGGGCAAAAAGGCAGAAATTTCTTTTATTTTGGTACAAAATTGCAGAGATTTTTTTATTTTGGGGCAAAAATGAAGAAATTCCCCCTTATTTTGTGGCAAAAAGGCAGAAATTTCCCTTATTTTGGGGCAAAATTGCAGAAATTCCCTTTATTTTGGTGCAATAAGGCAGAAATTCCCCGTATTTTGAAGCAAAATTGCACAAATTCCCCTAATTTTGAGGGAAAATGCAGAAATTCACATTATTTTTGGGCAAAAAGACAGAAATTCTCCTTATTTCATGGCAAAAAGTAAGAAATTCCCCTTATTTTTGGGCAAAATTGCAGAAATTTCCTTTATTTTGTGGCAAAATTGCAGAAATTTTTCTTATTTTGGGCAAAATTGCAGAAATTTCACTTATTTCATCGAAAGAAGGCAGGAATTTCTCTTATTTTGGGGCAAATAGGCAGAAATTTCTTTTATTTTGGTACAAAATTGCAGAAATTTTCTTTATTTTGGGGCAAAAATGCAAAAATTCCCCTTATTTTGTGGCAAAAAGGCAGAAATTTCCCTTATTTTGAGGCAAAATTGCAGAAATTCCTTTTATTTTGGTGCAATAAGGCAGAAATTCCCAATATTTTGAAGCAAAATTGCACAAATTCCCCTAATTTTGAGGGAAAATGCAGAAGTTCACATTATTTTGGGGCAAAAAGGCAGAAATTCTCCTTATTTCACGGCAAAAAGTCAGAAATTCCCCTTATTTTGGGCAAAGTTGCAGAAATTTCCCTTATTTTGTGGCAAAATTGCAGAAATTTTTCTTATTTTGGGCAAAATTGCAGAAATTTCACTTATTTCAGGGAAAGAAGGTAGGAATTTCTCTTATTTTGGGGCAAAAAGGCAGAAATTTCTTTTATTTTGGTACAAAATTGCAAAAATTTTCTTTATTTTGAGGCAAAAATGCAGAAATTCCCCATATTTTGGGGCAAAAAAGCAGAGATTCCCCTTATTATGAGGTAAAAAGGCTGAAATTCCTTTTATTTTGGGGCAAAAAGACAGAAATCCCCCTTATTTTGTGGCAAAAAGGCAGAAATTTCCCTTATTTTGGGGCAAAATTGCAGAAATTTCCCTTATTTTGGGGCAAAATTTTAGAAATTTCTTTTATTTTGGTACAGAATTGCAGAAATTTTTCTTCTTTTGTGACAAAAAGGCAGAAATTCCCCATATTTTGGTGCAAAATGCTGAAATTCCCCTTATTTTGAGGTAAAATGCTTAAATTCCCCATATTTTGGAACAAAAATGCAGAAATTCCCTACATTTTGAGGCAAAACGGCACAAATTTCCCTTATATTCAGGCAAAATTGCAGAAATTTCATTTATTTCAGGGCAAAAAGTCAGAAATTCCTTTTATTTTGGGGCAAAAAGCAGAAATTTCTTTTATTTTGGTACAAAGTTGAAGAAATTTTTCTTATTTTGGAACAAAAAGGCAGAAATTCCCCATATTTTTGGGCAAAAGGCAGAAATTCCCCTTATTTTGAGGTAAAAAGGGTGAAATGCCCCTTGTTTTGGGGCAAAAAGGCAGAAATTCACTTTATTTTCTGGCAAAAAGGCAGAAATTCCTGTTAATTGGGGCAGAAAAGAAGAAACTTTCCTTATTTGGGGGCAATAATGCAGAAATTCCTCATATTTTGTGGCAAATAGGCATAAATTCCCCTTATTTTGAGGTAAAAAGGATGAAATTCCCCTTATTTTAGGGCAAAAAGTCAAAAATTTCCTTTACTTTGTGGCAAAATGGCAGAAATTCTTGTTAATTGGGGCAGAAAAGCAGAAATTTTCCTTATTTGAAGGCAATAAGGCAGTAATTCCCCATATTTTGTGGCAAAAAGGCAGAAATTCCCCTCATTTGGAGGTAAAATGCTGAAATTCCCCTTATTTTGGGCAAAAAGGCAGAAATTCGCTTATTTTTGGACAAAATTGCAGAAATTTCACTTATTTCAAGGCAAAAAGTCAGAAATTTGCCTTATTTTGGGGCAAAAAGAAGATATTCCCCTAATTTTGGGGCCAAAAACAGAAATTCCCCTTATTTTGGGGTAAAATTGCAGAAATTTCAAATATTTCAGGGCAAAAAGGCAGAAATTCCACTTAATTTCGGGCAATAAGGCAGAAATTTTCTGTATTTTGGAGCAAAATCTCAGAAATTCCCCTTATATTGGTGCAAAAATGCAGAAATTCCCTTTATTTTGGTGCAATAAGGCAGAAATTCCCCGTATTTTGAAGCAAAATTGCACTAATTCCCCTAATTTTGAGGGAAAATGCAGAAATTCACATTATTTTGGGGCAAAAAGACAGAAATTCTCCTTATTTCACGGTAAAAAGTCAGAAATTCCCCTTATTTTGGGGCAAAATTGCAAAAATTTCCCTTATTTTGTGGCAAAATTGCAGAAATTTTTCTTATTTTGGGCAAAATTGCAGAAATTTCACTTATTTCAGGGAAAGAAGGCAAGAATTTCTCTTATTTTGGGGCAAAAAGGCAGAAATTTCTTTTATTTTGGTACAAAATTGCAAAAATTTTCTTTATTTTGAGGCAAAAATGCAGAAATTCCCCATATTTGGGGGCAAAAAAGCAGAGATTCCCCTTATTATGAGGTAAAAAGGCTGAAATTCCTTTTATTTCGGGGCAAAAAGACAGAAATCCCCCTTATTTTGTGGCAAAAAGGCAGAAATTTCCCTTATTTTGGGGCAAAATTGCAGAAATTTCCCTTATTTTGGGTCAAAATTTTAGAAATTTCTTTTATTTTGGTACAGAATTGCAGAAATTTTTCTTCTTTTGTGGCAAAAAGGCAGAAATTCCCCATATTTTGGTGCAAATATGCTGAAATTCCTATTATTTTGAGGTAAAATGCTTAAATTCCCCATATTTTGGAACAAAAATGCAGAAATTCCCTACATTTTGAGGCAAAAAGGCACAAATTTCCCTTATTTTCAGGCAAAATTGCAGAAATTTCATTTATTTCAGGGCAAAAAGTCAGAAATTCCTTTTATTTTGGGGCAAAAAGCAGAAATTTCTTTTATTTTGGTACAAAGTTGAAGAAATTTTTCTTATTTTGGAACAAAAAGGCAGAAATTCCCCATATTTTGGGGCAAAAGAAAGAAATTCCCCTTATTTTGAGGTAAAAAGGCTGAAATGCCCCTTGTTTTGGGGCAAAAAGGCAGAAATTCCCTTTATTTTCTGGCAAAAAGGCAGAAATTCCCATTTATTGGGGCAGAAAAGCAGAAACTTTCCTTATTTGGGGGCAATAATGCAGAGATTCCCCATATTTTGTGGCAAAAAGTCAGAAATTCCCGTTATTTGAAGGTAAAATGCTGAAATTCCCCTTATTTTGGGCAAAAGGCAGAAATTCCCATTATTTTGGGGCAAAATTGCAGAAATTTCACTTATTTTAGGGCAAAAAGTCAGAAATTTGCCTTATTTTGGGGCAAAAAGCAGAAATTCCCCTAATTTTGGGGCCAAAAACAGAAATTCCGCTTATTTTGGGGTAAAATTGCAGATATTTCAAATATTTCAGTGCAAATAGGCAGAATTTCCGCTTCATTTTAGACAATAAGGCACAAATTTTCCGTATTTTGGAGCAAAATCTCAGAAATTCCCCTTATAATGGTGCAAAAATGCAGAAATTCCCTTTATTTTGGTGTAATAAGGCAGAAATTCCCCGTGTTTTGAAGCAAAATTGCAAATTCATCTAATTTTGAGAGAAAATGCAGAAATTCAAATTATTTTGGGGCAAAAAGACAGAAATTCTCCTTATTTCAGGGCATAACGTCAGAAATTCCCCTTATTTTGGGGCAAAATTGCAGAAATTTTTCTTATTTTGGGCAAAATTGCAGAAATTTCACTTATTTAAGGGAAAGAAGGCAGGAATTTCTCTTATTTTGGGGCAAAAGAGCAGAAATTTCTTTTATTTTGGTACAAAATTGCAGATATTTTCTTTATTTTGGGGCAAAAATGAAGAAATTCCCCTTATTTTGTGGCAAAAAGGCAGAAATTTCCCTTATTTTGGGGCAAAATTGCAGAAATTTCACTTATTTCAAGGCAAAATTCAAAAATTCCTTTTATTTTGGGGCAAAAAAAGAAAAATTCCGTTTATTTTTGGGTAAAAAGGCACGAATTTCACTTATTTTGAGGTAAAAAGGCAGAAATTACTCTTACTTTGGGGCTAAAATGAAGAAATTTCCCTTTTTTGTGGAAAAATTGCAGAAATTTTTCTTATTTTGGGCAAAATTGCAGAAATTTCACTTATTTCAGGGAAAGAAGGCAGGAATTTCTCTCATTTTGGGGCAAAAAGGCAGAAATTTCTTTTATTTTGGTACAAAATTGCAGAGATTTTTTTATTTTGGGGCAAAAATGAAGAAATTCCCCCTTATTTTGTGGCAAAAAGGCAGAAATTTCCCTTATTTTGGGGCAAAATTGCAGAAATTCCCTTTATTTTGGTGCAATAAGGCAGAAATTCCCCGTATTTTGAAGCAAAATTGCACAAATTCCCCTAATTTTGAGGGAAAATGCAGAAATTCACATTATTTTTGGGCAAAAAGACAGAAATTCTCCTTATTTCATGGCAAAAAGTAAGAAATTCCCCTTATTTTTGGGCAAAATTGCAGAAATTTCCTTTATTTTGTGGCAAAATTGCAGAAATTTTTCTTATTTTGGGCAAAATTGCAGAAATTTCACTTATTTCATCGAAAGAAGGCAGGAATTTCTCTTATTTTGGGGCAAATAGGCAGAAATTTCTTTTATTTTGGTACAAAATTGCAGAAATTTTCTTTATTTTGGGGCAAAAATGCAAAAATTCCCCTTATTTTGTGGCAAAAAGGCAGAAATTTCCCTTATTTTGAGGCAAAATTGCAGAAATTCCTTTTATTTTGGTGCAATAAGGCAGAAATTCCCAATATTTTGAAGCAAAATTGCACAAATTCCCCTAATTTTGAGGGAAAATGCAGAAGTTCACATTATTTTGGGGCAAAAAGGCAGAAATTCTCCTTATTTCACGGCAAAAAGTCAGAAATTCCCCTTATTTTGGGCAAAGTTGCAGAAATTTCCCTTATTTTGTGGCAAAATTGCAGAAATTTTTCTTATTTTGGGCAAAATTGCAGAAATTTCACTTATTTCAGGGAAAGAAGTTAGGAATTTCTCTTATTTTGGGGCAAAAAGGCAGAAATTTCTTTTATTTTGGTACAAAATTGCAAAAATTTTCTTTATTTTGAGGCAAAAATGCAGAAATTCCCCATATTTTGGGGCAAAAAAGCAGAGATTCCCCTTATTATGAGGTAAAAAGGCTGAAATTCCTTTTATTTTGGGGCAAAAAGACAGAAATCCCCCTTATTTTGTGGCAAAAAGGCAGAAATTTCCCTTATTTTGGGGCAAAATTGCAGAAATTTCCCTTATTTTGGGGCAAAATTTTAGAAATTTCTTTTATTTTGGTACAGAATTGCAGAAATTTTTCTTCTTTTGTGACAAAAAGGCAGAAATTCCCCATATTTTGGTGCAAAATGCTGAAATTCCCCTTATTTTGAGGTAAAATGCTTAAATTCCCCATATTTTGGAACAAAAATGCTGAAATTCCCTACATTTTGAGGCAAAACGGCACAAATTTCCCTTATTTTCAGGCAAAATTGCAGAAATTTCATTTATTTCAGGGCAAAAAGTCAGAAATTCCTTTTATTTTGGGGCAAAAAGCAGAAATTTCTTTTATTTTGGTACAAAGTTGAAGAAATTTTTCTTATTTTGGAACAAAAAGGCAGAAATTCCCCATATTTTTGGGCAAAAGGCAGAAATTCCCCTTATTTTGAGGTAAAAAGGGTGAAATGCCCCTTGTTTTGGGGCAAAAAGGCAGAAATTCACTTTATTTTCTGGCAAAAAGGCAGAAATTCCTGTTAATTGGGGCAGAAAAGAAGAAACTTTCCTTATTTGGGGGCAATAATGCAGAAATTCCTCATATTTTGTGGCAAATAGGCATAAATTCCCCTTATTTTGAGGTAAAAAGGATGAAATTCCCCTTATTTTAGGGCAAAAAGTCAAAAATTTCCTTTACTTTGTGGCAAAATGGCAGAAATTCTTGTTAATTGGGGCAGAAAAGCAGATATTTTCCTTATTTGAAGGCAATAAGGCAGTAATTCCCCATATTTTGTGGCAAAAAGGCAGAAATTCCCCTCATTTGGAGGTAAAATGCTGAAATTCCCCTTATTTTGGGCAAAAAGGCAGAAATTCGCTTATTTTTGGACAAAATTGCAGAAATTTCACTTATTTCAAGGCAAAAAGTCAGAAATTTGCCTTATTTTGGGGCAAAAAGAAGATATTCCCCTAATTTTGGGGCCAAAAATAGAAATTCCCCTTATTTTGGGGTAAAATTGCAGAAATTTCAAATATTTCAGGGCAAAAAGGCAGAAATTCCACTTAATTTCGGGCAATAAGGCAGAAATTTTCTGTATTTTGGAGCAAAATCTCAGAAATTCCCCTTATATTGGTGCAAAAATGCAGAAATTCCCTTTATTTTGGTGCAATAAGGCAGAAATTCCCCGTATTTTGAAGCAAAATTGCACTAATTCCCCTAATTTTGAGGGAAAATGCAGAAATTCACATTATTTTGGGGCAAAAAGACAGAAATTCTCCTTATTTCACGGTAAAAAGTCAGAAATTCCCCTTATTTTGGGGCAAAATTGCAAAAATTTCCCTTATTTTGTGGCAAAATTGCAGAAATTTTTCTTATTTTGGGCAAAATTGCAGAAATTTCACTTATTTCAAGGAAAGAAGGCAAGAATTTCTCTTATTTTGGGGCAAAAAGGCAGAAATTTCTTTTATTTTGGTACAAAATTGCAAAAATTTTCTTTATTTTGAGGCAAAAATGCAGAAATTCCCCATATTTGGGGGCAAAAAAGCAGAGATTCCCCTTATTATGAGGTAAAAAGGCTGAAATTCCTTTTATTTTGGGGCAAAAAGACAGAAATCCCCCTTATTTTGTGGCAAAAAGGCAGAAATTTCCCTTATTTTGGGGCAAAATTGCAGAAATTTCCCTTATTTTGGGTCAAAATTTTAGAAATTTCTTTTATTTTGGTACAGAATTGCAGAAATTTTTCTTCTTTTGTGGCAAAAAGGCAGAAATTCCCCATATTTTGGTGCAAATATGCTGAAATTCCTATTATTTTGAGGTAAAATGCTTAAATTCCCCATATTTTGGAACAAAAATGCAGAAATTCCCTACATTTTGAGGCAAAAAGGCACAAATTTCCCTTATTTTCAGGCAAAATTGCAGAAATTTCATTTATTTCAGGGCAAAAAGTCAGAAATTCCTTTTATTTTGGGGCAAAAAGCAGAAATTTCTTTTATTTTGGTACAAAGTTGAAGAAATTTTTCTTATTTTGGAACAAAAAGGCAGAAATTCCCCATATTTTGGGGCAAAAGAAAGAAATTCCCCTTATTTTGAGGTAAAAAGGCTGAAATGCCCCTTGTTTTGGGGCAAAAAGGCAGAAATTCCCTTTATTTTCTGGCAAAAAGGCAGAAATTCCCATTTATTGGGGCAGAAAAGCAGAAACTTTCCTTATTTGGGGGCAATAATGCAGAGATTCCCCATATTTTGTGGCAAAAAGTCAGAAATTCCCGTTATTTGAAGGTAAAATGCTGAAATTCCCCTTATTTTGGGCAAAAGGCAGAAATTCCCATTATTTTGGGGCAAAATTGCAGAAATTTCACTTATTTTAGGGCAAAAAGTCAGAAATTTGCCTTATTTTGGGGCAAAAAGCAGAAATTCCCCTAATTTTGGGGCCAAAAACAGAAATTCCGCTTATTTTGGGGTAAAATTGCAGATATTTCAAATATTTCAGTGCAAATAGGCAGAATTTCCGCTTCATTTTAGACAATAAGGCACAAATTTTCCGTATTTTGGAGCAAAATCTCAGAAATTCCCCTTATAATGGTGCAAAAATGCAGAAATTCCCTTTATTTTGGTGTAATAAGGCAGAAATTCCCCGTGTTTTGAAGCAAAATTGCAAATTCATCTAATTTTGAGAGAAAATGCAGAAATTCAAATTATTTTGGGGCAAAAAGACAGAAATTCTCCTTATTTCAGGGCATAACGTCAGAAATTCCCCTTATTTTGGGGCAAAATTGCAGAAATTTTTCTTATTTTGGGCAAAATTGCAGAAATTTCACTTATTTAAGGGAAAGAAGGCAGGAATTTCTCTTATTTTGGGGCAAAAGAGCAGAAATTTCTTTTATTTTGGTACAAAATTGCAGATATTTTCTTTATTTTGGGGCAAAAATGAAGAAATTCCCCTTATTTTGTGGCAAAAAGGCAGAAATTTCCCTTATTTTGGGGCAAAATTGCAGAAATTTCACTTATTTCAAGGCAAAATTCAAAAATTCCTTTTATTTTGGGGCAAAAAAAGAAAAATTCCGTTTATTTTTGGGTAAAAAGGCACGAATTTCACTTATTTTGAGGTAAAAAGGCAGAAATTACTCTTACTTTGTGGCTAAAATGAAGAAATTTCCCTTTTTTTGTGGAAAAAGTGCAGAAATTTTTCTTATTTTGGGCAAAATTGCAGAAATTTCACTTATTTCAGGGAAAGAAGGCAGGAATTTCTCTCATTTTGGGGAAAAAGGCAGAAATTTCTTTTATTTTGGTACAAAATTGCAGAGATTTTTTTATTTTGGGGCAAAAATGAAGAAATTCCCCCTTATTTTGTGGCAAAAAGGCAGAAATTTCCCTTATTTTGGGGCAAAATTGCAGAAATTCCCTTTATTTTGGTGCAATAAGGCAGAAATTCCCCGTATTTTGAAGCAAAATTGCACAAATTCCCCTAATTTTGAGGGAAAATGCAGAAATTCACATTATTTTTGGGCAAAAAGACAGAAATTCTCCTTATTTCATGGCAAAAATTAAGAAATTCCCCTTATTTTTGGGCAAAATTGCAGAAATTTCCTTTATTTTGTGGCAAAATTTCAGAAATTTTTCTTATTTTGGGCAAAATTGCAGAAATTTCACTTATTTCATCGAAAGAAGGCAGGAATTTCTCTTATTTTGGGGCAAATAGGCAGAAATTTCTTTTATTTTGGTACAAAATTGCAGAAATTTTCTTTATTTTGGGGCAAAAATGCAAAAATTCCCCTTATTTTGTGGCAAAAAGGCAGAAATTTCCCTTATTTTGAGGCAAAATTGCAGAAATTCCTTTTATTTTGGTGCAATAAGGCAGAAATTCCCAATATTTTGAAGCAAAATTGCACAAATTCCCCTAATTTTGAGGGAAAATGCAGAAGTTCACATTATTTTGGGGCAAAAAGGCAGAAATTCTCCTTATTTCACGGCAAAAAGTCAGAAATTCCCCTTATTTTGGGTAAAGTTGCAGAAATTTCCCTTATTTTGTGGCAAAATTGCAGAAATTTTTCTTATTTTGGGCAAAATTGCAGAAATTTCACTTATTTCAGGGAAAGAAGGTAGGAATTTCTCT
Organism: Micromys minutus; assembly: GCF_963924665.1. NCBI lineage: Eukaryota > Metazoa > Chordata > Mammalia > Rodentia > Muridae > Micromys > Micromys minutus. The sequence goes on from NW_027667477.1 coordinate 341,120, forward strand.
TATTTTGGGGCAAAAAGGCAGAAATTTCTTTTATTTTGGTACAAAATTGCAAAAATTTTCTTTATTTTGAGGCAAAAATGCAGAAATTCCCCATATTTTGGGGCAAAAAAGCAGAGATTCCCCTTATTATGAGGTAAAAAGGCTGAAATTCCTTTTATTTTGGGGCAAAAAGACAGAAATCCCCCTTATTTTGTGGCAAAAAGGCAGAAATTTCCCTTATTTTGGGGCAAAATTGCAGAAATTTCCCTTATTTTGGGGCAAAATTTTAGAAATTTCTTTTATTTTGGTACAGAATTGCAGAAATTTTTCTTCTTTTGTGACAAAAAGGCAGAAATTCCCCATATTTTGGTGCAAAATGCTGAAATTCCCCTTATTTTGAGGTAAAATGCTTAAATTCCCCATATTTTGGAACAAAAATGCAGAAATTCCCTACATTTTGAGGCAAAACGGCACAAATTTCCCTTATATTCAGGCAAAATTGCAGAAATTTCATTTATTTCAGGGCAAAAAGTCAGAAATTCCTTTTATTTTGGGGCAAAAAGCAGAAATTTCTTTTATTTTGGTACAAAGTTGAAGAAATTTTTCTTATTTTGGAACAAAAAGGCAGAAATTCCCCATATTTTTGGGCAAAAGGCAGAAATTCCCCTTATTTTGAGGTAAAAAGGGTGAAATGCCCCTTGTTTTGGGGCAAAAAGGCAGAAATTCACTTTATTTTCTGGCAAAAAGGCAGAAATTCCTGTTAATTGGGGCAGAAAAGAAGAAACTTTCCTTATTTGGGGGCAATAATGCAGAAATTCCTCATATTTTGTGGCAAATAGGCATAAATTCCCCTTATTTTGAGGTAAAAAGGATGAAATTCCCCTTATTTTAGGGCAAAAAGTCAAAAATTTCCTTTACTTTGTGGCAAAATGGCAGAAATTCTTGTTAATTGGGGCAGAAAAGCAGAAATTTTCCTTATTTGAAGGCAATAAGGCAGTAATTCCCCATATTTTGTGGCAAAAAGGCAGAAATTCCCCTCATTTGGAGGTAAAATGCTGAAATTCCCCTTATTTTGGGCAAAAAGGCAGAAATTCGCTTATTTTTGGACAAAATTGCAGAAATTTCACTTATTTCAAGGCAAAAAGTCAGAAATTTGCCTTATTTTGGGGCAAAAAGTAGATATTCCCCTAATTTTGGGGCCAAAAATAGAAATTCCCCTTATTTTGGGGTAAAATTGCAGAAATTTCAAATATTTCAGGGCAAAAAGGCAGAAATTCCACTTAATTTCGGGCAATAAGGCAGAAATTTTCTGTATTTTGGAGCAAAATCTCAGAAATTCCCCTTATATTGGTGCAAAAATGCAGAAATTCCCTTTATTTTGGTGCAATAAGGCAGAAATTCCCCTATTTTGAAGCAAAATTGCACTAATTCCCCTAATTTTGAGGGAAAATGCAGAAATTCACATTATTTTGGGGCAAAAAGACAGAAATTCTCCTTATTTCACGGTAAAAAGTCAGAAATTCCCCTTATTTTGGGGCAAAATTGCAAAAATTTCCCTTATTTTGTGGCAAAATTGCAGAAATTTTTCTTATTTTGGGCAAAATTGCAGAAATTTCACTTATTTCAGGGAAAGAAGGCAAGAATTTCTCTTATTTTGGGGCAAAAAGGCAGAAATTTCTTTTATTTTGGTACAAAATTGCAAAAATTTTCTTTATTTTGAGGCAAAAATGCAGAAATTCCCCATATTTTGGGGCAAAAAAGCAGAGATTCCCCTTATTATGAGGTAAAAAGCCTGAAATTCCTTTTATTTTGGGGCAAAAAGACAGAAATCCCCCTTATTTTGTGGCAAAAAGGCAGAAATTTCCCTTATTTTGGGGCAAAATTGCAGAAATTTCCCTTATTTTGGGGCAAAATTTTAGAAATTTCTTTTATTTTGGTACAGAATTGCAGAAATTTTTCTTCTTTTGTGGCAAAAAGGCAGAAATTCCCCATATTTTGGTGCAAATATGCTGAAATTCCTATTATTTTGAGGTAAAATGCTTAAATTCCCCATATTTTGGAACAAAAATGCAGAAATTCCCTACATTTTGAGGCAAAAAGGCACAAATTTCCCTTATTTTCAGGCAAAATTGCAGAAATTTCATTTATTTCAGGGCAAAAAGTCAGAAATTCCTTTTATTTTGGGGCAAAAAGCAGAAATTTCTTTTATTTTGGTACAAAGTTGAAGAAATTTTTCTTATTTTGGAACAAAAAGGCAGAAATTCCCCATATTTTGGGGCAAAAGAAAGAAATTCCCCTTATTTTGAGGTAAAAAGGCTGAAATGCCCCTTGTTTTGGGGCAAAAAGGCAGAAATTCCCTTTATTTTCTGGCAAAAAGGCAGAAATTCCCATTTATTGGGGCAGAAAAGCAGAAACTTTCCTTATTTGGGGGCAATAATGCAGAGATTCCCCATATTTTGTGGCAAAAAGTCAGAAATTCCCGTTATTTGAAGGTAAAATGCTGAAATTCCCCTTATTTTGGGCAAAAGGCAGAAATTCCCATTATTTTGGGGCAAAATTGCAGAAATTTCACTTATTTTAGGGCAAAAAGTCAGAAATTTGCCTTATTTTGGGGCAAAAAGCAGAAATTCCCCTAATTTTGGGCCAAAAACAGAAATTCCGCTTATTTTGGGGTAAAATTGCAGATATTTCAAATATTTCAGTGCAAATAGGCAGAATTTCCGCTTCATTTTAGACAATAAGGCACAAATTTTCCGTATTTTGGAGCAAAATCTCAGAAATTCCCCTTATAATGGTGCAAAAATGCAGAAATTCCCTTTATTTTGGTGTAATAAGGCAGAAATTCCCCGTGTTTTGAAGCAAAATTGCAAATTCATCTAATTTTGAGAGAAAATGCAGAAATTCAAATTATTTTGGGGCAAAAAGACAGAAATTCTCCTTATTTCAGGGCATAACGTCAGAAATTCCCCTTATTTTGGGGCAAAATTGCAGAAATTTTTCTTATTTTGGGCAAAATTGCAGAAATTTCACTTATTTAAGGGAAAGAAGGCAGGAATTTCTCTTATTTTGGGGCAAAAGAGCAGAAATTTCTTTTATTTTGGTACAAAATTGCAGATATTTTCTTTATTTTGGGGCAAAAATGAAGAAATTCCCCTTATTTTGTGGAAAAAGGCAGAAATTTCCCTTATTTTGGGGCAAAATTGCAGAAATTTCACTTATTTCAAGGCAAAATTCAAAAATTCCTTTTATTTTGGGGCAAAAAAAGAAAAATTCCGTTTATTTTTGGGTAAAAAGGCACGAATTTCACTTATTTTGAGGTAAAAAGGCAGAAATTACTCTTACTTTGTGGCTAAAATGAAGAAATTTCCCTTTTTTGTGGAAAAATTGCAGAAATTTTTCTTATTTTGGGCAAAATTGCAGAAATTTCACTTATTTCAGGGAAAGAAGGCAGGAATTTCTCTCATTTTGGGGCAAAAAGGCAGAAATTTCTTTTATTTTGGTACAAAATTGCAGAGATTTTTTTATTTTGGAGCAAAAATGAAGAAATTCCCCCTTATTTTGTGGCAAAAAGGCAGAAATTTCCCTTATTTTGGGGCAAAATTGCAGAAATTCCCTTTATTTTGGTGCAATAAGGCAGAAATTCCCTGTATTTTGAAGCAAAATTGCACAAATTCCCCTAATTTTGAGGGAAAATGCAGAAATTCACATTATTTTTGGGCAAAAAGACAGAAATTCTCCTTATTTCATGGCAAAAATTAAGAAATTCCCCTTATTTTTGGGCAAAATTGCAGAAATTTCCTTTATTTTGTGGCAAAATTTCAGAAATTTTTCTTATTTTGGGCAAAATTGCAGAAATTTCACTTATTTCATCGAAAGAAGGCAGGAATTTCTCTTATTTTGGGGCAAATAGGCAGAAATTTCTTTTATTTTGGTACAAAATTGCAGAAATTTTCTTTATTTTGGGGCAAAAATGCAAAAATTCCCCTTATTTTGTGGCAAAAAGGCAGAAATTTCCCTTATTTTGAGGCAAAATTGCAGAAATTCCTTTTATTTTGGTGCAATAAGGCAGAAATTCCCAATATTTTGAAGCAAAATTGCACAAATTCCCCTAATTTTGAGGGAAAATGCAGAAGTTCACATTATTTTGGGGCAAAAAGGCAGAAATTCTCCTTATTTCACGGCAAAAAGTCAGAAATTCCCCTTATTTTGGGTAAAGTTGCAGAAATTTCCCTTATTTTGTGGCAAAATTGCAGAAATTTTTCTTATTTTGGGCAAAATTGCAGAAATTTCACTTATTTCAGGGAAAGAAGGTAGGAATTTCTCTTATTTTGGGGCAAAAAGGCAGAAATTTCTTTTATTTTGGTACAAAATTGCAAAAATTTTCTTTATTTTGAGGCAAAAATGCAGAAATTCCCCATATTTTGGGGCAAAAAAGCAGAGATTCCCCTTATTATGAGGTAAAAAGCCTGAAATTCCTTTTATTTTGGGGCAAAAAGACAGAAATCCCCCTTATTTTGTGGCAAAAAGGCAGAAATTTCCCTTATTTTGGGGCAAAATTGCAGAAATTTCCCTTATTTTGGGGCAAAATTTTAGAAATTTCTTTTATTTTGGTACAGAATTGCAGAAATTTTTCTTCTTTTGTGACAAAAAGGCAGAAATTCCCCATATTTTGGTGCAAAATGCTGAAATTCCCCTTATTTTGAGGTAAAATGCTTAAATTCCCCATATTTTGGAACAAAAATGCAGAAATTCCCTACATTTTGAGGCAAAACGGCACAAATTTCCCTTATATTCAGGCAAAATTGCAGAAATTTCATTTATTTCAGGGCAAAAAGTCAGAAATTCCTTTTATTTTGGGGCAAAAAGCAGAAATTTCTTTTATTTTGGTACAAAGTTAAAGAAATTTTTCTTATTTTGGAACAAAAAGGCAGAAATTCCCCATATTTTTGGGCAAAAGCCAGAAATTCCCCTTATTTTGAGGTAAAAAGGGTGAAATGCCCCTTGTTTTGGGGCAAAAAGGCAGAAATTCACTTTATTTTCTGGCAAAAAGGCAGAAATTCCTGTTAATTGGGGCAGAAAAGAAGAAACTTTCCTTATTTGGGGGCAATAATGCAGAAATTCCTCATATTTTGTGGCAAATAGGCATAAATTCCCCTTATTTTGAGGTAAAAAGGATGAAATTCCCCTTATTTTAGGGCAAAAAGTCAAAAATTTCCTTTACTTTGTGGCAAAATTGCAGAAATTCTTGTTAATTGGGGCAGAAAAGCAGAAATTTTCCTTATTTGAAGGCAATAAGGCAGTAATTCCCCATATTTTGTGGCAAAAAGGCAGAAATTCCCCTCATTTGGAGGTAAAATGCTGAAATTCCCCTTATTTTGGGCAAAAAGGCAGAAATTCGCTTATTTTTGGACAAAATTGCAGAAATTTCACTTATTTCAAGGCAAAAAGTCAGAAATTTGCCTTATTTTGGGGCAAAAAGTAGATATTCCCCTAATTTTGGGGCCAAAAATAGAAATTCCCCTTATTTTGGGGTAAAATTGCAGAAATTTCAAATATTTCAGGGCAAAAAGGCAGAAATTCCACTTAATTTCGGGCAATAAGGCAGAAATTTTCTGTATTTTGGAGCAAAATCTCAGAAATTCCCCTTATATTGGTGCAAAAATGCAGAAATTCCCTTTATTTTGGTGCAATAAGGCAGAAATTCCCCGTATTTTGAAGCAAAATTGCACTAATTCCCCTAATTTTGAGGGAAAATGCAGAAATTCACATTATTTTGGGGCAAAAAACAGAAATTCTCCTTATTTCACGGTAAAAAGTCAGAAATTCCCCTTATTTTGGGGCAAAATTGCAAAAATTTCCCTTATTTTGTGGCAAAATTGCAGAAATTTTTCTTATTTTGGGCAAAATTGCAGAAATTTCACTTATTTCAGGGAAAGAAGGCAAGAATTTCTCTTATTTTGGGGCAAAAAGGCAGAAATTTCTTTTATTTTGGTACAAAATTGCAAAAATTTTCTTTATTTTGAGGCAAAAATGCAGAAATTCCCCATATTTGGGGGCAAAAAAGCAGAGATTCCCCTTATTATGAGGTAAAAAGGCTGAAATTCCTTTTATTTTGGGGCAAAAAGACAGAAATCCCCCTTATTTTGTGGCAAAAAGGCAGAAATTTCCCTTATTTTGGGGCAAAATTGCAGAAATTTCCCTTATTTTGGGGCAAAATTTTAGAAATTTCTTTTATTTTGGTACAGAATTGCAGAAATTTTTCTTCTTTTGTGGCAAAAAGGCAGAAATTCCCCATATTTTGGTGCAAATATGCTGAAATTCCTATTATTTTGAGGTAAAATGCTTAAATTCCCCATATTTTGGAACAAAAATGCAGAAATTCCCTACATTTTGAGGCAAAAAGGCACAAATTTCCCTTATTTTCAGGCAAAATTGCAGAAATTTCATTTATTTCAGGGCAAAAAGTCAGAAATTCCTTTTATTTTGGGGCAAAAAGCAGAAATTTCTTTTATTTTGGTACAAAGTTGAAGAAATTTTTCTTATTTTGGAACAAAAAGGCAGAAATTCCCCATATTTTGGGGCAAAAGAAAGAAATTCCCCTTATTTTGAGGTAAAAAGGCTGAAATGCCCCTTGTTTTGGGGCAAAAAGGCAGAAATTCCCTTTATTTTCTGGCAAAAAGGCAGAAATTCCCATTTATTGGGGCAGAAAAGCAGAAACTTTCCTTATTTGGGGGCAATAATGCAGAGATTCCCCATATTTTGTGGCAAAAAGTCAGAAATTCCCGTTATTTGAAGGTAAAATGCTGAAATTCCCCTTATTTTGGGCAAAAGGCAGAAATTCCCATTATTTTGGGGCAAAATTGCAGAAATTTCACTTATTTTAGGGCAAAAAGTCAGAAATTTGCCTTATTTTGGGGCAAAAAGCAGAAATTCCCCTAATTTTGGGGCCAAAAACAGAAATTCCGCTTATTTTGGGGTAAAATTGCAGATATTTCAAATATTTCAGTGCAAATAGGCAGAATTTCCGCTTCATTTTAGACAATAAGCCACAAATTTTCCGTATTTTGGAGCAAAATCTCAGAAATTCCCCTTATAATGGTGCAAAAATGCAGAAATTCCCTTTATTTTGGTGTAATAAGGCAGAAATTCCCCGTGTTTTGAAGCAAAATTGCAAATTCATCTAATTTTGAGAGAAAATGCAGAAATTCAAATTATTTTGGGGCAAAAAGACAGAAATTCTCCTTATTTCAGGGCATAACGTCAGAAATTCCCCTTATTTTGGGGCAAAATTGCAGAAATTTTTCTTATTTTGGGCAAAATTGCAGAAATTTCACTTATTTAAGGGAAAGAAGGCAGGAATTTCTCTTATTTTGGGGCAAAAGAGCAGAAATTTCTTTTATTTTGGTACAAAATTGCAGATATTTTCTTTATTTTGGGGCAAAAATGAAGAAATTCCCCTTATTTTGTGGCAAAAAGGCAGAAATTCCCCTTATTTTGGGGCAAAATTGCAGAAATTTAACTTATTTCAAGGCAAAATTCAAAAATTCCTTTTATTTTGGGGCAAAAAAAGAAAAATTCCGTTTATTTTTGGGTAAAAAGGCACGAATTTCACTTATTTTGAGGTAAAAAGGCAGAAATTACTCTTACTTTGGGGCTAAAATGAAGAAATTTCCCTTTTTTGTGGAAAAATTGCAGAAATTTTTCTTATTTTGGGCAAAATTGCAGAAATTTCACTTATTTCAGGGAAAGAAGGCAGGAATTTCTCTCATTTTGGGGCAAAAAGGCAGAAATTTCTTTTATTTTGGTACAAAATTGCAGAGATTTTTTTATTTTGGAGCAAAAATGAAGAAATTCCCCCTTATTTTGTGGCAAAAAGGCAGAAATTTCCCTTATTTTGGGGCAAAATTGCAGAAATTCCCTTTATTTTGGTGCAATAAGGCAGAAATTCCCCGTATTTTGAAGCAAAATTGCACAAATTCCCCTAATTTTGAGGGAAAATGCAGAAATTCACATTATTTTTGGGCAAAAAGACAGAAATTCTCCTTATTTCATGGCAAAAAGTAAGAAATTCCCCTTATTTTTGGGCAAAATTGCAGAAATTTCCTTTATTTTGTGGCAAAATTGCAGAAATTTTTCTTATTTTGGGCAAAATTGCAGAAATTTCACTTATTTCATCGAAAGAAGGCAGGAATTTCTCTTATTTTGGGGCAAATAGGCAGAAATTTCTTTTATTTTGGTACAAAATTGCAGAAATTTTCTTTATTTTGGGGCAAAAATGCAAAAATTCCCCTTATTTTGTGGCAAAAAGGCAGAAATTTCCCTTATTTTGAGGCAAAATTGCAGAAATTCCTTTTATTTTGGTGCAATAAGGCAGAAATTCCCAATATTTTGAAGCAAAATTGCACAAATTCCCCTAATTTTGAGGGAAAATGCAGAAGTTCACATTATTTTGGGGCAAAAAGGCAGAAATTCTCCTTATTTCACGGCAAAAAGTCAGAAATTCCCCTTATTTTGGGCAAAGTTGCAGAAATTTCCCTTATTTTGTGGCAAAATTGCAGAAATTTTTCTTATTTTGGGCAAAATTGCAGAAATTTCACTTATTTCAGGGAAAGAAGGCAGGAATTTCTCTTATTTTGAGGCAAAAAGGCAGAAATTTCTTTTATTTTGGTACAAAATTGCAGAAATTTTCTTTATTTTTAGGTAAAAATGCAGAAATTCCCCATATTTTGGGTCAAAAAGGCACAGATTCCCCTTATTATGAGGTAAAAAGGCTTAAATTCCTTTTATTTTGGGGCAAACAAACATAAATTCCCCTTATTTTGTGGCAAAAAGGCAGAAATTTCCCTTATTTTGGGGCAAAATTGCAGAAATTTTCTTTATTTTGTGGCAAAATTGCAGAAATTTTTCTTATTTTGGGCAAAATTGCAGAAATTTCACTTATTTCAGGGAAAGAAGGCAGGAATTTCTCTTATTTTGGGGCAAAAAGGCAGAAATTTCTTATATTTTGGTACAAAATTGCAGAAATTTTCTATATTTTGGGACAAAAATGCAGAAATTCCCCTTATTTTGTGGCAAAATGGCAGAAATTTCCCTTATTTTGGGGCAAAATTGCAGAAATTTTCCTTATTTTGTGGCAAAATTGCAGAAATTTTTCTTATTTTGGGCAAAATTGCAGAAATTTCACTTATTTCAGGGAAAGAAGGCAGGAATTTCTTTTATTTTGGGGCAAAAAGGCAGAAATTTCTTATATTTTGGTACAAAATTGCAGAAATTTTCTATATTTTGGGACAAAAATGCAGAAATTCCCCTTATTCTGTGGCAAAAAGGCAGAAATTTCCCCTTATATTGGGGCAAAATTGCAGAAATTTCACTTATTTCAAGGCAAAATTCCGAAAGTCCTTTTGTTTTGGGGCAAAAAGACAGAAATTCAGTTTATTTTTGGGTTAAAAAGCAGAAATTTCACTTAATTTGAGGTAAAAAGGCAGAAATTACTTTTATTTTGGGGCTAAAATGAAGAAATTTCCCTTTTTTGTGGCAAAAGGTATACATTCCCCTTATTTTCAGGCAAAAAAGCAGAAATTCCCTGTATTTTAAAGCAAAATTGCAGAAATTCCCCTAATTGTGAGGCAAAACGGCAGAAATTCCCTATATGTTGGGGCAAAAAGACAGAAATTCTCCTTATTTTGTGGCAAAACTCAGAAATTCCACTTATTTTGGGGCAAAATTCCAGAAATTTCCCTTATTTTAGGGCAAAAAAGCAGAAATTCCTAATATATTGTGGCAAAAATGCAGAAATTCCCCTTATTTTGAGGTAAAAAGGCTGAAATTCTTCTTATTTGGGGGCAAAAAGGAAGAATTTTTCTTTATTTTGGGGCAAAGTTGCAGAAATTTCACTTATTTCAGGGTAATAAGTCAGAAATTTTCCTTATTTTGGGGCAAAAAAAACAGAAATTTCTTTTGTTTTGGGGTAAAAAAGACAGAAATTCCACTTATTTAGAGGCAAAAGGCAGAAGTTCCTCTTAATTTTGCGCAAAAATGAAGAAATTTTCCTTTTTTATGACAAAAATAATATGCATTCCCCTTATTTTCGGGCAAAAAGGAAGAAATTCCCCTTATTTTGAAGAAAAATTGCAGAAATTCCCCTAATTTTGGGGTAAAAGTCAGACATTCCCTTTATTTTGGGGCAAAAATCAGAAATTCCCCTTATTTGGGGAAAAATTCCAGAAATTTCCTTTAATTTGGGGCAAAATTGCAGAAATTTACCTTATTTTGGTGCAAAATTGCAGAAATTTCTGATATTTGGGGCAAAATTGCAGAAATTTCACTTATTTTCAGGTAAAAAGGCGGAAATTTCCTTTATTTTTGGGCAAAAAGTGAGAAATTCCCCTTATTTTGGGGCAAAATTTCAGAAATATTTCTTATTTTGGGGCAAAAAGGCAGAAACTCCTTATATTTTGGGGCAAAAAGGAAGAAATTCCCCTTATTTTGGGATAAATTTGCAGAAATTTCCCTTATTTGGAAGCAAAAAGGCAGAAAATCCTTTTAATTTCGGGCAAAAAGGCAGAAATTCCCCGTATTTTGGAGCAAAATTGCAGAATTTCCCCTAATATCGGGGCAAAAATGCAGAAATTCCCTTTATTTGGGGCAAAAGCAGAAGTTCCCCTTATTTTTGGGAAAAAAGTCAGAAATTTCTTGTATTTTGAAGCAAAATTGCAGAAACTCCCCTATTTTTGGGGCAAAAAGGCAGAAATTCCCTTTATTTCCGGGCAAAAATACAGAAATTCTCCTTATTTCGCGGCAAAAAGTCAAAAATTCCCCTTATTTTGGGGCAAAATTGAAGAACTTTCCCTTATTTTGGGGCAAAATTGCAGAAATTTCCCTTATTTTGGGGCAAAATTTTAGAAATTTCTTTTATTTTGGTACATAATTGCAGAAATTTTTCTTATATTGTGGCAAAAAGGCTAAAATTCCCCATATTTTGGTGCAAAAATGCTGAAATTCCCCTTATTTTGAGGTAAAATGCTGAAATTCCCCTTATTTTGGGGCAAAAAGGCCGAAATTTCCCTCATTTTCGGGCAAAAAGGCACAAATTTTCCTTATATTCGGGCAAAATTGCAGAAATTTCATTTATTTCAGGGCAAAAAGTCAGAAATTCCATTTATTTTGGGACAAAAAACAGAAATTTCTTTTATTTTGGTACAAAGTTGAAGAAATTTTTCTTATTTTGGAACAAAAAGGCAGAAATTCATCATATTTTGGGGTAAAAGGCAGAAATTCCCCTTATTTTGAGGTAAAAAGAATGAAATTCCTGTTATTTTAGGGCAAAAAGGCAAAAATTTCCTTTACTTTGTGGCAAAAAGGCAGAAATTCTTGTTAATTGGGGCAGAAAAGCAGAAATTTTCCTTATTTGAAGGCAATAAGGCAGTAATTCCCCATATTTTGTGGCAAAAAGGCAGAAATTCCCCTCATTTGGAGGTAAAATGCTGAAATTCCCCTTATTTTGGGCAAAAAGGCAGAAATTCCCCTTATTTTTGGACAAAATTGCAGAAATTTCACTTATTTCAGGGCAAAAAGTAAGAAATTTGCCTTATTGTGGGGCAAAAAGCAAAAATTCACTTGATTTTGGGGCCAAAAATTGAAATTCCTTTTATTTTGGGGTAAAATTGCAGAAATTTCAAATATTTCAGGGCAAAAAGGCAGTAATTCCACTTAATTTCGGGCAATAAGGCAGAAATTTTCTGTATTTTGGAGCAAAATCTCAGAAATTCCCCTTATATTGGTGCAAAAATTCAGAAATTCCCTTTATTTTGGTGCAATAAGGCAGAAATTCCCCGTATTTTGAAGCAAAATTGCAATAATTCCCCTAATTTTGAGGGAAAATGGAGAAATTCACATTATTTTGGGGCAAAAAGACAGAAATTCTCCTTATTACAAAGCAAAAAGTCAGAAATTCCCCTTATTTTGGGGCAAAATTGCATAAATTTCCCTTATTTTGTGGCAAAATTGCAGAAATTTTTCTTATTTTGGGCAAAATTGCAGAAATTTCACTTATTTCAGGGAAAGAAGGCAGGAATTTCTCTTATTTGGGGCAAAAAGGCAGAAATTTCTTTTATTTTGGTACAAAATTTCAAAAATTTTCTTTATTTTGAGGCAAAAATGCAGAAATTCCCCATATTTTGGGGCAAAAAGGCAGATATTCCCTTTATTATGAGGTAAAAAGGCTGAAATTCCTTTTATTTTGGGGCAAAAAGACAGAAATTCCCCTTATTTTGTGGCAAAAAGGCAGAAATTTCCCTTATTTTGGGGCAAAATTGCAGAAATTTCCCTTATTTTGTGGCAAAATTGCAGAAATTTTTCTTATTTTGGGCAAAATTGCAGAAATTTTACTTATTTCAGGGAAAGAAGGCAGGAATTTCTCTTATTTTGGGGCAAAAAGGAAGAAATTCCCTACATTTTGGGGCAAAAAGGCACAAATTACCATTATTTTCGGGCAAAATTGCAGAAATTTCATTTATTTCATGGCAAAAAGTCAGAAATTCTTTTTATTTTGGGGCAAAAACCAGAAATTTCTTTTATTTTGGTACAAAGTTGGAGAAATTTTTTTTATTTTGAAACAAAAAGGCAGAAATTTCTCTTATTTTGGGGCAAAAGGCAGAAAATAACCTTATTTTGAGGTAAAAAGGATGAAATTCCCCTTATTTTAGGGCAAAAAGGCAAAATTTTCCTTTACTTTGTGGCAAAAAGGCAGAAATTCTTGTTTATTGGGGCAGAATAGCAGAAATTTTCCTAATTTGAAGGCAATAAGGCACTAATTCCCCATATTTTGTGGCAAAAAGGCAGAAATTCCATTTATTTGGAGGTAAAATGCTGAAATTCCCCTTATTTTGGGCAAAAGGCAGAAATTCCCCTTATTTTGGTGCAAAATGGCAGAAATTTCACTTATTTTAGGGCAAAAAGTCAGAAATTTGCCTTATTTTGGGGCAAAAAACAGAAATTCCCTTTATTTTGGGGTAAAATTGCAGAAATTTAAAATAATTCAGTGCAAAAAGGAAGAAATTCCACTTAATTTTAGGCAATAAGGAACAATTTTTTTTGTATTTTGGAGCAAAATCTCAGAAATTCCCCTTATAATGGTGCAAAAATGCAGAAATTCCCTTTATTTTGGTGTAATAAGGCAGAAATTCCCTGTGTTTTGAAGCAACATTGCACAAATTCATCTAATTTTGAGGGAAAATGCAGAAATTCAAATTATTTTGGGGCAAAAAGACAGAAATTCTCCTTCTTTCAGGGCATAACATCAGAAATTCCCCTTATTTTGGGGCAAAATTGCAGAAATTCCCTTTATTTTGTGGCAAAAAGGCAGAAATTTACCTTATTTTGGGGCAAAATTGCAGAAATTTCACTTATTTCAAGGCAAAATTCAAAAATTCCTTTTATTTTGGGGCAAAAAGACAGAAATTCCTTTTATTTTTGGGTAAAAAGGCAAAAATTTCACTTATTTTGAGGTAAAAAGGCAGAAATAAGTCTTATTTAGGGGCTAAAATGAAGAAATTTCCCTTTTTTGTGGCAAAATTAAAGAAATTTTTCTTATTTTGGGCAAAATTGCAGAAATTTCACTTATTTCAGGGAAAGAAGGCAGGAATTTCTCTTATTTTGGGGCAAAAAGGCAGAAATTTCTTTTATTTTGGTACAAAATTACAGAAATTTTCTTTATTTTGAGGCCAAAATGCAGAAATTCCCCATATTTTGGGGCAAAACGGCAGAGATTCCCCTTATTATGACGTAAAAAGGCTGAAATCCCTTTTATTTTGGGGCAAAAAGACAGAAATTCCCCTTATTTTGTGGCAAAAAGGAAGAAATTTCCCGTATTTTGGGGCAAAATTGCAGAAATTTTCCTTATTTTAGGGCAAAATTTTAGAAATTTCTTTTATTTTGGTACAGAATTGCAGAAATTTTTCTTATATTGTGGCAAAAAGGCAGAAATTCCCCATATTTTGGTGCAAAAAGGCTGAAATTCCCCTTATTTTGAGGTAAAATGCTGAAATTCCCCATATTTTGGGGCAAAAAGGCTGAAATTCCCTACATTTTGGGGCAAAAAGGCACAAATTTCCCTTATTTTCGGGCAAAATTGCAGAAATTTCATTTATTTCAGGGCAAAAAGTTAGAAATTCTTCTTATTTTGGGGCAAAAAGCAGAAATTTCTTTTATTTTGGTACAAAGTTGAAGAAATTTTTCTTATTTTGGAACAAAAAGGCAGAAATTCCCCATATTTTGGGGCAAAAGGCAGAAATTCCTTTTATTTTGAGGTAAAAAGGCTGAAATTCCCCTTATTTTGGGGCAAAAAGGCAGAAATTCACTTTATTTTGTGGCAAAAAGGCAGAAATTCTCATCAATTGGGGCAGAAAAGCAGAAACTTTCCTTATTTGAGGGCAATAATGCAGAAATTCCCCATATTTTGTGGCAAAAAGGCAGAAATTCCCCTTATTTGGAGGTAAAATGCTAAACTTCCCCTTATTTTGGGCAAAAGGCAGAAATTCCCATTATTTTGGGGGAAAATTGCAGAAATTTCACTTATTTTAAGGCAAAAAGTCAGAAATTTGCCTTATTTTGGGGCAAAAAGAAGAAATTCCCCTAATTTTGGGGCGAAAAACAGAAATTCCCCTTATTTTGGGGTAAAATTGCAGAAATTTCAAATATTTCAGTGCAAAAAGGCAGAAATTCCACTTAATTTTAGGCAATAAGGCACAAATTTTCCATATTTTGGAGCAAAATCTCAGAAATTCCCCTTATAATGGTGCAAAAATGCAGAAATTCCATTTTTTTGGTGTAATAAGGCAGAAATTCCCCGTGTTTTGAAGCAAAATTGCACAAATTCATCTAATTTTGAGGGAAAATGCAGAAATTCAAATTATTTTGGGGCAAAAAGACAGAAATTCTCCTTATTACACAGCAAAAAGTCAGAAATTCCCTTTATTTTGGGGCAAAATTGCAGAAAATTCCCTTATTTTGTGGCAAAATTGCAGAAATTTTTCTTATTTTGGGCGAAATTGCAGAAATTTCACTTATTTCAGGGAAAGAAGGCAGGAATTTCTCTTATTTTGGGGCAAAAGAGCAGAAATTTCTTTTTTTTTCGTAAAAAAATGCAGAACTTTTCTTTATTTTGGGCAAAAATGCAGAAATTCCCCTTATTTTGTGGCAAAAAGGCAGAAATTACCCTTATATTGGGGCAAAATTGCAGAAATTTCACTTATTTCAAGGCAAAATTCAAAAATTCCTTTTATTTTGGGGCAAAAAGACAGAAAATCCGTTTATTTTTGGGTAAAAAGGCAGAAATTTCACTTATTTTGAGGTAAAAAGGCAGAAATTACTTTTATTTTGGGGCTAAAATGAAGAAATTTCCTTTTTTGGTGGCAAAATTGCAGAAATTTTTCTTATTTTGGGCAAAATTGCAGAAATTTCACTTATTTCAGGGAAAGAAGGCAGGAATTTCTCTTATTTTGGGGCAAAAAGGCAGAAATTTCTTTTTTTTTTGGTACAAAATTGCAGAAATTTTCTTTATTTTAGGGCAAAAATGCAGAAATTCCCCTTATTTTGTGGCAAAAAGGCAGAAATTTCCTTATTTTGGGGCAAAATTGCAGAAATTTCACTTATTTCAGGGAAAGAAGGCAGGAATTTCTCTTATTTTGGGGCAAAAAGGCAGAAATTTCTTTTATTTTGCTACAAAATTGCAGAAATTTTCTTAATTTTGGGGCAAAAATGCAGAAATTCCTTTTATTTTGTGGCAAAAAGACAGAAATTTCCCTTAATTTGGGGCAAAATTGCAGAAATTCCCTTTATTTTGGTGCAATAAGGCAGAAATTCCTCATATTTTGAAGCAAAATTGCACAAATTCCCCTAATTTTGAGGGAAAATGCAGAAATCCCATTATTTTGGTGCAGAAAGACAGAAATTCTCCTTATTTCACGGCAAAAAGTAAGAAATTCCCCTTATTTTGGAGCAAAATTGCAGAAATTTCCCTTATTTTGTGGCAAAATTGCAGAAATTTTTCTTATTTTGGGGAAAATTGCAGAAATTTCACTTATTTCAGGCAAAGAAGGCAGGAATTTCTCTTATTTTGGGGCAAAAAGGAAGAAATTTCTTTTATTTTGGTACAAAATTGCAGAAATTTTCTTTATATTGAGGCAAAAATACAGAAATTCCCCATTTTTGGGGGCAAAAAGACAGAGATTCCCCTTATTATGAGGTAAAAAGGCTGAAATTCCTTTTATTTTGGGGCAAAAAGACAGAAATTCCTCTTACTTTGTGCCAAAAAGGCAGAAATTGCCCCTATTTTGGGGCAAAATTGCAGAAATTTCCCTTATTTTTGGGCAAAATTTTAGAAATTTCTTTTATTTTGGTACAGAATTGCAGAAATTTTTTTATTTTGTGGAAAAAACGCAGAAATTCCACATATTTTGGTGCAAAAAGGCTGAAATTCCCCTTATTTTGAGGTAAAATGCTGAAATTCCCCATATTTTGGGGCAAAAAGGCAGAAATTCCCTACATTTTGGGGCAAAAAGGCACAAATTTCCCTTATTTTCGGGCAAAATTGCAGGAATTTCATTTATTTCAGGGCAAAAAGTCAGAAATTCCTTTTATTTTGGGGCAAATAGCAGAAATTTCTTTTATTTTGGTACAAAGTTGAAGAATTTTTTTTATTTTGGAACAAAAGGGCACAAATTCCCCATATTCTGGGGTAAAAGGAAGAAATTCCCCTTACTTTGAGGTAAAAAGGATGAAATACCCCTTATTTTAGGGCATAAAGGCAAAAATTTCCTTTACTTTGTGGCAAAAAGGCAGACATTCTTGTTAATTGGGGCAGAAAACCAGAAATTTTCCTTTTTTGAAGGCAATAAGGCAGTAATTCCCCATATTTTTGGGGCAAAAAGGCAGAAATTCCCCTTATTTTGAGGTAAAATGCTGAAATTCCCCTTATTTTGGGCAAAAGGCAGAAATTCTTTTATTTTGGTGCAAAATTGCAGAAATTTCACTTATTTTAGGGCAAAAAGTCAGAAATTTCCCTTATTTTGAGGCAAAACCAGAAATTTCCCTAATTTTGGGGCCAAAAACAGAAATTCCCCTTATTTTGGGGTAAAATTGCAGAAATTTCAAATATTTCAGTGCAAAAAGGCAGAAATTCCACTTAATTTTAGGCAATGAGGCACAAATTTTCCGTATTTTGGAGCAAAATCTCAGAAATTCCCCTTATAATGGTGCAAAAATGCAGAAATTCCCTTTATTTTGGTGTAATAAGACAGAAATTCCCAGTGTTTTGAAGCAAAATTGCACAAATTCACCTAATTTTGAGGGAAAATGCAGAAATTCAAATTATTTTGGGGCAAAAAGACAGAAATTCTCCTTATTTCAGGGCATAACGTCAGAAATTCCCCTTATTTTGGGGCAAAATTGCAGAAATTTCCCTTATTTTGTGGCAAAATTGCAGAAATTATTCTTATTTTGGGCAAAATTGCAGAAATTTCACTTATTTCAGGGAAAGAAGGCAGGAATTTCTCTTATTTTGGGGAAAAAAGGCAGAAATTTTTTTTTGGTACAAAATTGCAGAAATTTTCTTTATTTTGGGGCAAAAATGCAGAAATTCCCTTTATTTTGTGGCAAAAAGGCAGAAATTTTTCTTATTTTGGGGCAAAATTGCAGAATTTTCACTAATTTCAAGGCAAAATTCAAAAATTCCTTTTATTTTTTTGGGCAAAAAGACAGAAATTCCGTTTATTTTTGGGTAAAAAGGCAGAAATTTTACTTATTTTGAGGTAAAAAGGCAGAAATTACTTTTATTTTGGGGCTAAAATGAAGAAATTTCTTTTTTTGTGGCAAAATTGCAGAAATTTTTCTTATTTTGGGCAAAATTGCAGAAATTTCACTTATTTCAGGGAAAGAAGGCAGGAATTTCTCTTATTTTGGGGTAAAAAGGCAGAAATTTCTTCTATTTTGGTACAAAATTGCAGAAATTTTCTTTATTTTGGGGCAAAAATGCAGAAATTCCCCTTATTTTGTGGCAAAAAGGCAGAAATTTTTCTTATTTTGGGGCAAAATTGCAGAAATTCCCTTTATTTTGGTGCAATAAGGCAGAAATTCCCCATATTTTGAAGCAAAATTGCACAAATTCCCCTAATTTTGAAGGAAAATGCAGAAATTCACATTATTTTGGGGCAAAAAGAAAGAAATTCTCCTTATTTCACGGCAAAAAGTCAGAAATTCCCCTTATTTTTGGGCAAAATTGCAGAAATTTCCCTTATTTTGTGGCAAAATTGCAGAAATTTTTTTATATTTTGAGCAAAATTGCAGAAATTTCACCTATTTCAGGGAAAGAAGGCAGGAATTTCTTTTATTTTGGGGCAAAAAGGCAGAAATTTCTTTTATTTTTGTACAAAATTGCAGAAATTTTCTTTATTTTGAGCCAAAAATGCAGAAATTCCCCATATTTTGAGGCAAAAATGCATAGATTCCCTTTATTATGAGGTAAATAGGCTGAAATTCCTTTTATTTTGGAGCAAAAAGACAGAAATTCCCCTTATTTTGTGGCAAAAAGGCAGAAATTTCCCTTATTTTGGGGCAAAATTGCAGAAATTTTTCTTATTTTCGGGCAAAATTTTAGAAATTTCTTTTATTTTGGTACAGAATTGCAGAAATTTTTCTTCTCTTGTGGCAAAAAGGCAGAAATTCCCCATATTTTGGTGCAAAAAGGCTGAAATTCCTCTTATTTTGAGGTAAAATGCTGAAATTCCCCATATTTTGGGGCAAAAAGGCAGAAATTCCCTACATTTTGAGGCAAAAAGGCACAAATTTCCCTTATTTTCGGGCAAAATTGCAGAAATTTCATTTATTTCAGGGTAAAAAGTCAGAAATTCGTTTTATTTTGGGGCAAAAAGAAGAAATTTCTTTTATTTTGGTAGAAAGTTCAAGAAATTTTTCTTATTTTGGAACAAAAAGGCAGAAATTCTCCATATTTTGGGGCAAAACGCAGAAATTCCCCTTATTTTGAGGTAAAAAGGCTGAAATTCCCCTTATTTTGGGGCAAAAAGGCAGAAATTCCCTTTATTTTGTGGCAAAAAGGCAGAAATTCCCATTAATTGGGGCAGAAAAGCAGAAACTTTCCTTATTTGGGGGCAAAAATGCAGAAATTCCCCATATTTTGTGGCAAAAAGGCAGAAATTCTCCTAATTTGGAGGTAAAATGCTGAAATTCCCCTTATTTTGGGCAAAAGGCAGAAATGCCCCTTATTTTGGGGCAAAATTCCAGAAATTTCACTTATTTTAGGGCAAAAAGTCAGAAATTTGCCTTATTTTGGGGCAAAAAGCAGAAATTACCCTAATTTTTGGGCCAAAAACAGAAATTCCCCTTATTTTGGGGTAAAATTTCAGAAATTTCAAATATTTCAGTGCAAAAAGGCAGAAATTCCACTTAATTTTAGGCAATAAGGCACAAATTTTCTGTATTTTGGAGCAAAATCTCAGAAATTCCCCTAATAATGGTGCAAAAATGCAGAAAATCTTTTTATTTTGGTGTAATAAGGCAGAAATTCACCGTGTTTTGAAGCAACATTGCACAAATTCATCTAATTTTGAGGGAAAATGCAGAAATTCAAATTATTTTGGGGCAAAAAGACAGAAATTCTTTTTATTTCAGGGCATAATGTCAGAAATTCCCCTTATTTTTGGGCAAAATTGCAGAAATTTCCCTTATTTTGTGGCAAAATTGCAGAAATTTTTCTTATTTTGGGCAAAAATGCAGAAATTCCCTTTATTTTGTGGCAAAAAGGCAGAAATTTTTCTTATTTTGGGGCAAAATTGCAGAATTTTCACTAATTTCAAGGCAAAATTCAAAAATTCCTTTTATTTTTTTGGGCAAAAAGACAGAAATTCCGTTTATTTTTGGGTAAAAAGGCAGAAATTTTACTTATTTTGAGGTAAAAAGGCA
The DNA here is from genome assembly GCF_963924665.1 of Micromys minutus. NCBI lineage: Eukaryota > Metazoa > Chordata > Mammalia > Rodentia > Muridae > Micromys > Micromys minutus. The sequence continues at coordinate 361,073 of NW_027667477.1, forward strand.
GAAATTACTCTTATTTTGGGGCTAAAATGAAGAAATTTCCTTTTTTGTGGCAAAATTGCAGAAATTTTTCTTATTTTTGGCAAAATTGCAGAAATTTCACTTATTTCAGGGAAAGAAGGCAGGAATTTCTCTTATTTTGGGGTAAAAAGGCAGAAATTTCTTTTATTTTGGTACAAAATTGCAGAAATTTTCTTTATTTTGGGGCAAAAATGCAGAAATTCCCCTTATTTTGTGGCAAAAAGGCAGAAATTTTTTTTTATTTTGGGGCAAAATTGCAGAAATTCCCTTTATTTTGGCGCAATAAGGCAGAAATTCCCCATATTTTGAAGCAAAATTGCACAAATTCCCCTAATTTTGAGGGAAAATGCAGAAATTCACATTATTTTGGGGCAAAAAGAAAGAAATTCTCCTTATTTCACGGCAAAAAGGCAGAAATTCCCCTTATTTTTGGGCAAAATTGCAGAAATTTCCCTTATTTTGTGGCAAAATTGCAGAAATTTTTTTAATATTTTGAGCAAAATTGCAGAAATTTCACTTATTTCAGGGAAAGAAGGCAGGAATTTCTTTTATTTTGTGGCATAAAGGCAGAAATTTCTTTTATTTTGGTACAAAATTGCAGAAATTTTCTTTATTTTGAGGCAAAAATGCAGAAATTCCCCATATTTTGAGGCAAAAAGGCATAGATTCCCTTTATTATGAGGTAAAAAGGCTGCAATTCCTTTTATTTTGGAGCAAAAAGACAGAAATTCCCCTTATTTTGTGGCAAAAAGGCAGAAATGTCCCTAATTTTGGGGCAAAATTGCAGAAATTTCCCTTATTTTCGGGCAAAATTTTAGAAATTTCTTTTATTTTGGTACAGAATTGCAGAAATTTTTCTTCTCTTGTGGCAAAAAGGCAGAAATTCCCCATATTTTGGTGCAAAAAGGCTGAAATTCCCCTTATTTTGAGGTAAAATGCTGAAATTCCCCATATTTTGGGGCAAAAAGGCAGAAATTCCCTACATTTTGAGGCAAAAAGGCACAAATTTCCCTTATTTTCGGGCAAAATTGCAGAAATTTCATTTATTTCAGCGCAAAAAGTCAGAAATTCCTTTTATTTTGGGGCAAAAAGCAGAAATTTCTTTTATTTTGGTAGAAAGTTCAAGAAATTTTTCTTATTTTGGAACAAAAAGGCAGAAATTCTCCATATTTTGGGGCAAAACGCAGAAATTCCCCTTATTTTGAGGTAAAAAGGCTGAAATTCTGCTTATTTTGGGGCAAAAAGGCAGAAATTCCCTTTATTTTGTGGCAAAAAGGCAGAAATTCCCATTAATTGGGGGCAGAAAAGCAGAAACTTTCCTTATTTGGGGGCAAAAATGCAGAAATTCCCCATATTTTGTGGCAAAAAGGCAGAAATTCTCCTAATTTGGAGGTAAAATGCTGAAATTCCCCTTATTTTGGGCAAAAGGCAGAAATGCCCCTTATTTTGGGGCAAAATTCCAGAAATTTCACTTATTTTAGGGCAAAAAGTCAGAAATTTGCCTTATTTTGGGGCAAAAAGCAGAAATTACCCTAATTTTAGGGCCAAAAACAGAAATTCCCCTTATTTTGGGGTAAAATTGCAGAAATTTCAAATATTTCAGTGCAAAAAGGCAGAAATTCCACTTAATTTTAGGCAATAAGGCACAAATTTTCTGTATTTTGGAGCAAAATCTCAGAAATTCCCCTTATAATTGTGCAAAAATGCAGAAAATCTTTTTATTTTGGTGTAATACGGCAGAAATTCCCCGTGTTTTGAAGCAACATTGCACAAATTCATCTAATTTTGAGGGAAAATGCAGATATTCAAATTATTTTGGGGCAAAAAGACAGAAATTCTTTTTATTTCAGGGCATAATGTCAGAAATTCCCATAATTTTTGGGCAAAATTGCAGAAATTTCCCTTATTTTGTGGCAAAATTGCAGAAATTTTTCTTATTTTGGGCAAAATTGCAGAAATTTCACTTATTTCAGGGAAAGAAGGCAGAAATTTCCCTTATTTTGGGGCAAAATTGCAGAAATTCCTTTTATTTTGGTGCAATAAGGCAGAAAATCCCCATATTTTGAAGCAAAATTGCACAAATTCCCCTAATTTTGAGGGTAAATCCAGAAATTCAAATTATTTTGGTGCAGAAAGACAGAAATTCTCCTTATTTCACGGCAAAAAGTAAGAAATTCCTATTATTTTGGGGCAAAATTGCAGAAATTTCCCTTATTTTGTGGCAAAATTGCAGAAATTTTTCTTATTTTGGGCAAAATTGCAGAAATTTCACTTATTTCAGGGAAAGAAGGCAGGAATTTCTCTTATTTTGGGGAAAAAGGCAGAAATTTCTTTTATTTTGGTACAAAATTGCAGAAATTTTCTTTATTTTGGGGCAAAAATGCAGAAATTCCCCTTATTTTGTGGCAAAAAGGCAGATATTTCCCTTATTTTGGGGCAAAATTGCAGAAATTTCACTTATTTCAAGGCAAAATTCAAAAATTCCTTTTATTTTGGGGCAAAAAGACAGAAATTCCGTTTATTTTTGGGTAAAATGCAGAAATTTCACTTATTTTGAGGTAAAAAGGCAGAAATTACTTTTATTTTGGGGCTAAAATGAAGAAATTTCTTTTTTTGTGACAAAATGGCAGAAATTTTTCTTATTTTGGGCAAAATTGCAGAAATTTCACTTATTTCAGGGAAAGAAGGCAGGAATTTCTCTTATTTTGGGGCAAAAAGGCAGAAATTTTTTTTATTTTGGTACAAAATTGCAGAAATTTTCTTTATTTTGGGGCAAAAATGCAGAAATTCCCCTTATTTTGAGGCAAAAAGGCTGAAATTTCCTTTATTTTGGGGCAAAATTGCAGAAATTTCCCTTATTTTCGGGCAAAATTTTAGAAATTTCTTTTATTTTGGTACAGAATTGCAGAAATTTTTCTTCTCTTGTGGCAAAAAGACAGAAATTCCCCATATTTTGGTGCAAAAAGGCTGAAATTCCCCTTATTTTGAGGTAAAATGCTGAAATTCCCCATATTTTGGGGCAAAAAGGCAGAAATTCCCTACATTTTGAGGCAAAAAGGCACAAATTTCCCTTATTTTCGGGCAAAATTGCAGAAATTTCATTTATTTCAGGGCAAAAAGTCAGAATTTCCTTTTATTTTGGGGCAAAAAGCAGAAATTTCTTTTATTTTGGTAGAAAGTTCAAGAAATTTTTCTTATTTTGGAACAAAAAGGCAGAAATTCTCCATATTTTGGGGCAAAATGCAGAAATTCCCCTTATTTTGAGGTAAAAAGGCTGAAATTCCTTTTATTTTGGGGCAAAAAGGCAGAAATTCCCTTTATTTTGTGGCAAAAAGGCAGAAATTCCCATTAATTGGGGCAGAAAAGCAGAAACTTTCCTTATTTGGGGGCAATAATGCAGAAATTCCCCATATTTTGTGGCAAAAAGGAAGAAATTCCCCTAATTTGGAGGTTAAATGCTGAAATTCCCCTTATTTTGGGCAAAAGGCAGAAATTCCCCTTATTTTGGGGCAAAATTCCAGAAATTTCACTTATTTTAGGGCAAAAAGTCAGAAATTTGCCTTATTTTGGGGCAAAAAGCAGAAATTCCCCTAATTTTGGGGCGAAAAACAGAAATTCCCCTTATTTTGGGGTAAAATAGCAGAAATTTCAAATATTTCAGTGCAAAAAGGCAGAAATTCCACTTAATTTTAGGCAATAAGGCACAAATTTTCTGTATTTTGGAGCAAAATCTCAGAAATTCCCCTTATAATTGTGCAAAAATGCAGAAAATCTTTTTATTTTGGTGTAATACGGCAGAAATTCCCCGTGTTTTGAAGCAACATTGCACAAATTCATCTAATTTTGAGGGAAAATGCAGATATTCAAATTATTTTGGGGCAAAAAGACAGAAATTCTTTTTATTTCAGGGCATAATGTCAGAAATTCCCATAATTTTTGGGCAAAATTGCAGAAATTTCCCTTATTTTGTGGCAAAATTGCAGAAATTTTTCTTATTTTGGGCAAAATTGCAGAAATTCCTTTTATTTTGGTGCAATAAGGCAGAAAATCCCCATATTTTGAAGCAAAATTGCACAAATTCCCCTAATTTTGAGGGTAAATGCAGAAATTCAAATTATTTTGGTGCAGAAAGACAGAAATTCTCCTTATTTCATGGCAAAAAGTAAGAAATTCCTATTATTTTGGGGCAAAATTGCAGAAATTTCCCTTATTTTGTGGCAAAATTGCAGAAATTTTTCTTATTTTGGGCAAAATTGCAGAAATTTCACTTATTTCAGGGAAAGAAGGCAGGAATTTCTCTTATTTTGGGGAAAAAGGCAGAAATTTCTTTTATTTTGGTACAAAATTGCAGAAATTTTCTTTATTTTGGGGCAAAAATGCAGAAATTCCCCTTATTTTGTGGCAAAAAGGCAGATATTTCCCTTATTTTGGGGCAAAATTGCAGAAATTTCACTTATTTCAAGGCAAAATTCAAAAATTCCTTTTATTTTGGGGCAAAAAGACAGAAATTCCGTTTATTTTTGGGTAAAATGCAGAAATTTCACTTATTTTGAGGTAAAAAGGCAGAAATTACTTTTATTTTGGGGCTAAAATGAAGAAATTTCTTTTTTTGTGGCAAAATGGCAGAAATTTTTCTTATTTTGGGCAAAATTGCAGAAATTTCACTTATTTCAGGGAAAGAAGGCAGGAATTTCTCTTATTTTGGGGTAAAAAGGCAGAAATTTTTTTTATTTTGGTACAAAATTGCAGAAATTTTCTTTATTTTGGGGCAAAAATGCAGAAATTCCCCTTATTTTGAGGCAAAAAGGCTGAAATTTCCTTTATTTTGGGGCAAAATTGCAGAAATTTCCCTTATTTTCGGGCAAAATTTTAGAAATTTCTTTTATTTTGGTACAGAATTGCAGAAATTTTTCTTCTCTTGTGGCAAAAAGACAGAAATTCCCCATATTTTGGTGCAAAAAGGCTGAAATTCCCCTTATTTTGAGGTAAAATGCTGAAATTCCCCATATTTTGGGGCAAAAAGGCAGAAATTCCCTACATTTTGAGGCAAAAAGGCACAAATTTCCCTTATTTTCGGGCAAAATTGCAGAAATTTCATTTATTTCAGGGCAAAAAGTCAGAATTTCCTTTTATTTTGGGGCAAAAAGCAGAAATTTCTTTTATTTTGGTAGAAAGTTCAAGAAATTTTTCTTATTTTGGAACAAAAAGGCAGAAATTCTCCATATTTTGGGGCAAAACGCAGAAATTCCCCTTATTTTGAGGTAAAAAGGCTGAAATTCTGCTTATTTTGGGGCAAAAAGGCAGAAATTCCCTTTATTTTGTGGCAAAAAGGCAGAAATTCCCATTAATATGGGGCAGAAAAGCAGAAACTTTCCTTATTTGGGGGCAAAAATGCAGAAATTCCCCATATTTTGTGGCAAAAAGGCAGAAATTCTCCTAATTTGGAGGTAAAATGCTGAAATTCCCCTTATTTTGGGCAAAAGGCAGAAATGCCCCTTATTTTGGGGCAAAATTCCAGAAATTTCACTTATTTTAGGGCAAAAAGTCAGAAATTTGCCTTATTTTGGGGCAAAAAGCAGAAATTACCCTAATTTTAGGGCCAAAAACAGAAATTCCCCTTATTTTGGGGTAAAATTGCAGAAATTTCAAATATTTCAGTGCAAAAAGGCAGAAATTCCACTTAATTTTAGGCAATAAGGCACAAATTTTCTGTATTTTGGAGCAAAATCTCAGAAATTCCCCTTATAATTGTGCAAAAATGCAGAAAATCTTTTTATTTTGGTGTAATACGGCAGAAATTCCCCGTGTTTTGAAGCAACATTGCACAAATTCATCTAATTTTGAGGGAAAATGCAGAAATTCAAATTATTTTGGGGCAAAAAGACAGAAATTCTTTTTATTTCAGGGCATAATGTCAGAAATTCCCATAATTTTTGGGCAAAATTGCAGAAATTTCCCTTATTTTGTGGCAAAATTGCAGAAATTTTTCTTATTTTGGGCAAAATTGCAGAAATTTCACTTATTTCAGGGAAAGAAGGCAGAAATTTCCCTTATTTTGGGGCAAAATTGCAGAAATTCCTTTTATTTTGGTGCAATAAGGCAGAAAATCCCCATATTTTGAAGCAAAATTGCACAAATTCCCCTAATTTTGAGGGTAAATGCAGAAATTCAAATTATTTTGGTGCAGAAAGACAGAAATTCTCCTTATTTCATGGCAAAAAGTAAGAAATTCCTATTATTTTGGGGCAAAATTGCAGAAATTTCCCTTATTTTGTGGCAAAATTGCAGAAATTTTTCTTATTTTGGGCAAAATTGCAGAAATTTCACTTATTTCAGGGAAAGAAGGCAGGAATTTCTCTTATTTTGGGGAAAAAGGCAGAAATTTCTTTTATTTTGGTACAAAATTGCAGAAATTTTCTTTATTTTGGGGCAAAAATGCAGAAATTCCCCTTATTTTGTGGCAAAAAGGCAGATATTTCCCTTATTTTGGGGCAAAATTGCAGAAATTTCACTTATTTCAAGGCAAAATTCAAAAATTCCTTTTATTTTGGGGCAAAAAGACAGAAATTCCGTTTATTTTTGGGTAAAATGCAGAAATTTCACTTATTTTGAGGTAAAAAGGCAGAAATTACTTTTATTTTGGGGCTAAAATGAAGAAATTTCTTTTTTTGTGGCAAAATGGCAGAAATTTTTCTTATTTTGGGCAAAATTGCAGAAATTTCACTTATTTCAGGGAAAGAAGGCAGGAATTTCTCTTATTTTGGGGCAAAAAGGCAGAAATTTCTTTTATTTTGGTACAAAATTGCAGAAATTTTCTTTATTTTGGGGCAAAAATGCAGAAATTCCCCTTATTTTGAGGCAAAAAGGCAGAAATATCTATTATTTTGGGGCAAAATTGCAGAAATTCCCTTTATTTTGGTGCAATAAGGCAGAAATTCCCCATATTTTAAAGCAAAATTGCACAAATTCCCCTAATTTTGAGGGAAAATGCACAAATTCACATTATTTTGGGGCAAAAAAAAGAAATTCTCCTTATTTCACGGCAAAAAGTCAGAAATTCCCCTTATTTTTGGGCAAAATTGCAGAAATTTCCCTTATTTTGTGGCAAAATTGCAGAAATTTTTTTATATTTTGATCAAAATTGCAGAAATTTCACTTATTTCGGGAAAGAAGGCAGGAATTTCTTTTATTTTGGGGCAAAAAGGCAGAAATTTCTTTTATTTTGGTAAAAAATTGCAGAAATTTTCTTTATTTTGAGGCAAAAATGAAGAAATTCCCCATATTTTGAGGCAAAAAGGCATAGATTCCCTTTATTATGAGGTAAAAAGGCTGCAATTCCTTTTATTTTGGAGCAAAAAGACAGAAATTCCCCTTATTTTGTGGCAAAAAGGCTGAAATTTCCTTTATTTTGGGGCAAAATTGCAGAAATTTCCCTTATTTTCGGGCAAAATTTTAGAAATTTCTTTTATTTTGGTACAGAATTGCAGAAATTTTTCTTCTCTTGTGGCAAAAAGACAGAAATTCCCCATATTTTGGTGCAAAAAGGCTGAAATTCCCCTTATTTTGAGGTAAAATGCTGAAATTCCCCATATTTTGGGGCAAAAAGGCAGAAATTCCCTACATTTTGAGGCAAAAAGGCACAAATTTCCCTTATTTTCGGGCAAAATTGCAGAAATTTCATTTATTTCAGGGCAAAAAGTCAGAAATTCCTTTTAATTTGGGGCAAAAAGCAGAAATTTCTTTTATTTTGGTAGAAAGTTCAAGAAATTTTTCTTATTTTGGAACAAAAAGGCAGAAATTCCCCTTATTTTGAGGTAAAAAGGCTGAAATTCCCCTTATTTTGGGGCAAAAAGGCAGAAATTCCCTTTATTTTGTGGCAAAAAGGCAGAAATTCCCATTAATTGGGGCAGAAAAGCAGATACTTTCCTTATTTGGGGGCAAAAATGCAGAAATTCCCTATATTTTGTGGCAAAAAGGCAGAAATTCTCCTAATTTGGAGGTAAAATGCTGAAATTCCTCTTATTTTAGGCAAAAGGCAGAAATGCCCCTTATTTTGGGGCAAAATTCCAGAAATTTCACTTATTTTAGGGCAAAAAGTCAGAAATTTGCCTTATTTTGGGGCAAAAAGCAGAAATTACCCTTATTTTGAGGTAAAAAGGCTGAAATTCTGCTTATTTTGGGGCAAAAAGGCAGAAATTCCCTTTATTTTGTGGCAAAAAGGCAGAAATTCCCATTAATATGGGGCAGAAAAGCAGAAACTTTCCTTATTTGGGGGCAAAAATGCAGAAATTCCCCATATTTTGTGGCAAAAAGGCAGAAATTCTCCTAATTTGGAGGTAAAATGCTGAAATTCCCCTTATTTTGGGCAAAAGGCAGAAATGCCCCTTATTTTGGGGCAAAATTCCAGAAATTTCACTTATTTTAGGGCAAAAAGTCAGAAATTTGCCTTATTTTGGGGCAAAAAGCAGAAATTACCCTAATTTTAGGGCCAAAAACAGAAATTCCCCTTATTTTGGGGTAAAATTGCAGAAATTTCAAATATTTCAGTGCAAAAAGGCAGAAATTCCACTTAATTTTAGGCAATAAGGCACAAATTTTCTGTATTTTGGAGCAAAATCTCAGAAATTCCCCTTATAATTGTGCAAAAATGCAGAAAATCTTTTTATTTTGGTGTAATACGGCAGAAATTCCCCGTGTTTTGAAGCAACATTGCACAAATTCATCTAATTTTGAGGGAAAATGCAGAAATTCAAATTATTTTGGGGCAAAAAGACAGAAATTCTTTTTATTTCAGGACATAATGTCAGAAATTCCCATAATTTTTGGGCAAAATTGCAGAAATTTCCCTTATTTTGTGGCAAAATTGCAGAAATTTTTCTTATTTTGGGCAAAATTGCAGAAATTTCACTTATTTCAGGGAAAGAAGGCAGAAATTTCCCTTATTTTGGGGCAAAATTGCAGAAATTCCTTTTATTTTGGTGCAATAAGGCAGAAAATCCCCATATTTTGAAGCAAAATTGCACAAATTCCCCTAATTTTGAGGGTAAATGCAGAAATTCAAATTATTTTGGTGCAGAAAGACAGAAATTCTCCTTATTTCATGGCAAAAAGTAAGAAATTCCTATTATTTTGGGGCAAAATTGCAGAAATTTCCCTTATTTTGTGGCAAAATTGCAGAAATTTTTCTTATTTTGGGCAAAATTGCAGAAATTTCACTTATTTCAGGGAAAGAAGGCAGGAATTTCTCTTATTTTGGGGAAAAAGGCAGAAATTTCTTTTATTTTGGTACAAAATTGCAGAAATTTTCTTTATTTTGGGGCAAAAATGCAGAAATTCCCCTTATTTTGTGGCAAAAAGGCAGATATTTCCCTTATTTTGGGGCAAAATTGCAGAAATTTCACTTATTTCAAGGCAAAATTCAAAAATTCCTTTTATTTTGGGGCAAAAAGACAGAAATTCCGTTTATTTTTGGGTAAAATGCAGAAATTTCACTTATTTTGAGGTAAAAAGGCAGAAATTACTTTTATTTTGGGGCTAAAATGAAGAAATTTCTTTTTTTGTGGCAAAATGGCAGAAATTTTTCTTATTTTGGGCAAAATTGCAGAAATTTCACTTATTTCAGGGAAAGAAGGCAGGAATTTCTCTTATTTTGGGGCAAAAAGGCAGAAATTTTTTTTATTTTGGTACAAAATTGCAGAAATTTTCTTTATTTTGGGGCAAAAATGCAGAAATTCCCCTTATTTTGAGGCAAAAAGGCTGAAATTTCCTTTTTTTGGGGCAAAATTGCAGAAATTTCCCTTTATTTTGGTGCAATAAGGCAGAAATTCCCCATATTTTAAAGCAAAATTGCACAAATTCCCCTAATTTTGAGGGAAAATGCACAAATTCACATTATTTTGGGGCAAAAAAAAGAAATTCTCCTTATTTCACGGCAAAAAGTCAGAAATTCCCCTTATTTTTGGGCAAAATTGCAGAAATTTCCCTTATTTTGTGGCAAAATTGCAGAAATTTTTTTATATTTTGATCAAAATTGCAGAAATTTCACTTATTTCGGGAAAGAAGGCAGGAATTTCTTTTATTTTGGGGCAAAAAGGCAGAAATTTCTTTTATTTTGGTAAAAAATTGCAGAAATTTTCTTTATTTTGAGGCAAAAATGCAGAAATTCCCCATATTTTGAGGCAAAAAGGCATAGATTCCCTTTATTATGAGGTAAAAAGGCTGCAATTCCTTTTATTTTGGAGCAAAAAGACAGAAATTCCCCTTATTTTGTGGCAAAAAGGCTGAAATTTCCTTTATTTTGGGGCAAAATTGCAGAAATTTCCCTTATTTTCGGGCAAAATTTTAGAAATTTCTTTTATTTTGGTACAGAATTGCAGAAATTTTTCTTCTCTTGTGGCAAAACACAGAAATTCCCCATATTTTGGTGCAAAAAGGCTGAAATTCCCCTTATTTTGAGGTAAAATGCTGAAATTCCCCATATTTTGGGGCAAAAAGGCAGAAATTCCCTACATTTTGAGGCAAAAAGGCACAAATTTCCCTTATTTTCGGGCAAAATTGCAGAAATTTCATTTATTTCAGGGCAAAAAGTCAGAAATTCCTTTTAATTTGGGGCAAAAAGCAGAAATTTCTTTTATTTTGGTAGAAAGTTCAAGAAATTTTTCTTATTTTGGAACAAAAAGGCAGAAATTCCCCTTATTTTGAGGTAAAAAGGCTGAAATTCCCCTTATTTTGGGGCAAAAAGGCAGAAATTCCCTTTATTTTGTGGCAAAAAGGCAGAAATTCCCATTAATTGGGGCAGAAAAGCAGATACTTTCCTTATTTGGGGGCAAAAATGCAGAAATTCCCTATATTTTGTGGCAAAAAGGCAGAAATTCTCCTAATTTGGAGGTAAAATGCTGAAATTCCTCTTATTTTAGGCAAAAGGCAGAAATGCCCCTTATTTTGGGGCAAAATTCCAGAAATTTCACTTATTTTAGGGCAAAAAGTCAGAAATTTGCCTTATTTTGGGGCAAAAAGCAGAAATTACCCTAATTTTTGGGCCAAAAACAGAAATTCCCCTTATTTTGGGGTAAAATTGCAGAAATTTCAAATATTTCAGTGCAAAAAGGCAGAAATTCCACTTAATTTTAGGCAATAAGGCACAAATTTTCTGTATTTTGGAGCAAAATCTCAGAAATTCCCCTTATAATGGTGCAAAAATGCAGAAAATCTTTTTATTTTGGTGTAATAAGGCAGAAATTCCCCGTGTTTTGAAGAAACATTGCACAAATTCATCTAATTTTGAGGGAAAATGCAGAAATTCAAATTATTTTGGGGCAAAAAGACAGAAATTCTTTTTATTTCAGGGCATAATGTCAGAAATTCCCCTTATTTTTGGGCAAAATTGCAGAAATTTCCCTTATTTTGTGGCAAAATTGCAGAAATTTTTCTTATTTTGGGCAAAATTGCAGAAATTTCACTTATTTCAGGGGAAGAAGGCAGGAATTTCTCTTATTTTGGGGAAAAAGGCAGAAATTTCTTTTATTTTGGTACAAAATTGCAGAAATTTTCTTTATTTTGGGGCAAAAATGCAGAAATTCCCCTTATTTTGTGGCAAAAAGGCAAATATTTCCCTTATTTTGGGGCAAAATTGCAGAAATTTCACTTATTTCAAGGCAAAATTCAAAAATTCCTTTTATTTTGGGGCAAAAAGACAGAAATTCCGTTTATTTTGGGTAAAATGCAGAAATTTCACTTATTTTGAGGTAAAAAGGCAGAAATTACTCTTATTTTGGGGCTAAAATGAAGAAATTTCTTTTTTTGTGGCAAAATGGCAGAAATTTTTCATATTTTGGGCAAAATTGCAGAAATTTCACTTATTTCAGGGAAAGAAGGCAGGAATTTCTCATATTTTGGGGCAAAAAGGCAGAAATTTCTTTTATTTTGGTACAAAATTGCAGAAATTTTCTTTATTTTGGGGCAAATATGCAGAAATTCCCCTTATTTTGTGGCAAAAATGCAGAAATATCCCTTATTTTGGGGCAAAATTGCAGAAATTCCCTTTATTTTGGTGCAATAAGGCAGAAATTCCCCATATTTTAAAGCAAAATTGCACAAATTCCCCTAATTTTGAGGGAAAATGCAGAAATTCACATTATTTTGGGGCAAAAAGAAAGAAATTCTCCTTATTTCACGGCAAAAAGTCAGAAATTCCTCTTATTTTGGGGCAAAATTGCAGAAATTTCCCTTATGTTGTGGAAAAATTGCAAAAATTTTTCTTATTTTGGGCAAAATTGCAGAAATTTCACTTATTTCAAGGCAAAATTCAAAAATTCCTTCTATTTTGGGGAAAAAGGCAGAAAATCCATTTATTTTTGGGTAAAAAGGCAGAAATTTCACTTATTTTGAGGTAAAAAGGCAGAAATTACTCTTATTTTGGGGCTAAAATGAAGAAATTTCCTTTTTTGTGGCAAAATTGCAGAAATTTTCCTTATTTTGGGCAAAATTGCAGAAATTTCACATACTTCTGGGAAAGAAGGCAGGAATTTCTCTTTTTTGGGGGCAAAAAGGCAGAAATTTCTTTTATTTTGGTACAAAATTGCAGAAATTTTCTTTATTTTGAGGCAAAAATGCAGAAATTCTTCATATTTTGTGGCAAAAAGGCAGAGATTCTTTTTATTATGAGGTAAAAAGGCTGAAATTCTTTTATTTTGGGGCAAAAAGACAGAAATTCCACTTATTTTGTGGCAAAAAGGCAGAAATTTCCCTTATTTTGGGGCAAAATTGCAGAAATTTCCTTATTTTTAGGCAAAATTTTAGAAATTTTTTTTTATTTTGGTACAGAATTGCAGAAATTTTTCTTATTTTGTGGCAAAAATAAAGAAATTTCCCATATTATTGGTGCAAAAAGGCTGAAATTCCCCTTATTTTGAGGTAAAATGCTGAAATTCCCCATATTTTGGGGCAAAAAGGCAGAAATTCCCTACATTTTGAGGCAAAAAGGCACAAATTTCCCTTATTTTCGGGCAAAATTGAAGAAATTTCATTTATTTCAGGGCAAAACTTCAGAAATTCCTTTTATTTTGGGGCAAAAAGGCAGAAATTCCCTTTATTTTGTGGCAAAAAGGCAGAAATTCCCATTAATTGGGGCAGAAAAGCAGAAACTTTCCTTATTTGGGGGCAATAATGCAGAAATTCCCCATATTTTGTGGCAAAAAGGCAGAAATTCCCCTAATTTGGAGGTTAAATGCTGAAATTCCCCTTATTTTGGGCAAAAGGCAGAAATTCCCCTTATTTTGGGGCAAAATTCCAGAAATTTCACTTATTTTAGGGCAAAAAGTCAGAAATTTGCCTTATTTTGGGGCAAAAAGCAGAAATTCCCCTAATTTTGGGGCGAAAAACAGAAATTCCCCTTATTTTGGGGTAAAATAGCAGAAATTTCAAATATTTCAGTGCAAAAAGGCAGAAATTCCACTTAATTTTAGGCAATAAGGCACAAATTTTCCGTATTTTGGAGCAAAATCTCAGAAATTCCCCTTATAATGGTGCAAAAATGCAGAAATTCTTTTTATTTTGGTGTAATAAGGCAGAAATTCCCCATGTTTTGAAGCAAAATTGCACAAATTCATATAATTTTGAGGGAAAATGCAGAAATTCAAATTATTTTGGGGAAAAAAGACAAAAGTTCTCCTTATTTCAGGGCATAACGTCAGAAATTCCCCTTATTTTGGGGCAAAATTGCAGAAATTTCCCTTATTTTGTGGCAAAATTGCAGAAATTTTTCTTATTTTGGGCAAAATTGCAGAAATTTCACTTATTTCAGGGAAAGAAGGCAGGAATTTCTCTTATTTTGGGGCAAAAAGGCAGAAATTTCTTTTTTTGGTACAAAATTGCAGAAATTTTCTTTATTTTGGGGCAAAAATGCAGAAATTCCCCTTATTTTGTGGAAAAAAGGCAGAAATTTCCATTATTTTGGGGCAAAATTGCAGAAATTTCACTTATTTCAAAACAAAATTCAAAAATTCCTTTTATTTTTGGGGGCAAAAAGACAGAAATTCCATTTATTTTGGGGTAAAAAGGCAGAAATTTCACTTATTTTGAGGTAAAAAGGCAGAAATTATTCTTATTTTGGGGCTAAAATGAAGAAATTTCCTTTTCTTGTGGCAAAATTGCAGAAATTTTTCTTATTTTGGGCAAAAGTGCAGAAATTTCACTTATTCAGGGAAAGAAGGCAGGAATTTCTCTTATTTTAAGGCAAAAAGGCAGAAATTTCTTTTATTTTGTTACAAAATTGCAGAAATTTTCATTATTTTGGGGCAAAAAGGCAGAAATTCCCCTTATTTTGTGGCAAAAAGGCAGAAATTTCCCTTATTTTGGGGCAAAATTGCAGAAATTCCCTTTATTTTGGTGCAATAAGGCAGAAATTCTCCCTCCATATTTTGAAGCAAAATTGCACAAATTCCCCTAATTATAAGGGAAAATGCAGAAATTCACATTATTTTGGGGCAAAAAGAAAGAAATTCTCCTTATTTCACGGCAAAAAGTCAGAAATTCCCCTTATTTTGGGGAAAAATTGCAGAAATTTCCCTTATTTTGTGGCAAAATTGCAGAAATTTCACTTATTTCAGGGAAAGAAGGCAGGAATTTCTCTTATTTTGGGGCAAAAAGGCAGAAATTTCTTTTATTTTGGTACAAAATTGCAGAAATTTTCTTTATTTTGAGGCAAAAATGCAGAAATTCCCCATATTTTGGGGCAAAAAGGCAGAGATTCCCTTTATTATGAGGTAAAAAGGCTGAAATTCCTTTTATTTTGGGGCAAAAAGACAGAAATTCCCCTTATTTTGTGGCAAAAAGGCAGAAATTCCCATTATTTGGAGGAAAAATGCTGAAATTCCCATTATTTTAAGCAAAAGAAAGAAATTCCACTTATTTTGGGGCAAAATTGCAGAAATTTCACTTATTTTAGGGCAAAAAGTCAGAAATTTCCCTTATTTTGGGGCAAAAAGTAGAAATTCCCCTAATTTTGGGGCCAAAAATAGAAATTCCCCTTATTTTGGGGTAAAATTGCAGAAATTTCAAATATTTCAGTGCAAAAAGGCAGAAATTCCACTTAATTTTAGGCAATAAGGCAGAAATTTTCCATATTTTGGAGCAATATCTCAGAAATTCCCCTTATATTGGTGCAAAAATGCAGAAATTCCTTTTATTTTGGTGTAATAAGGCAGAAATTCCCCGTGTTTTGAAGCAAAATTGCACAAATTCATCTAATTTTGAGGTAAAATGCAGAAATTCAAATTATTTTGGGGCAAAAAGACAGAAATTCTCCTTATTTCAGGGCAAAACGTCAGAAATTCCCCTTATTTTGGGGCAAAATTGCAGAAATATCCCTTATTTTGTTGCAAAATTGCAGAAATTTTTCTTATTGTGGGCAAAATTGCAGAAATTTCACTTATTTCACGATAAGAAGGTAGGAATTTCTCTTATTTTGGGGCAAAAGGGCAGAAATTTCTTTTATTTTGGTACAAAATTGCAAAAATTATCTTTATTTTGGGGCAAAAATGCAGAAATTCCCCTGATTTTGTGGCAAAAATGCAGAAACTTCCCTTATTTTGGGACAAAATTGCAGAAATTTCACTTATTTCAAGGCAAAATTCAAAAATTCCTTTCTTTTTGGGGCAATAAGACAGAAATTCCGTTTATTTTTGGGTAAAAAGGCAGAAATTTCACTTATTTTGAGGTAAAAAGGCAGAAATTACTCTTATTTTGGGGCTAAAATGAAGAAATTTCTTTTTTTGTGGCAAAATTGCAAAAATTTTTTTTTATTTTGGGCAAAATTGCAGAAATTTCACTTATTTCAGGGAAAGAAGGCAGGAATTTCTTTTATTTTGGGGCAAAAAGGCAGAAATTTTTTTTTATTTTGATACAAAATTGCAGAAATTTTCTTTATTTTGGGGCAAAAATGCAGAAATTCCCCTGATTTTGTGGCAAAAAGGCAGAAATTTCCCTTATTTTGGGGCAAAATTGCAGAAATTTCACTTATTTCAAGGCAAAATTCAAAAATTCTTTTTATTTTGGGGAAAAGACAGAAATTCCCTTTATTTTTGGGTAAAAAGGCAGAAATTTCACTATTTTGAGGTAAAAAGGCAGAAATTACTCTTATTTTGGGGCTAAAATGAAGGAATTTACCTTTTTTGTGGCAAAAGGTATACATTCCCCTTATTTTCAGGCAAAAAAGCAGAAATTCCTCGTATTTTGAAGCAAAATTGCAGAAATTCCCCTAATTGTGAGGCAAAACGGCTGAAATTCCCTATATGTTGGGGTAAAAAGACAGAAATTCTCATTATTTTGTGGAAAAACTCAAAAATTCCCCTTATTTTGAGGTAAAAAGGCTGAAATTCCTTTTATTTGGGGGCAAAAAGGAGGAATTTTTCCATATTTTTGGGCAAAATTGCAGAAACTTCACTTATTTCAGGGTAATAAGTCAGAAATTCCTTTTATTTTGGGGCAAAAAAGACAGAAATTCCCTTTGTTTTTGGGAAAAAAAGACAGAAATTCCACTTATTTAGATGCAAAAGGCAGAAGTTCCTTTTAATTTGGTGCAAAAATGAAGAAATTTCCCTTTTTTATAGCAAAAAGGTATACATTCCCCTTATTTTCGGGCAAAAAGGCAGAAATTCCTTTTATTTTTAAGCAAAATTGCAGAAATTTCCCTAATTTTGTGGCAAAAGGCAGACATTCCCTTTATTTTGGGGCAAAAATCAGAAATTCCCCTTATTTTGAGGCGAAATTCCAGAAATTTCCTTTAATTTGGGGCAAAATTGCAGAAATTTACCTCATTTTAGGGCAAAATTGCAGAAACTCCCTTTATTTTGGTGCAATAAGGCAGAAATTCCCCATATTTTGAAGCAAAATTGCACAAATTCCCCTAATTTTGAGAGAAAATGCAGAAATTCACATTATTTGGGGGCAAAAAGAAAGAAATTCTCCTTATTTCACGGCAAAAAGTCAGAAATTCCCCTTATTTTGGGGCAAAATTGCAGAAATTTCCATTATTTTGTGGCAAAATTGCAGAAATTTTTCTTATTTTGGGCAAAATTGCAGAAATTTCACTTATTTCAGGGAAAGAAGGCAGGAATTTCTCTTATTTTGGGGCAAAAAGGCAGAAATTTCTTTTATTTTGGTACAAAATTGCAGAAATTTTCTTTATTTTGGGGCAAAAATGCAGAAATTCCCCTTATTTTGTGGCAAAAAGGCCGAATTTACCCTTATTTTGGAGCAAAATTGCAGAAATTTCACTTATTTCAAGGCAAAATTCAAAAATTTCTTTTATTTTGGGGCAAAAAGACAGAAATTCCATTTATTTTGGGTAAAAAGGCAGAAATTTCACTTATTTTGAGGTAAAAAGGCAGAAATTACTCTTATTTTGGAGCTAAAATGAAGAAATTTCTCTTTTTTGTGGCAAAAGTTATACATTCCCCTTATTTTTAGGCAAAAAAGCAGAAATTCCCCGTATTTTGAAGCAAAATTGCAGAAATTCCCCTAATTGTGAGGCAAAACGGCTGAAATTCCCTATATGTTGGGGCAAAAAGACAGAAATTCTTCTTATTTTGTGGCAAAACTCAGACATTCTTCTTATTTTGAGGTAAAAAGGTGAAATTCCTCTTATTTGGGGGCAAAAAAGAAGAATTTTTCCTTATTTTGGGGCAAAATTGCCGAAATTTCACTTATTTCAGGGTAATAAGTCAGAAATTCCCCTTATTTTGGGGCAAAATAGACAGAAATTCCCTTTGTTTTTGGGTAAAAAAGACAGAAATTCCACTTATTTAGACGCAAAAGGCAGAAGTTCCACTTAATTTGGTGCAAAAATGAAGAAATTTCCCTTTTTTATGGCAAAAAGGTATGCATTCCCCTTATTTTCGGGCCAAAAGGCAGAAATTCCTCTTATTTTGAAGCAAAATTGCAGAAATTCCCCTAATTTTGGGGCAAAAGGCAGACATTTCCTTTATTTTTGGGCAAAAATCAGAAATTTCCCTTATTTTGAGGCGAAATTCCAGAAATTTCCTTTAATTTGGGGCAAAATTGCAGAAATTTACCTCATTTTGGGGCAAAATTGCAGAAATTTCCCTTATTTGGGGCAAAATTGCAGAAATTTCACTTATTTTCAGGTAAAAAGGCTGAAATTTCCTTTATTTTGGGCAAAAAGTGAGAAATTCCCCTTATTTTGGGGCAAAATTGCAGAAATATTTCTTATTTTGGTGCAAAAAGGCAGAAATTCCCCTTATTTTGGGGTAAAATTTCAAAAATTTTTCTTATTTGGAGGCAAAAAGGCAGAAAATCATTTTAATTTCGGGCAAAAATGCACAAATTCCCCGTATTTTGCAGCAAAATTGCAGAAATTCCGCTAATATCGGGGCAAAAATGCAGAAATTCCCTTTATTTGGGGCAAAAGCAGAAGTTCCCCTTATTTTCTGGAAAAAAGGCAGAAATTCCTTGTATTTTGAAGCAAAATTGAAGAAACTCCCCTAATTTTGGGGCAAAAAGGCAGAAATTCCCTTTATTTTGGGGCAAAAATACAGAAATCTCCTTATTTCGCGGCAAAAAGTCAGAAATTCCCCTTATTTTGAGGCAAAATTGCAGAAATTTTTCTTATTTTGGGGCATAATTTTAGAAATTTCTTTTATTTTGGTACAAAATTGCAGAAATTTTTTTTATATTGTGGCAAAAAGGCTAAAATTCCCCATATTTTGGTGCAAAAAGGCTGAAATTCTTCTTATTTTGAGGTAAAATGCTGAAATTACCCATATTTTGGCGCAAAAAGGCAGAAATTTCCCTCATTTTGGAGCAAAAAGGCACAAATTTTCCTTATTTTGGGCAAAATTGAAGAAATTTCATTTATTTCAGGGCAAAAATTCAAAAATTCCTTTTATTTTGGGACAAAAAGCAGAAATTTCTTTTATTTTGGTACAAAGTTGAAGAAATTTTTCTTATTTTGGAACAAAAAAGCAGAAATTCCCCATATTTTGGGGTAAAAGGCAGAAATTCCCCTTATTTTGAGGTAAAAAGGATGAAATTCCCCTTATTTTAGGGCAAAAAGGCAAAAATTTTCTTTACTTTGTGGCAAAAAGGCAGAAATTCTTGTTAATTGAGGCAGAAAAGCAGAAACATTCCTTATTTGGGGGCAATAAGGCAGTAATTCCCCATATTTAGTGGCAAAAAGGCAGAAATTCCACTTATTTGGAGGTAAAATGCTGAAATTCCCCTTATTTTGGGCAAAAAGGCAGAAATTCCCTTTATTTAGGGACAAAATTGCAGAAATTTCACTTATTTCAGGGCAAAAAGTCAGAAATTTGCCTTATTTTGGGGCAAAAAGCAGAAATTCCCCTAATTTTGTGGCCAAAAATAGAAATTCGCCTTATTTTGGGGTAAAATTGCAGAAATTTCAAATATTTCAGGGCAAAAAGCAGAAATTCCACTTAATTTCGGGCAATAAGGCAGAATTTTCTGTATTTTGCAGCAAAATCTCAGAAATTCCCCTTATATTGGTGCAAAAATGCAGAAATTCCCTTTATTTTGGTGCAATAAGGCAGAAATTCCCTGTATTTTGAAGCAAAATTGCACAAATTCCCCTAATTTTGAGGGAAAATGCAGAAATTCACATTATTTTGGGGCAAAAAGACAGAAATTCTCCTTATTTCACGGCAAAATTCAGAAATTCCCCTTATTTTGGGGCAAAATTGCAAAAATTTTCCTTATTTTGTGGCAAAATTGCAGAAATTTTTCTTATTTTGGGCAAAATTGCAGAAATTTCACTTATTTCAGGGAAAGAAGGCAGGAATTTCTCTTATTTTGGGGCAAAAAGGCAGAAATTTCTTTTATTTTGGATCAAAATTCCAAAAATTTTCTTTATTTTGAGCCAAAAATGCAGAAATTCCCCATATTTTGGGGCAAAAAGGCAGTGATTCCCCTTATTATGAGGTAAAAAGGCTGAAATTTCTTTTATTTTGGGGCAAAAAGAAAGAATTTCCCCTTATTTTTTGGCAAAAAGGCAGAAATTTCCCTTATTTTGGGGCAAAATTGGAGAAATTTCCCTTATTTTGGGGCAAAATTTTAGAAATTTCTTTTATTTTGGTAAAGACTTGCAGAAATTTTTTTTATTTTGTGGCAAAAAGGCAGAAATTCCCCATATTTTGGTGCAAAAAGGCTGAAATTCCCCTTATTTTGCGGTAAAATGCTGAAATTCCCCATATTTTGGGGCAAAAAGGCTGAAATTTCCCTTATTTTGAGGTAAAATGCTGAAATTCCTTATATTTTGGGGCAAAAAGGCAGAAATTCCCTACATTTTGGGGCAAAAAGGCACAAATTTCCCTTATTTTCGGGCAAAATTGCAGAAATTTCATTTTTTTCAGGGCAAAAAGTCAGAAATTCCTTTTATTTTGGGGCAAAAAGCAGAAATTTCTTTTATTTTGGTACAAAGTTGAAGAAATTTTTCTTATTTTGGAACAAAAAGGCAGGAATTCCCAATATTATGGGGCAAAAGGCAGAAATTCCTTGTATTTTGAGGTAAACAGGCTGAAATTCCCCTTATTTTGGGGCAAAAAGGCAGAAATTCCCTTTATTTTGTGGCAAAAAGGCAGAATTCCCATTAATTGGGGCAGAAAAGCAGAAACGTTCCTTATTTGGGGGCAATAATGCAGAAATTCCCCATATTTTGTGGCAAAAAGGAAGAAATTCCCCTTATTTGGAGGTAAAATGCTGAAATTCTTCTTATTTTAGCAAAAGGCAGAAATTCCACTTATTTTGGGGCAAAATTGCAAAAATTTTACTTATTTTAGTGCAAAACGTCAGAAATTTCCCTTATTTTGTGGCAAAAAGCAGAAATTCCCCTAATTTTGGGGCCAAAAACAGAAATTCCCCTTATTTTGGGGTAAAATTGGAGAAATTTCAAATATTTCAGGGCAAAAAGGCAGAAATTCCACTTACTTTTAGGCAATAAGTCAGAAATTTTCCGTATTTTGGAGCAAAATTTCAGAAATTCCCCTTATAATGTTGCAAAAATGCAGAAATTCCCTTTATATTTGTGTAATAAGGCAGAAATTCCCCGTGTTTTGAAGCAAAAGTGCACAAATTCATCTAATTTTGAGTGAAAATGCAGAAAATCAAATTATTCTGGGGCAAAAAGGCAGAAATTCTCCTTATTTCAGGGCATAAGGTCAGAAATTCCCCTTATTTTGGAACAAAATTGCAGAAATTTCCCTTATTTTGTGGCAAAATTGCAGAAATTTTTTTTATTTTTGGCAAAATTGCAGAAATTTCACGTATTTCAGGAAGAGAAGGCAGGAATTACTGTTATTTTAGAGCAAAAGTGCAGAAATTTCTTTTTTTTGGTACAAAATTGCAGAAATTTTCTTTATTTTGGGGCAAAAATGCAGAAATTCTTCTTATTTTGTGGCAAAAAGGCAGAAATTTCCCTTATTTTGGGGAAAAATTGCAGAAATTTCAATTATTTCAAGGAAAAATTCAAAAATTTCTTTTATTTTGAGGCAAAAAGAAAGAAATTTCGTTTATTTTTGGGTAAAAAGGCAGAAATTTCACTTATTTTGAGGTAAAAAAGGCAGAAATTTCTCTTATTTTGGGGCTAAAATGAAGAAATTTCCATTTTTTGTGGCAAAATTGCAGAAATTTTCCTTATTTTGGGCAAAATTGCAGAAATTATACTTATTTCAGAGAAAGAAGGCAGGAATTTCTCTTACTTTAGGGCAAAAAGGCAGAAATTTCTTTTATTTTGGTACAAAATTGCAGAAATTTTCTTTATTTTGGGGCAAAAATGCAGAAATTCCTCTTATTTTGTGGGAAAAAGGCAGAAATTTCCCTTATTTTGGGGCAAAATTTCAGAAATTCCCTTTATTTTGGTGCAATAAGGGAGAAATTCCCCGTATTTTGAAGCAAAATTGCACAAATTCCCTTAATTTTTAGGGAAAATGCAGAAATTCACATTATTTTGGGGCAAAAAGACAGAAATTCTCCTTATTTCACAGCAAAAAGTCAGAATTTCCGCTTATTTTGGGGCAAAATTGCAGAAATTTCCCTTATTTTATGGCAAAATTGCAGAATTTTTTTTTTTATATTGGGCAAAATTGCAGAAATTTCACTTATTTCAGGGAAAGAAGGCAGGAATTTCTCTTATTTTGGGGCAAAAAGGCAGAAATTTCTTTTATTTTGGTACAAAATTGCAGAAATTTTCTTTATTTTGAGGCAAAAATGAAAAAATTCCCCATATTATGGGGCAAAAAGGCAGAGATTCCCCTTATTATGAGGTAAAAATGTTGATATTCCTTTTATTTTGGGGCAAAAAGACAGAAATTCCCCTTATTTTGTGGCAAAAAGGCAGAAATTTCCCTTATTTTGGTACAGAATTGCAGAAATTTTTCTTATTTTGTGGCAAGAAGGCAGAAATTCCCCATATTTTGGTGCAAAAAGTCTGAAATTCCCCTTAATTTGAGTTAAAATGCTGAAATTCCCCATATTTTGGGGCAAAAAGGCAGAAACTCCCTACATTTTGGGGCAAAAAGGCACAAATTTCCCTTATTTTCGGGCAAAATTGCAGAAATTTCATTTATTTCAGGGCAAAAAGTCAGAAATTCCTTTTATTTTGGGGCAAAAAGCAGAAATTTCTTTTATTTTGGTACAAAGTTGAAGAAATTTTTCTTATTTTGGAACAAAAAGGCAGAAATTCCCCATATTTTGGGGCAAAAGGCAGAAATTCCCCATATTTTGAGGTAAAAAGGCTGAAATTCCTCTTATTTTGGGGCAAAAAGGCAGAAATTCCCTTTATTTTGTGGCAAAAATGCAGAAATTCCGATTAATTGGGGCAGAAAAGCAGAAACTTTCTTTATTTGGGGGCAATAATGCAGAAATTCCCCATATTTTGTGGCAAAAAGTCAGAAATTCCCCTTATTTGGAGGTAAAATGCTGAAATTCCCCTTATTTTGGGCAAAAGGCAGAAATTCCCCTTGTTTTGGGGCAAAATGCAGAAATTTCACTTATTTTAGGGCAAAAAGACAGAAATTTGCCTTATTTTGTGGCAAAAAGCAGAAATTCCCCTAATTGTGAGGCAAAACGGAAGAAATTCTCTATATGTTGGGGCAAAAAGACAGAAATTCTTTTTATTTTGTGGCAAAACTCAGAAATTCCACATATTTTTGGGCAAAATTCCAGAAATTTCCTTTATTTTAGGGCAAAAAGGCAGAAATTCCTAATATATTGTGGCAAAAATGCAGAAATTCCCCTTATTTTGAGGTAAAAAGGCTGAAATTCCTCTTATTTGGGGGCAAAAAGGAAGAATTTTTCTTTATTTTGGGGAAAAATTGCAGAAATTTCACTTATTTCAGGGTAATAAATCAGAAATTCCCCTTATTTTGGGCCAAAATTACAGAAATTCCCTTTGTTTTGGGGTAAAAAAGACAGAAATTCCACTTATTTAGAGGCAAAAGGCAGAAGTTCCTCTTAATTTGGTGCAAAAATGAAGAAATTTTCCTTTTTTATGGAAAAAAGGTATGCATTTTCCTTATTTTCAGGCAAAAAGGCAGAAATTCCCCTGATTTTGAAGCAAAATTGCAGAAATTCCCCTAATTTTGGGGCAAAAGGCAGACATTCCCTTTATTTTGGGGCAAAAATCAGAAATTCCCCTTATTATGGGGCAAAATTCCAGAAATTTCCTTTAATTTGGGGCAAAATTGCAGAAATTTACCTTATTTTGGGGCAAAATTGCAGAAATTTCCCTTATTTGGGGCAAAATTGCAGAAATTTCACTTATTTTCAGGTAAAAAGGCTGAAATTTCCTTTATTTTTGGGAAAAAAAGTTAGAAATTTCTTTTATTTTGGGGCAAAATTGCAGAAATATTTCTTATTTTGGGGCAAAAAGGCAGAAATTCCTTATATTTTGAAGCAAAAAGGCAGAAATTCCCCTTATTTTGGGATAAAATTGCAGAAATTTCCCTTATTTTGGGGCAAAAAGGCAGAAAATCCTTTATTTTCGGGAAAAAAGGCAGAAATTCCCCGTATTTTAGAGCAAAATTGCAGAAATTCCCCTAATATCGGGGCAAAAATGCAGAAATTCCCTTTATTTGGGGCAAAAGCAAAAGTTCCCCTTATTTTCGGGAAAAAAAGGCAGAAATTCCTTGTATTTTGAAGCAAAATTGCAGAAACTCCCCTAATTTTGGGGCAAAAAGGCAGAAATTCCCTTTATTTTGGGGCAAAAATACAGAAATTCTCCTTATTTTGCGGCAAAAAGTCAGAAATTCCCCTTAATTTGGGGCAAAATTGAAGAACTTTCCCTTATTTTGGGGCAAAATTGCAGAAATTTCCCTTATTTTGGGGCAAAATTTTAGAAATTTCTTTTATTTTGGTACAGAATTGCAGAAATTTTTTCTTATATTGTGGCAAAAAGGCTAAAATTCCCCATATTTTGGTGCAAAAACGCTGAAATTCCCCTTATTTTGAGGTAAAATGCTGAAATTCCACATATTTTGGGGCAAAAAGGCAGAAATTTCCCTCATTTTGGGGCAAAAAGGCACAAATTTTGCTTATTTTCGGGCAAATTGCAGAAATTTCATTTATTTCAGGGCAAAAAGTCAGAAATTCCTTTTATTTTGAGACAAAAAGCAGAAATTTCTTTTATTTTGGTACAAAGTTGAAGAAATTTTTCTTATTTTAGAACAAAAGGCAGAAATTCCCAATATTTTGGGGTAAAAGGCAGAAATTCCCCTTATTTTGAGGTAAAAAGGATGAAATTCCCTTTATTTTAGGGCAAAAAGGCAAAAATTTCCTTTACTTTATGGCAAAAAGGCAGAAATTCCCCTTATTTGGAGGTAAAATGCTGAAATTCCCCTTATTTTGGGCAAAAAGGCAGAAATTCTCCTTATTTCACGGCAAAAAGTCAGAAATTCCCCTTATTTTGGGGCAAAATTGCAGAAATTTCCTTTATTTTGTGGAAAAATTGCAGAAATTTTTCTTATTTTGTGCAAAATTGCAGAAATTTCACTTATTTCAGGAAAAGAAGGCAGGAATTTCTCTTATTTTGGGGCAAAAAGGCAGAAATTTCTTTTATTTTGGTACAAAATTGCAGAAATTTTCTTTATTTTGAGGCAAAAATAGAGAAATTCCCCTTATTTTGTGGCAAAAAGGCAGAAATTTCCCTTATTTTGGGGCAAAATTGCAAAAATTTTTCTTATTTTCGGGCAAAATTTTAGAAATTTATTTTATTTTGGTACAGAATTGCAGAAATTTTTCTTATTTTGTGGCAAAAAGTCAGAAATTCCCCATATTTTGGTGCAAAAAGGCTGAAATTTCCCTTATTTTGAGGTAAAATGCCGAAATTCCTTATATTTTGGGGCAAAAAGGCAGAAATTTCCTACATTTGGGGCAAAAAGGCACAAATGTTCCTTATTTTCGGGCAAAATTGCAGAAATTTCATTTATTTCAGGGCAAAAAGTCAGAAATTCCTTTTATTTTGGGGCAAAAAGTCAGAAATTCCCTTTATTTTGTGGCAAAAAGGCAGAAATTCCCAATAATTTTTGCAGAAAAGCAGAAACTTTCCTTATTTGGTGGCAATGATGCATAAATTCCCCATATTTTGTGGCAAAAAGGCACAAATTCCCCTTATTTGGAGGTAAAATGCTGAAATTCCCCTTATTTTGGGCAAAAGGCAGAAATTCCCCTTATTTGGGGCAAAATTGCAGAAATTTCACTTATTTTAGGGCAAAAAGTCAGAAATTTGCTTTATTTTGGGGCAAAAAGCAGAAATTCCCCTAATTTTGGGGCGAAAAACAGAAATTCTTCTTATTTTGGGGTAAAATTGCAGAAATTTCAAACATTTCAGTGCAAAAAGGCAGAAATTCCACTTAATTTTAGGCAATAAGGCAAAAATTTTCCGTATTTTGAAGCAAAATCTCAGAAATTCCCCTTATAATGGTGCAAAAATGCAGAAATTCTTTCATTTTGGTGTAATAAGGCAGATTCCCCGTGTTTTGAGCAAAATTGCACAAATTCATCTAATTTTGAGGGAAATTGCAGAAATTCAAATTATTTTGGGGCAAAAAGATAGAAATTCTTTTTATTTCAGGGCATAACGTCAGAAATTCCCCTTATTTTGGGGCAAAATTGCAGAAATTTCCCTTATTTTGTGGAAAATTGCAGAAATTTTTCTTATTTTGGGCAAAATTGCAGAAATTTCACTTATTTCAGGGAAAGAAGGCAGAAATTTCTCTTATTTTGGGGCAAAAGGGCAGAAGTTTCTTTTATTTTGGTACAAAATTGCAGAAATTTTCTGTATTTTGGAACAAAAATGCAGAAATTCACCTTATTTTGTGGCAAAGAGGCAGAAATTTTTCTTATTTTGGGCAAAATTGCAGAAATTTCATTTATTTCAGGGAAAGAAGGCAGAAATTTCTCTTATTTTGGGGCAAAAGGGCAGAAATTTCTTTTATTTTGGTACAAAATTGCAGAAATTTTCTTTATTTTGGGGCAAAAATGCAGAAATTCACCTTATTTTGTGGCAAAAAGGCAGAAATTTTTCTTATTTTAGGGCAAAATTGCAGAAATTTCACTTATTTCAAGGCAAAATTCAAAAATTCCTTTTATTTTGGGGCAAAAAGACAGAAATTCTGTTTATTTTTAGGTAAAAAGGCAGAAATTTCACTTATTTTGAGGTAAAAAGGGAGAAATTACTCTTATTTTGTGGCTAAAATGAAGAAATTTCCCTTTTTTGTGGTAAAATTGCAGAAATTTTTTTTATTTTGGGCAAAATTGCAGAAATTTCACTTATATCAGGGAAAGAAGGCAGGAATTTCTCTTATGTTGGGGCAAAAAGGCAGAAATTTTTTTTATTTTGGTACAAAATTGCTGAAATTTTCTTTATTTTGGGCAAAAATGCAGAAATTCCCATTATTTTGTGGCAAAAAGGCAGAAATTTCCCTAATTTTGGGGCAAAATTGCAGAAATTTCACTTATTTCAAGGCAAAATTCAAAATTCCTTTTATTTTTGGGCAAAAAGACAGAAATTCAGTTTATTTTTGGGTAAAAAGGCAGAAATTTCACTTATTTTGAGGTAAAAAGGCAAAAATTACTCTTATTTTGGGGCTAAAATTAAGAAATTTCCCTTTTTTGTGGCAAAATTGCAGAAATTTTTATTATTTTGGGCAAAATTGCAGAAATTTCACTTATTTCAGGGAAAGAAAGCAGGAATTTCTCTTATTTTGGGGCAAAAAGGCAGAAATTTCTTTTATTTTGCTACAAAATTGCAGAAATTTTCTTTATTTTGGGGCAATAATGCAGAAATTTTCCTTATTTTGGGGCAAAAAGGCAGAGATTCCCCTTATTATGAGGTAAAAAGGCTGAAATTCCTTTTATTTTGGGGCAAAAATACTGAAATTCCCCTTATTTTGTGGCAAAAAGGCAGAAACTTCCCTTATTTTGGAGCAAAATTGTAGAAATTTCCATTATTTTCGAGCAAAATTTTAGAAATTTATTTTATTTTGGTACAGAATTGCACAAATTTTTTTTATTTTGTGGCAAAAAGGCAGAAATTCCCCATATTTTGGTGCAAAAAGGCTGAAATTCCCCTTATTTTGAAGTAAAATGCTGAAATTCCTCATATTTTGGGGCAAAAAGGCAGAAATTACCTACATTTTGGGGCAAAAAGACAGAAATTTCCCTTATTTTGCGGCAAAATTGCAGAAATTTCATTTATTTCAGGGCAAAAAGTCAGAAATTCCTTTTATTTTGGGGCAAAAGGCAGAAATTCCTTTTATTTTGTGGCAAAAAGGCAGAAATTCCCATTAATTGGGGCAGAAAAGCAGAAACTTTCCTTATTTGGGGGCAATAATGCAGAAATTCCCCATATTTTGTGGCAAAAATGCAGAAATTCCCCTTATTTGGAGGTAAAATGCTGAAAATCCCCTTATTTTGGGCAAAAGGCAGAAATTCCCCTTATTTTGGGGCAAAATTGCAGAAATTTCACTTATTTTAGGGCAAAAAGTCAGAAATTTGCCTTATTTTGGGGCAAAAAGCAGAAATTCCCCTAATTTTGGGGCCAAAAACAGAAATTCCCCTTATTTTGGGGTAAAATTGCAGAAATTTCAAACATTTCAGTGCAAAAAGGCAGAAATTCCACTTAATTTTAGGCAATAAGGCAGAAATTTTCCGTATTTTGGAGCAATATCTCAGAAATTCCCCTTATATTGGTGCAAAAATGCAGAAATTCCCTTTATTTTGGTGTAAAAAGGCAGAAAATACCCCGTGTTTTGAAGCAAAATTGCACAAATTCATCTAATTTTGAGGGAAAATGCAGAAATTCAAATTATTTTGGGGCAAAAAGACAGAAATTCTCTTTATTTCAGGGCAAAACGTCAGAAATTCCTCTTATTTTGGGGCAAAATTGCAGAAATATCCCTTATTTTGTTGCAAAATTGCAGAAATTTTTCTTATTTTGGGCAAAATTGCAAAAATTTCACTTATTTCAGGGAAAGAAGGTAGGAATTTCTTTTATTTTGGGGCAAAAAGGCAGAAATTTCTTTTATTTTGGTACAAAATTGTAGAAATGTTCTTTATTTTGGGGCAAAAATGCAGAAATTCCCCATATTTTGTGGGAAAAAGGCAGAAATTTCCCTTATTTTGGGGTAAAATTGCAGAAAGTCCCTTTATTTTGGTGCAATAAGGCAGAAATTCCCAATATTTTGAGGCAAAATTGCACAAATTCCCCTAATTTTGAGGGAAAATGCAGAAATTCACATTATTTTGGGGCAAAAAAGACAGAAATTCTCCTTATTTCACGTCAAAAAGTCAGAAATTCCCCTTATTTTGGGGCAAAATTGCAGAAATTTCTCTTATTTTGTGGCAAAATTGCAGAAATTTTTCTTATTTTGGGCAAAATTGCAGAAATTTCACTTATTTCAGGGAAAGAAGGCAGGAATTTCTCTTATTTTGGGGCAAAAAGGTAGAAATTTCTTTTATTTTGATACAAAATTGCAGAAATTTTCTTTATTTTGAGGCAAAAATGCAGAAATTTCCCATATTTTGGGGCAAAAAGGCAGAGATTCCCCTTATTATGAGGTAAAAAGGCTGAATTTCCTTTTATTTTGGGGCAAAAAGACAGAAATTCCTTTTATTTTGTGGCAAAAAGGCAGAAATTTCCCTTATTTTGTGGCAAAAATGCAGAAATTTTCTTTATTTTGGGGCAAAATTGCAGAAATTCCTTTTATTTTGGTGCAATAAGGCAGAAATTCCCCATATTGTGAAGCATAATTGCACAAATTCCCCTAATTTTGAGACAAAATACAGAAATTCACATTATTTTGGGGCAATAAGACAAATTCTCTTTATTTCAAGGCAAAAAGTCAGAAATTCCCCTTATTTTGGGGTAAAATTGCAGAAATTTCCCTTATTTTGTGGCAAAATTGCAGAAATTTTTCTTATTTTGGGCAAAATTGCAGAAATTTCACTTATTTCAGGGAAAGAAGGCAGGAATTTTTCTTATTTTGGGGGGAAAAGGCAGTAATTTCTTTTATTTTGGTACAAAATTGCAGAAATTTTCTTTATTTTGAGGCCAAAATGCAGAAATTCCCCATATTTTAGGGCAAAAAGGCAGAGATTCTACTTATTATGAGGTAAGAAGGCTGAAATTCCTTTTATTTTGGGGCAAAAATACTGAAATTCCCCTTATTTTGTGGCAAAAAGGCAGAAACTTCCCTTATTTTGGGGCAAAATTGTAGAAATATCCCTTATTTTCGAGCAGAATTTTAGAAATTTATTTTATTTTGGTACAGAATTGCAGAAATTTTTTTTATTTTGTGGCAAAAAGGCAGAAATTCCCCATATTTTGGTGCAAAAAGGCTGAAATTCCCCTTATTTTGAAGTAAAATGCTGAAATTCCTCATATTTTGGGGCAAAAAGGCAGAAATTACATACATTTTGGGGCAAAAAGGCAGAAATTTCCCTTATTTTGCGGCAAAATTGCAGAAATTATATTTATTTCAGGGCAAAAAGTCAGAAATTCTTTTTATTTTGGGGCAAAAAGGCAGAAATTCCCTTTATTTTGTGGCAAAAAGGCAGAAATTCCCATTAATTGGGGCAGAAAAGCAGAAACTTTCCTTATTTGGGGGCAATAATGCAGAAATTCCCCATATTTTGTGGCAAAAAGGCAGAAATTCCCCTTATTTGGAGGTAAAATGCTGAAAATCCCCTTATTTTGGGCAAAAGGCAGAAATTCCCCTTATTTTGGGGCAAATTGCAGAAATTTCACTTATTTTAGGGCAAAAAGTCAGAAATTTGCCTTATTTTGGGGCAAAAACAGAAATTCCCCTAATTTTGGGGCCAAAAACAGAAATTCCCCTTATTTTGGGGTAAAATTGCAGAAATTTCAAACATTTCAGTGCAAAAAGGCAGAAATTCCACTTAATTTTAGGCAATAAGGCAGAAATTTTCCGTATTTTGGAGCAATATCTCAGAAATTCCCCTTATATTGGTGCAAAAAATCAGAAATTCCCTTTACTTTGGTGTAATAAGGCAGAAATTTCCCGTGTTTTGAAGCAAAATTGCACAAATTGATCTAATTTTGAGGGAAAATGCAGATATTCAAATTATTTTGGGGCAAAAAGACAGAAATTCTCCGTATTTCAGGGCAAAACGTCAGAAATTCCTCTTATTTTGTGGCAAAATTGCAGAAATATCCCTTATTTTGTTGCAAAATTGCAGAAATTTTTTTATTTTGGGCAAAATTGCAGAAATTTTACTTATTTCAGGGAAAGAAGGTAGGAATTTCTTTTATTTTGGGGCAAAAAGGCAGAAATTTCTTTTATTTTGGTACAAAATTATAGAAATTTTCTTTATTTTGGGGCAAAAATGCAGAAATTCCCATTATTTTGTGGGAAAAAGGCAGAAATTTCCCTTATTTTGGGGTAAAATTGCAGAAAGTCCCTTTATTTTGGTGCAGTAAGGCAGAAATTCCCAATATTTTGAAGCAAAATTGCACAAATTCCCCTAATTTTGAGGGAAAATGCAGAAATTCACATTATTTTGGGGCAAAAAAACAGAAATTCTCCTTATTTCACGTCAAAAAGTCAGAAATTCCCCTTATTTGGGCAAAATTGCAGAAATTTCACTTATTTCAGAGAAAGAAGGCAGGAATTTCTCTTATTTTGGGCAAAAAGGTAGAAATATCTTTTATTTTAGTACAAAATTGCAGAAATTTTCTTTATTTTGAGGCAAAAATGCAGAACTTTCCCATATTTTGGGGCAAAAAGGCAGAGATTCCCCTTATTATGAGGTAAAAAGGCTGAAATTCCTTTTATTTTGGGGCAAAAATACAGAAATTCCCCTTATTTTGTGGCAAAAAGGCAGAAATTTCCCTTATTTTGGGGCAAAATTGCAGAAATTTCCCTTATTTTTGGGCAAAATTTTAGAAATTTATTTTATTTTGGTACAGAATTGCAGAAATTTTTCTTATTTTGTGGCAAAAAGGCAGAAATTCCCCATATTTTGGTGCAAAAAGGCTGAAATTCCCCTTATTTCGAGGTAAAATGTTGAAATTCCCCATATTTTGGGGCAAAAAGGCAGAAATTACCTACATTTTGGGGCAAAAAGGCACAAATTTCCCTTATTTTCGGGCAAAATTGCAGAAATTTCTTTTATTTCAGGGCAAAAAGACTGAAATTCCTTTTATTTTGGGGCAAAAAGGCAGAAATTCCCTTTATTTTGTGGCAAAAAGGCAGAAATTCCCATTAATTGGGGCAGAAAAGCAGAAACTTTCCATATTTGGGGGCAATAATGCAGAAATTCCACATATTTTGTAGCAAAAAGGCAGAAATTCCCTTTATTTGGAGGTAAAATGCTGAAATTCCCCTTATTTTGGGCAAAAGGCAGAAATTCCCCTTATTTTGGGGCAAAATTGCAGAA
Source organism: Micromys minutus (assembly GCF_963924665.1). NCBI lineage: Eukaryota > Metazoa > Chordata > Mammalia > Rodentia > Muridae > Micromys > Micromys minutus. The sequence continues at coordinate 393,017 of NW_027667477.1, forward strand.
ATTTCACTTATTTTATGGCAAAAAGTCAGAAATTTGCCTTATTTTGGGGCAAAAAGCAGAAATTACCCTAATTTTGGGGCCAAAAACAGAAAATCCTATTATTTTGGGGTAAAATTGCAGAAATTTCAAATATTTCAGTGCAAAAAGGCAGAAATTCCACTTAATTTTAGGCAATAAGGCACAAATTTTCCGTATTTTGGAGCAAAATCTCAGAAATTCCCTTTATAATGGTGCAAAAATGCAGAAATTCCCTTTATTTTGGTGTAATAAGGTAGAAATTCCCCGTGTTTTGAAGCAAAATTGCACAAGTTCATCTAATTTTGAGGAAAAATGCAGAAATTAAAATTATTTTGGGGCAAAAAGACAGAAATTCTCTTTATTTCAGGGCATAACGTCAGAAATTCCCCTTATTTTGGGGCAAAATTGCAGAAATTTCCCTTATTTTGTGGCAAAATTGCAGAAATTTTTCTTATTTTAGGAAAATTGCAGAAATTTCACTTCTTTCAGAAAAAGAAGGCAGAAATTTCTCTTATTTTGGGGCAAAAGGCCAGAAATTTCTTTTATTTTGGTAAAAAATTGCAGAAATTTTCTTTATTTTGGGGCAAAAATGCAGAAATTCACCTTATTTTGTGACAAAAAGGCAGACATTTCCCTTATTTTAGGGCAAAATTGCAGAAATTTCACTTATTTCAAGGCAAAATTCAAAAATTCCTTTAATTTTGGCGCAAAAAAACAGAAATTCCAATTATTTTTAGGTAAAAAGGCAGAAAATTCACTTATTTTGAGGTAAAAATGCAGAAATTACTCTTATTTTGGGGCTAAAATGAAGAAATTTCTCTTTTTTTGTGGCAAAATTGCATAAATTTTTCTTATTTTTGGCAAAATTGCAGAAATTTCACTTATTTCAGAGAAAGAAGGCAGGAATTTCTCTTATTTTGGGGCAAAAGTCAGAAATTTCTTCTATTTTGGTACAAAATTGCAGAAATTTTCTTTATTTTGGGGCAAAAATGCAGAAATTCCCTTTATTTCGTGGCAAAAAGGCAGAAATTTCCCTTATTTTGGGCAAAATTGCAGAAATTCCCTTTATTTTGGTGCAATAAGGCAGAAATTCCCTATATTTTGAAGCAAAATTGCACAAATTCCCCTAATTTTGAGGGAAAATGCAGAAATTCACATTATTTTGGGGCAAAAAGACAGAAATTCTTTTTATTTCACGGCAAAAAGTCAGAAATTCCCCTTATTTTGGGGTAAAATTGCAGAAATTTCCCTTATTTTGTGGCAAAATTGCAGAAATTTTTCTTATTTTGGGCAAAATTGCAGAAATTTCACTTATTTCAGGGAAAGAAGGCAGTAATTTCTCTTATTTTGGGGCAAAAATGCAGAAATTTCTTTTATTTTGGTACAAAATTGCAGAAATTTTCTTTATTTTGAGGCCAAAATGCAGAAATTCCCCATATTTTGGGGCAAAAAGGCAGAGATTCCCCTTATTATGAGGTAAAAAGGCTGAAATTCCTTTGATTTTGGGGCAAAAAGACAGAAATTCCCCTTATTTTGTGGCAAAAAGGCAGAAATTTCCCTTATTTTGGGGCTAAATTGCAGAAATTTCTCTTATTTTTAGGCAAAATATTAGAAATTTCTTTTATTTTGGTACAGAATTGCAGAAATTTTTCTTATTTTGTGGCAAAAAGGCAGAAATTCCCCATATTTTAGTTCAAAAAGGCTGAAATTCCCCTTATTTTGAGGTAAAATGCTGAAATTCCCCATATTTTGGGGCAAAAAGGCAGAAATTCCCCTCATTTTGTGGCAAAAAGGCACAAATTTCCCTTATTTTCGGGCAAAATTGCAGAAATTTTATTTATTCCAGGGCAAAATGTCAGAAATTCCTTTTATTTTGGGGCAAAAAGCAGAAATTTCTTTTATTTTGGTACAAAGTTGAAAAAATTTATCTTATTTTGGAATAAAAAGGCGGAAATTCCCCATATTTTGGGGCAAAAGGCAGAAATTTCCCTTATTTTGAGGTAAAAACCCTGAAATTCCCCTTATTTTGGGGCAAAAAGGCAGAAATTTCCTTTATTTTGTGGCAAAAAGGCAGAAATTCCCATTAATTGGGGCAGAAAAGCAGAAACATTCTTTATTTGGGGGCAATAATGCAGAAATTCCCCATATTTTGTGGCAAAAAGGCAGAAATTCCCCTTATTTGGAGGTAAAATGCTGAAATTCCCCTTATTTTGGGCAAAAAGCAGAAATTCCCCTTATTTTGGGGCAAAATGGCAGAAATTTCACTTATTTTAGGGCAAAAAGTCAGAAATATGCCTTATTTTGGGGCAAAAAGCAGAAATCCCCCTAATTGTGAGGCAAAACGGCAGAAATTCCCTATATGTTGGGGCAAAAAGACAGAAATTCTCCTTATTTTGGGGCTAAACTCAGAAATTCCACTTATTTTGGGGCAAAATTCCAGAAATTTCCCTTCTTTTGGGGCAAAATTGCAGAAATTTCACTTATTTGGGGGCAAAATTGCAGAAATTTGACTTATTTCAGGGAAGAAAAGCAGAAATTTTCTTATTTTGTAGAAAAAAGGCAGAAATTCCTAATATATTGTGGCAAAAATGCAGAAATTCCCCTTATTTTGAAGTAAAAAGGCTGAAATTCCTCTTATTTGGGGGCAAAAAGGAAGAATTTTTCCTTATTTTGGGGCAAAATTGCAGAAATTTCACTTATTTCAGGGTAATAAGTCAGAAATTCCCCTTATTTTGGGGCAAAAAACACAGAAATTCCCTTTGTTTTTGGGTAAAAAAGACAGAAATTCCATTTATTTAGAGGCAAAATGCAGATTTTCCTCTTAATTCGGCGCAAAAATGAAGAAATTTCCCTTTTTTATGGCAAAAAGGTATGCATTTTTCTTCTTTTCTGGCAAAAAGGCAGAAATTCCCCTTATTTTGAAGCAAAATTGCAGAAATTCCTATAATTTTGTGGCAGAAGGCAGACATTCCCTATATTTTAGGGCAAAAATCAGAAATTTCCCTTATTTTGGGGCAAAATTGCAATAATTTCACTTATTTTAGGGCAAAAAGTCAGAAATTTCCCTTATTTTGGGGCAAAATTGCAGAAATTTCCCTTATTTGGGGCAAAATTGCAGAAATTTCACTTATTTTCAGGTAAAAAGGCTGAAATTTCCTTTATTTTTGGGAAAAAAGTTAGAAATTTCTTTTATTTTGGGGCAAAATTGCAGAAATATTTCTTATTTTGGGGCAAAAAGGCAGAAATTCCTTATATTTTGAAGCAAAAATGCAGAAATTCCCCTTATTTTGGAATAAAATTGCAGAAATTTCCCTTATTTGGGGGCAAAAGGGCAGAAAATCCTTTTAATTTCGGGCAAAAAGGCAGACATTCCCCGTATTTTAGAGCAAAATTGCAGAAATTCCCCTAATATCGGGGCAAAAATGCAGAAATTCCCTTTATTTGGGGCAAAAGCAAAAGTTTCCCATATTTTCGGGAAAAAAGGCAGAAATTCCTTGTATTTTGAAGCAAAATTGCAGAAACTCCCCTAATTTTGGGGCAAAAAGGCAGAAATTCCCTTTATTTTGGGGCAAAAATACAGAAATTCTCCTTATTTCGCAGCAAAATGTCAGAAATTCCCCTTATTTTGGGGCAAAATTGAAGAACTTTCCCTTATTTTGGGGCAAAATTACAGAAATTTCCCTTATTTTGTGGCAAAATTTTAGAAATTTCTTTTATTTTGGTAGAGAATTGCAGAAATTTTTCTCATATTGTGGCAAAAAGGCTAAAATTCCCCATATTTTGGTGCAAAAAGGCTGAAATTCCCCTTATTTTGAGGTAAAATACTGAAATTCCCCATATTTTGGGGCAAAGAGGCAGAAATTCCCTACATTTTGGGGCAAAAAGGCAGAAATTTCCCTTACTTTGGGGCAAAATTGCAGAAATTTCATTTATTTCAGGGCAAAGCGTCAGAAATTCCTTTTATTTTGGAGAAAAAAGCAGAAATTTCTCTTATGTTGGTACAAAGTTGAAGAAATTTTTCTTATTTTGGAACAAAATGGCAGAAATTCGCCATATTTTCAGGCAAAAGGCAGAAATTCCCCTTATTTTGAGGTAAAAAGGCTGAAATGCCCCTTATATTGGGGCAAAAAGGCAAAAATTCCCTTTATTTTGTGGCAAAAAGGCAGAAATTCCCATTAATTGGGGCAGAAAAGCAGAAACTTTGTTTATTTGGGGCAATAATGCAGAAATTCCCCATATTTTGTGGCAAAAAGGCAGAAATTCCCCTTATTTGGAGGTAAAATGCTGAAATTCCCCTTATTTTGGGCAAAAGGCAGAAATTCCCCTTATTTTGGGGCAAAATTGCAAAAATTTCACTAATTTTAGGGCAAAAAGTCAGAAATTTCCCTTATTTGGTGCAAAATTGCAGAAATTTGACTTATTTTCAGGTAAAAAGGCTGAAATTTCCTTTATTTTTGGGAAAAAAGTGAGAAATTCCGTTTATTTTGGGAGAAAATTGCAGAAATATTTCTTATTTTGGGGCAAAAAGGCAGAAATTCCCCTTATTTTGGAATAAAATTGCAGAAATTTCCCTTATTTGGGGGCAAAAAGGCAGAAAATCCTTTTAATTTCTGGCAAAAAGGCAGAAATTCCCCGTATTTAAAAGCAAAAGTGCAGAAATTCCGCTAATATCGGGGCAAAAATGCAGAAATTCCCTTTATTTGGGGCAAAAGCAAAAGTTTCCCATATTTTCGGGAAAAAAGGCAGAAATTCCTTGTATTTTGAAGCAAAATTGCAGAAACTCCCCTAATTTTGGGGCAAAAAGGCAGAAATTCCCTTTATTTTGGAGCAAAAATACAGAAATTCTCCTTATTTCGCGGAAAAAAGTCAGAAATTCCCCTTATTTTGGGGCAAAATTGAAGAACTTTCCCTTATTTTGGGGCAAAATTACAGAAATTTCCCTTATTTGGGGCAAAATTTTAGAAATTTCTTTTATTTTGGTACAGAATTGCAGAAATTTTTCTTATATTGTGGCAAATATGCTAAAATTCCCCATATTTTGGTGCAAAAAGGCTGAAATTCCCCTTATTTTGAGGTAAAATGCTGAAATTCCCCATATTTTGGGGCAAAAAGGCAGAAATTTCACTCATTTTGGGGCAAAAAGGCAGAAATTTTCTTATTTTCGGGCAAAATTACAAAAATTTCATTTATTTCAGGGCAAAAATTCAGAAATTTCTTTTATTTTGGGACAAAAAGCAGAAATTTCTTTTATTTTGGTACAAAGTTGAAGAAATTTTTCTTATTTTGGAACAAAAAGATAGAAATTCCCCATATTATGGGGTAAAAGGCAGAAATTCACCTTATTTTGAGGTAAAAAGGATGAAATTCCCCTCATTTTAGGGCAAAAAGGCAAAAATTTCATTTACTTTGTCGCAAAAAGGCAGAAATTCTTGTTAATTGGGGCAGAAAAGCAGAAATTTTCATTATTTGAAAGCAATAAGGCAGTAATTCCCCATATTTTGTGGCAAAAAGGCAGAAATTCCACTTATTTGGAGGTAAAATGCTGAAATTCCCCTTATTTTGGGCAAAAAGGCAGAAATTCCCCTTATTTTGGGACAAAATTGCAGAAATTTCACTTATTTCAGGGCAAAAAGTCAGAAATTTGCCTTATTTTGGGCAAAAAGCAGAAATTCCCCTAATTTTGGGGCTAAAAATAGAAATTCCCCTTATTTTGGGGTAAAATTGCAGAAATTTCAAATATTTCAGGGTAAAAAGGCAGAAATTCCACTTAATTTCGGGCACTAAGGCAGAAATTTTGTGTATTTTGGAGCAAAATCTCAGAAATTCCACTTTATATTGGTGCAAAAATTCAGAAATTCCCTTTATTTTGGTGCAATAAGGCAGAAATTCCCCGTATTTTGAAGCAAAATTGCACAAATTCCCCTAATTTTGAGGGAAAATGCAGAAATTCACATTATTTTGGGGCAAAAAGACAGAAATTCTCCTTATTTCACGGCAAAATCAGAAATTCCCCTTATTTTGAGGCAAATATGCAAAAATTTCCCTTATTTTGTGGCATAATTGCAGAAATTTTTCTTATTTTGGGCAAAATTGCAGAAATTTCACTTATTTCAGGGAAAAAAAGGTAGGAATTTCTCTTATTTTGGGGCAAAAAGGCAGAAAATTCTTTTATTTTGGTTCAAAATTGCAAAAATCTTCTTTATTTTGAGGTAAAAATGCAGAAATTCCCCATATTTTGGGGCAAAAAGGCAGAGATTCCCCTTATTATGAGGTAAAAAGGCTGAAATTCCTTTTATTTTGGGGTAAAAAGACAGAAATTCCCCTTATTTTGTGGCAAAAAGGCAGAAATTTTCCTTATTTTGGGGCAAAATTGCAGAAATTTTCCATATTTTCAGGCAAAATTTTAGAAATTTCTTTTATTTTGGTACAGAATTGCAGAAATTTTTCTTATTTTGTGGCAAAAAGGCAGAAATTCCCCATATTTTGGTTGAAAAAGGCTGAAATTCCCCTTATTTTGAGGTAAAATGCTGAAATTCCCCATATTTTGGGGCAAAAGGCAGAATTTCCCTACATTTTGGAGCAAAAAGGCACAAACTTCCCTTATTTTCGGGCAAAATTGCATAAATTTCATTTATTTCAGGGCAAAAAGTCAAAAATTCCTTTTATTTTGGGGCAAAAAATGAAATTTCTTTTATTTTGGTACAAAGTTGAAGAAATTTTTCTTATTTTGGAACAAAAAGGCAGAAAATCCCCATATTTTGGGGCAAAAGGCAGAAATTCCCCTTATTTTTAGGTAAAAAGGATGAAATTCCCCTTATTTTAGGGCAAAAAGGCAAAAATTTCCTTTACTTTGTGGCAAAAAGACAGAAATTCTTGTTAATTGGGGCAGAAAAAAAGAAATTTTCCTTATTTGAAGGTAATAAGGCAGTAATTCCCCATATTTTGTTGCAAAAAGGCAGAAATTCCCTTTATTTGGAGGTAAAATGGTGAAATTCCCCTTATTTTGGGCAAAAAGGCGGAAATTCCCCTTATTTTGGGGCAAAAATTGCAAAAATTTCACATATTTTAGGGCAAAAAGTCAGAAATTTCCCTTATTTTGGGGCAAAAAGCAGAAATTCTCCTAATTTTGGGGCCAAAAACAGAAATTCCCATTATTTTGGGGTAAAATTGCAGAAATTTCAAATATTTCAGTGCAAAAAGGCAGAAATTCCACTTAATTTTAGGCAATAAGTCACAAATTTTCCGTATTTTTGAGCAAAATCTCAGAAATTCCCCTTATAATGGTGCAATAATGCAGAAATTCCCTTTATTTTGGTGTAATAAGGCAGAAATTCCCTGTGTTTTGAAGCAAAATTGCACAAATTCATCTAATTTTGAGGGAAAATGCAGAAATTCAAATTATTTTATGGCAAAAAGACAGAAATTCTCCTTATTTCAGGGAATAACGTCAGAAATTCCTCTTATTTTGGGGCAAAATTGCAGAAATTTCCCTTATTTTGTGGCAAAATTGCAGAAATTTTTCTTATTTTGGGCAAAATTGCAGAAATTTCACTTATTTCAGGGACAGAAGGCAGGAATTTCTCTTATTTTGGGGCAAAAAGGCAGAAATTTCTTTTTTTTGGTACAAAATTGCAGAAATTTTCTTTTTTTGGGGGGCAAAAATGCAAAAATTCCCCATATTTTGGGGTAAAAAGGCAGAGATTCCCCTTATTATGAGGTAAAAACGCTAAAATTCCTTTTATTTTGGGGCAAAAAGACAGAAATTCCCCTTATTTTGTGGCAAAAAGGAAGAAATTTCCCTTATTTTGGGGCAAAATTGCAGAATTTTTTTTTTTTCGGCACAATTTTAGAAATTTTTTTTATTTTGGTACAGAATTGCAGAAATTTTTCTTATTTTGTGGCAAAAATGCAGAAATTCCCCATATTTTGGTGCAAAAAGGCTGAAATTCCCCTTATTTTGAGGTAAAATGCTGAAATTCACCATATTTTGGGGCAAAAAGGCAGAAATTCCCTACATTTTGGGGCAAAAATGTACAAATGTCCCTTATTTTGGAGCAAAATTGCAGAAATTTCATTTATTTCAGGGCAAAAAGTCAGAAATGCCTTTTATTTTGGGGCAAAAAGCAGAAATTTCTTTTATTTTGGTACAAAGTTGAAGAAATTTTTCTTATTTTGGAACAAAAAGGCAGAAATTCCCCATATTTTAAGGCAAAAGGCAAAAATTCCCCTTATTTTGAGGTAAAAAGGCTGAAATTCCCCTTATTTTTTGGCAAAAAGGCAGAAATTCACTTTATTTTGTGGCAAAAAGGCAGAAATTTCCATTAATTGGGGCAGAAAAGCAGAAACATTCCTAATTTAGGGGGCAATAATGCAGAAATTCCCCATATTTTGTGGCAAAAAGGCAGAAATTCCCCTTATTTGGAGATAAAATGCTGAAATTCCCCTTATTTTGGGCAAAAGGCAGAAATTCCCCTTATTTTGGGGCAAAATTGCAGAAATTTCACTTATTTTAGGGCAAAAAGTCAGAAATTTGCCTTATTTTGGGGCAAACCAGAAATTCCCCTAATTTTGGGGCCAAAAACAGAAATTCCCCTTATTGTGGGGTAAAATTGCAGAAATTTCAAATATTTCAGTGCAAAAAGGCAGAAATTCCACTTATTTTTAGGCAATAAGGCTAAAATTTACCGTATTTTGGAGCAAAATCTCAGAAATTCTCCTTATATTGGTGCAAAAATGCAGAAATTCCCTTTATTTTGGTGTAATAAGGCCGAAATTCCCTGTGTTTTGAAGCAAAATTGCACAAATTCATCTAATTTTGAGGGAAAATGCAGAAAATCAAATTATTTTGGGGCAAAAAGACAGAAATTCTCCTTATTTCAGAGCATAACGTCAGAAATTCCCCCTTTTTTTGGGGCAAAATTACAGAAATTTTCCTTATTTTGGCCAAAATTGCAGAAATTTCATTTATTTCAGGAAAAGAAGGTAGGAATTTCTCATATTTTGGGGCAAAATGGCAGAAATTTCTTTTATTTTGGTACAAAATTGCAGAAATTTTCTTTATTTTGGGGCAAAAATGCAGAAATTCTACTTATTTTGTGGCAAAAAGGCAGAAATTTCCCTTATTTTGTGGCAAAATTGCAGAAATTTCACTTATTTCAAGGCAAAATTCAAAAATTCCTTTTATTTTGGGGCAAAAGACAGAAATTCCGTTTATTTTTGGGTAAAAAGGCAGAAATTTCACTTATTTTGAGGTAAAAAGGCAGAAATTACTCTTATTTTGGGGCTAAAATAAAGAAATTTCCCTTTTTTGTGGCAAAATTGCAGAAATTTTTCTTATTTTGTGCAAAATTGCAGAAATTTCACTTATTTCAGGGAAAGAAGGCAGGAATTTCTTTTATTTTGGGGCAAAAAGGCAGAAATATCATTTATTTTGGTACAAAATTTCAGAAATTTTCTTTATTTTGGGACAAAAATGCAGAAATTTCCCTTATTTTGGGGCAAAATTGGAGAAATTTCTTTAATTTCAAGGAAAAATTCAAAAATTCCTTTTATTTTGGGGCAAAAAGACAGAAATTCCGTTTATTTTTGGGTAAAAAGGAAGAAATTTCACTTATTTTGAGGTAAAAAGGCAGAAATTACTCTTATTTTGGGGCTAAAATTAAATAATTTCCCTTTTTTTTGTGGCAAAAGGTATACATTCCCTTTATTTTCAGGCAAAAAAGCAGAAATTCCCCGTATTTTGAAGTAAAATTGCAGAAATTCCCCTAATTGTGAGGCAAAACGGCAGAAATTCCCTATATGTTGGGGCAAAAAGACAGAAATTCTCCTTATTTTGTGTCAAAACTCAGAAATTCCACTTATTTTGGGGTAAAATTCCAGAAATTTCCCTTATTTGAGGGCAAAAAGGCAGAAATTCCTAATATATTGTGGCAAAAATGCAGAAATTCCCCTTATTTTGAGGTAAAAAGGCTGAAATTACTCTTATTTGGGGGAAAAAAGGAAGAATTTTTCCTTATTTTGGGGCAAAATTGCAGAAATTTCACTTATTTCAGGGTAATAAGTCAGAAATTCCCCTTATTTTGGGGCAAAAAAGACAGAAATTTCCTATGTTTTTTGGTAAAAAAGACAGAAATTCCACTTATTTAGAGGCAAAAGGCAGAAGTTCCTCTTAATTTGGCGCAAAAATGAAGAAATTTCCCTTTTTTATGGCAAAAAGGTATGCATTCCCCTTATTTTCGGGCAAAAGTCAGAAATTCCCCTTATTTTGAAGCAAAATTGCAGAAATTTTCCTATTTTGGGGCAAAAGGCAGACATTCCCTTTATTTTGGGGCAAAAATCAGAAATTCCCCTTATTTTGGGGCAAAATTTCAGAAATTCCCTTTAATTTGGGGCAAAATTGCAGAAATTTATCTTGTTTTGGTGCAAAATTGCAGAAATTTCCCTTATTTTGGGAAAAATTGCAGAAATTTGACTTATTTTCAGTTAAAAAGGCTGAAATTTCCTTTATTTATGGTGAAAAAGTGAGAAATTCCCCTTATTTTGGGGCAAAATTGCAGAAATATTTCTTATTTTGGGACAAAAATGCAGAAATTTCTTATATTTTGGGGAAAAAAGGCAAAAATTCCCCTTATTTTGGAATAAAATTGCAGAAATTTCTCTTATTTGGGGGCAAAAAGGCAGATAATCCTTTTAATTTCGGGAAAAAAGGCAGAAATTCCCCGTATTTTGGAGCAAAATTGCAGAAATTCCCCTAATATTGGGGCAAAAATGCATAAATTCCCTTTATTTGAGGCGAAAGCAGAAGTTCATTTTATTTTCGGGAAAAAAGGCAGAAATTCCTTGTATTTTGAAGCAAAATTGCAGAAACTCCCCTAATTTTGGGGCCAAAAGTCTGAAATTCCCTTTATTTTGGGGCAAAAATACAGAAATTCTTCTTATTTCGCGGCAAAAATTCAGAAATTCCACTTATTTTGGGGCAAAATTGACGAACTTTCCCTTATTTTGGGGCAAAATTGCAGAATTTTCCCTTATGTTGGAGCAAAATTTTAGAAATTTTTTTTATTTTGGTACATAATTGCAGAAATTTTTCTTATATTGTGGCAAAAATGCTAAAATTCCCCATATTTTGGTGCAAAAAGGCTGAAATTCCCCTTATTTTGAGGTAAAATGCTGAAATTCCCCATATTTTGGGGCAAAAAGGCAGAAATTTCCCTCATTTTGGGGCAAAAAGGCACAAATTTTCCTTATTTTCGGGCAAAATTACAGAAATTTCATTTATTTCAAGGCAAAAAGTCAGAAATTCCTTTTATTTTGGGACAAAAAGCAGAAATTTCTTTTATTTTGGTACAAAGTTGAAGAAATTTTTCTTATTTTGGAACAAAAAGGCAGAAATTCCCCATATTTTGGGGTAAAAGGCAGAAATTCCCATTATTTTGAGGTAAAAAGGATGAAATTTCCCTTATTTTAGGGCAACAAGGCAAAAATTTCCTTTACTTTGTGGCAAAAAGGCAGAAATTCTTGTTAATTGGGGCAGAAAAGCAGAAATTTTCCTTATTTAAGGGCAATAGGGAAGAAATTCCACATATTTTGTGGCAAAAAGGCAGAAATTCCTCTTATTTGGGGGTAAAATGCTGAAATTCTTCTTATTTTGGGCAAAAAGGCAGAAATTCCCCTTATTTTGGGAAAAAATTGCAGAAATTTCACTTATTTCAGGGCATAAAGTCAGAAAATTGCCTTATTTTGGGGCAAAAAGCAGAAATTCCCCTAATTTTGGGGCCAAAAATAGAAATTCCCCTTCTTTTGGGGTAAAATTGCAGAAATTTCAAATATTTCAGGGCAAAAAGGCAGAAATTCCACATAATTTCGGGCAATAAGGCAGAAATTTTCTGTATTTTTGAGCAAAATCTCAGAAAATCCCCTTATATTGGTGCAAAAATGCAGAAATTCCCTGTATTTTGGTGGAATAAGGCAGAAATTCCCTGTATTTTGAAGCAATATTGCACAAATTCCCTTATTTTGAGGGAACATGCAGAAATTCACATTATTTTGGGGCAAAAAGACAGAAATTCTCCTTATTTTATGGCAAAAGTCAGAAATTCCCTTTATTTTGGAACAAAATTGCAAAATTTTCCTTTATTTTTTGGCAAAATTGCAGAAATTTTTCTTATTTTGGGCAAAATTGCAGAAATTTCACTTATTTCAGGGAAAGAAGGCAGGAATTTCTCTTATTTTTGGGCAAAAAGGCAGAAATTTCTTTTATTTTGGTACAAAATTGCAAAAATTTTCTTTATTTTGAGGCAAAAATGCAGAAATTCTTCATATTTTGGGGCAAAAAGGCAGAGATTCCCCTTATTATGAGGTAAAAAGGCTGAAATTCCTTTTATTTTGGGGCAAAAAGACAGAAATTCCTCTTATTTTGTGGCAAAAAAACAGAAATTTTCCTTATTTTGGGGCAAAATTGCAGAAATTTCCCTTATTTTCAGGCAAAATTTTAGAAATTTCTTTTATTTTGGTACAGAATTGCAGAAATTTTTCTTATTTTGTGCCAAAAAGGCAGAAATTCCCCATATTTTGGTGCAAAAATGCTGAAATTTCCCTTATTTTGAGGTAAAATGCTGAAATTCCCCATATTTTGGGGCAAAAAGGCAGAAATTCCCTACATTTTGGGGCAAAAATGCACAAATTTCCCTTATTTTCAGGCAAAATTGCAGAAATTTCATTTATTTCAGGGCTAAAAGTCAGAAATTCCTTTTATTTTGTGGCAAAAAGCAGAAATTTCTTTTATTTTGGTACGAAGTTGAAGAAATTTTACTTATTTTGGAACAATAAGGCAGAAATTCCCCATATTTTGGGGCAAAAAGCAGAAATTCCCCTTATTTTGAGATAAAAAGATTGAAATTCCCCTGATTTTAGGGCAAAAAGGCAAAAATTTCCTTTACTTTGTGACAGAAAGGAAGAAATTCTTGTTAATTGGGGTAGAAAGCAGAAAGTTTCCTTATTTGAAGGCAATAATGCAGTAATTCCCCATATTTTGTGGCAAAAAGGCAGAAATTCCCTTTATTTGGAGGTAAAATGGTGAAATTCCCCTTATTTTGGGCAAAAAGGCAGAAATTCCCCTTGTTTTGGGACTAAATTGCAGAAATTTCACTTATTTCAGGGAAAAAAGTCAGAAATTTGAATTATTTTGGGGCAAAAATCAGAAATTCTTTTAATTTTGAGGCTAAAAATAGAAATTTCCCTTATTTTGGGATAAAATTGCAGAAATCTCAAATATTTCAGGGCCAAAAGGCAGAAATTCCACTTAATTTCAGGCAATAAGGCAGAAATTTTCTGTATTTTGGAGCAAAATCTCAGAAATTCCCCTTATATTGGTGCAAAAATGCAGAAATTCCCTTTATTTTGGTGTAATAAAGCAGAAGTTTCCCTTGTTTTGAAGCAAAATTTTACAAATTCATCTAATTTTGAGGGAAAATGCAGAAAATCAAATTATTTTGGGGCAAAAAGACAGAAATTCTCCTTATTTCAGGGCATAACGTCAGAAATTCCTCTTATTTTGGGGCAAAATTGCAGAAATATCCCTTATTTTGTTGCAAAATTGCAGAAATTTTTCTTATTTTGGGCAAAATTGCAGAAATTTCAATTATTTCAGGGAAAGAACTTAGGAATTTCTCTTATTTTGGGGCAAAAGGGCAGAAATTTCTTTTATTTTGGTACAAAATTGCAGAAATTTTTTTTATTTTGGGGCAAAAATGCAGAAATTTTCCTGATTTTGTGGCAAAAAGGCAGAAATTTCTCTTATTTTGGGGCAAAATTGCAGAAATTTCACTTATTTCAAGGCAAAATTCAAAAATTCCTTTTATTTTGGGGCAACAAACAGAAATTCCGTTTATTTTTGGCTAAAAAGGCTGAAATTTCACTTATTTTGAGGTAAAAAGGCAGAAATTACTCTTATTTTGGGGCTAAAATGAAGAAATTTCCCTTTTTTGTGGCATAATTGCAGAAATTTTTCTTATTTTGGGCAAAATTGCAGAAATTTCACTTTTTTCAGGGAAAGAAGGCAGGAATTTCTCTTATTTTGGGGAAAAAAGGCAGAAATTTCTTTTATTTTGGTACAAAATTGCAGAAATTTTCTTTATTTTGGGGCAAAAATGCAGAAATTCCCCTTATTTTGTGGCAAAAAGGCAGAATTTACCCTTATTTTGGGGCAAAATTGCAGAAATTTCACTTATTTCAAGGCAAAATTCAAAAATTCCTTTTATTTTGGGCAAAAAGACAGAAATTCCCTTTATTTTTGGGTAAAGAGGCAGAAATTTCACTTATTTTGAGGTAAAAAGGCAGAAATTACTCTTATTTTGGGGCTAAAATGAAAATATTTCCTTTTTTTGTTGCAAAAGTTATACATTCCCCTTATTTTCAGGCAAAAAAGCAGAAATTCCCCGCATTTTGGAACAAAATTGCAGAAATTCCCCTAATTGTGAGGCAAAACGGCTGAAATTCTTTATATGTTGGGGCAAAAAGACAGAAATTCTCCTTATTTAGTGGCAAAACTCAGAAATTCCACTTATTTTGGGGCAAAATTCCAGAAATTTCCCTTATTTTAGTGCACAAAGGCAGAAATTCCTAATATATTGTGGCAAAAACGCAGAAATTCCCCTTATTTTGAGGTAAAAAGGCTGAAATACCTCTTATTTGGGAGCAAAAAGGAAGAATTTTTCTTTATTTTGGGGCAAAATTGCAGAAATTTCACTTATTTCAAGGTAATAAGTCAGAAATTCCCCTTATTTTGGGGCAAAAAAGACAGAAATTCCCTTTGTTTTGGCGTAAAAAAGAAAGAAATTCCACTTATTTAGAGGCAAAAGGCAAAAGTTCCTTTTAATTTGGCGCAAAAATGAAGAAATTTCCCTTTTTTATGGCAAAAAGATATGCATTTTCCTAATTTCCGGGAAAAAAGGCAGAAATTCCCCTTATTTTGAAGCAAAATTGCAGAAATTCCCCTAATTTTGGGGCAAAAGGCAGACATTCCCTATATTTTGTGGAAAAAATCAGAAATTCCCCTTATTTTGGGGCAAAATTGCAGAAATTTCCTTTAATTTGGGGCAAAATTGCAGAAATTTACCTTATTTTGGGGCAAAATTGCAGAAATTTCCCTTATTTGAAGCAAAATTGCAGAAATTTGACTTATTTTCAGGTAAAAAGGCTGAAATTTCCTTTATTTTTGGGCAAAAAGTGAGAAATTCCTTTTATTTTGGTGCAAAATTGCAGAAATGTTTCTTATTTTGGGGCAAAAAGGCAGAAATTCCTTATATTTTGGGTCAAAAAGGCAGAAATTCCCCTTATTTTGGGATAAAATTGCAGAAATTTCCCTTATTTGGGGGCAAAAAGGCAGAAAATCCTTTTAATTTCAGGCAAAAAGGCAGAAATTCCCCGTATTTTGGAGCAAAATTGCAGAAATTCCCCTAATATCGGGGCAAAAATGCAGAAATTCCCTTTATTTGGGGCAAAAGCAGAAGTTCCCCTTATTTTTGGGAAAAGAGGCAGAAATTCCTTGTATTTTGAAGCAAAATTGCAGAAACTCCCCTAATTTTGGGGCAAAAAGGCAGAAATTCCCTTTATTTTGGAACAAAAATACAGAAATTCTCCTTATTTTGCGGCAAAAAGTCAGAAATTCCCCTTATTTTGGGGCAAAATTGAAGAACTTTCCCTTATTTGGGGCAAAATTGTAGAAATTTCCCTTATTTTGGGGCAAAATTTTAGAAATTTTTTTTATTTTGGTACAGAATTGCAGAAATTTTTTTTTATATTGTGGCAAAAAGGCTAAAATTCCCCATATTTTGGTGCAAAAAAACTGAAATTCCCCTTATTTTGAGGTTAAAGGCTGAAATTCCCCATATTTTGGGACTAAAAGTCAGAAATTTCCCTCATTTTGGGGCAAAAAGGCACAAATTTTACTTATTTTCGGGCAAAATTGCAGAAATTTTATTTATTTCAGGGCAAAAAGTCAGAAATTCCTTTTATTTTGGGACAAAAAGCAGAAATTTCTTTTATTTTGGTACAAAGTTGAAGAAATTTTTCTTATTTTGGAACAAAAAGGCAGAAATTCCCCATATTTTGGAGTAAAAAGTAGAAATTCCTCTTATTTTGAGGTAAAAATGATGAAATTCCCCTTATTTTAGGGCAAAAAGGCAAAAATTTCCTTTACTTTGTGGCAAAAAGGCAGAAATTCTTGTTAATTGGGGCACAAAAGCAGAAATTTTCCTTATTTGAAGGCAATAAGGCAGTAATTTCACATATTTTGTGGCAAAAAGGCAGAAATTCCCCTTATTTGGAGGTAAAATGCTGAAATTCTCTTTATTTTGGGCAAAAAGGCAGAAATTCCCCTTATTTTGGGACAAAATTGCAGAAATTTCACTTATTTCAGGGCAAAAAGTCAGAAATTTGCCTTATTTTGGGGCAAAAAGCAGAAATTCCCCTAATTTTGGGGCTAAAAATAGAAATTTCCCTTATTTAGGGGTAAAATTGGAGAAATTTCAAATATTTCAGGGCAAAAAGGCAGAAATTCCACTTAATTTCGGGCAATAAGGCAGAAATTTTCTGTATTTTGGAACAAAATCTCAGGAAATCTCCTTATATTGGTGCAAAAATGCAGAAATTCCCTTTATTTTGGTGCAATAAGACAGAAATTCCCCGTATTTTGAAGCAAAATTGCACAAATTCCCCTAATTTTGAGGGAAAATGCAGAAATTCACATAATTTTGGGGCAAAATTGCAAAAATTTCCCTTATTTTGTGGCAAAATTGCAGAAATTTTTCTTATTTTGGGCAAAATTGCAGAAATTTCACTTATTTCAGGGAAAGAAGGCAGGAATTTTTCTTATTTTGGGGTAAAAAGGCAGAAATTTCATTTATTTTGGTACAAAATTGCAAAAATTTTCTTTATTTTGAGGCAAAAATGCAGAAATTCCCCATATTTTGGGGCAAAAATGCAGAGATTCCCCTTATTATGAGGTAAAAAGGCTGAAATTCCTTTTATTTTGGGGCAAAAAGACAGAAATTCCCCTTATTTTGTGGCAAAAAGGCAGAAGTTTCCCTTATTTTGGGGCAAAAATCCAGAAATTTCCCTTATTTTGGGGCAAAATTGCAGAAATTTCCCTTATTTTCGGGCAAAATTTTAGAAATTTCTTTTATTTTGGTACAGAATTGCAGAAATTTTTCTTATTTTGTGGCAAAAAGGCAGAAATTCCCCATATTTTGGTGCAAAAAGGTTGAAATTCCTCTTTTTGAGGGAAAATGCTGAAATTCCCCATATTTTGGGGCAAAAAGGCAGAAATTCCCTACATTTTGGGGCAAAAAGTCACAAATTTCTCTTATTTTCGGGCAAAATTGCAGAAATTTCAATTATTTAAGGGCAAAAAGTCAGAAATTCTTTTTATTTTGGGGCAAAAAGCAGAAATTTCTTTTATTTTGGTACATAGGTGAAGAAATTTTTCTTATTTTAGAACAAAAAGGCAGAAATTCCCCATATTTTGGGGCAAAAGGCAGAAATTCCCCTTATTTTGAGGTAAAAAGGCTGAAATTCTCCTTATTTTGTGGCAAAAAGGCAGAAATTCCCTTTATTTTGTGGCAAAAATGTAGAAATTCCCATTAATTTGGGCAGAAAAGCAGAAACTTTCCTTATTTGGGGGCTATAATGCAGAAATTCCCCATATTTTGTGGCAAAAAAGCAGAAATTCCCCTTAATTGAAGGTAAAATGCTGAAATTCCCCTTATTTTGGGCAAAAGGCAGAAATTCCCCTTATTTTGGTGCAAAATTGCAGAAATTTCACTTATTTTAGGGAAAAAAGTCAGAAATTTGCCTTATTTTGTGGCAAAAAGCAGAAATTCCCCTAATTTTGGGGCTAAAAACAGAAATTACCCTTATTATAGGGTAAAATTGCAGAAATTTCAAATATTTCAGTGCAAAAAGGCAGAAATTCCACTTAATTTTCGGCAATAAACAACAAATTTCCTGTATTTTGGAGCAAAATCTCAGAAATTTCCCTTATATTGGTGCAAAAATGCAGAAATTCCTTTTATTTTGGTGTAATAAGGCAGAAATTCCCCGTGTTTTGAAGCAAAATTGCACAAATTCATCTAATTTTGAGGGAAAATGCAGAAATTCAAATTATTTTGGGGCAAGAAGACAGAAATTCTCCTTATTTCAGGGCATAACGTCAGAAATTCCCCTTATTTTGGGGCAAAATTGCAGAAATATCCCTTATTTTGGGCAAAATTGCAGAAATTTCAATTATTTCAGGGAAAGAACTTAGGAATTTCTCTTATTTTGGGGCAAAAGGGCAGAAATTTCTTTTATTTTGGTACAAAATTGCAGAAATTTTCTTTATTTTGGGGCAAAAATGCAGAAATTCCCCTGATTTTGTGGCAAAAAGGCAGAAATTTCTTTTATTTTGGGGCAAAATTGCAGAAATTTCACTTATTTCAAGGCAAAATTCAAAAATTCCTTTTATTTTGGGGCAAAAAACAGAAATTCCGTTTATTTTTGGGTAAAAAGGCTGAAATTTCACTTATTTTGAGGTAAAAAGGCAGAAATTACTCTTATTTTGGGGCTAAAATGAAGAAATTTCCCTTTTTTGTGGCAAAATTGCAGAAATTTTTCTTATTTTGGGCAAAATTGCAGAAATTTCACTTTTTTCAGGGAAAGAAGGCAGGAATTTCTCTTATTTTGGAGCAAAAAGGCAGAAATTTCTTTTATTTTGGTACAAAATTGCAGAAATTTTCTTTATTTTGGGGCAAAAATGCAGAAATTCCCCTTATTTTGTGGCAAAAAGGCCGAATTTACCCTTATTTTGGAGCAAAATTGCAGAAATTTCACTTATTTCAAGGCAAAATTCAAAAATTCCTCTTATTTTGGGGCAAAAAGACAGAAATTCCCTTTATTTTTGGGTAAAAAGGCAGAAATTTCACTTATTTTGAGGTAAAAAGGCAGAAATTACTCTTATTTTGGGGCTAAAATGAAAAAATTTCCTTTTTTTGTTGCAAAAGTTATACATTCCCCTTATTTTCAGGCAAAAAAGCAGAAATTCCCCGCATTTTTGAACAAAATTGCAGAAATTCCCCTAATTGTGAGTAAAAACGGCTGAAATTCCCTATATGTTGGGGCAAAAAGACAGAAATTCTCCTTATTTTGTGGCAAAACTCAGAAATTCCACTTATTTTGGGGCAAAATTCCAGAAATTTTCCTTATTTTAGGGCACAAAGGCAGAAATTCCTAATATATTGTGGCAAAAACGCAGAAATTCCCCTTATTTTGAGGTAAAAAGGCTGTAATACCTCTTATTTGGGAGCAAAAAGGAAGAATTTTTCTTTATTTTGGGGCAAAATTGCAGAAATTTCACTTATTTCAGGGTAATAAGTCAGAAATTCCTCTTATTTTGGGGCAAAAAAATACAGAAATTCCCTTTGTTTTGGCGTAAAAAAGAAAGAAATTCCACTTATTTAGAGGCAAAAGGCAGAAGTTCCTTTTAATTTGGCGCAAAAATGAAGAAATTTCCCTTTTTTTATGGCAAAAAGATATGCATTTTCCTAATTTCCGGAAAAAAGGCAGAAATTCCCCTTATTTTGAAGCAAAATTGTAGAAATTCCCCTAATTTTGGGGCAAAAGGCAGACATTCCCTATATTTTGTAGCAAAAATCAGAAATTTACCTTATTTTGGGGCAAAATTGCAGAAATTTCCCTTATTTGAAGCAAAATTGCAGAAATTTGACTTATTTTCAGGTAAAAAGGCTGAAATTTCCTTTATTTTTGGGCAAAAAGTGAGAAATTCCTTTTATTTTGGGGCAAAATTGCAGAAATGTTTCTTCTTTTGGGGCAAAAAGGCAGAAATTCCTTATATTTTGGGTCAAAAAGGCAGAAATTCCCCTTATTTTGGGATAAAATTGCAGAAATTTCCCTTATTTGGGGGCAAAAAGGCAGAAAATCCTTTTAATTTCAGGCAAAAAGGCAGAAATTCCCCGTATTTTGGAGCAAAATTGCAGAAATTCCCCTAATATCGGGGCAAAAATGCAGAAATTCCCTTTATTTGGGGCAAAAGCAGAAGTTCCCCTTATTTTTGGGAAAAGAGGCAGAAATTCCTTGTATTTTGAAGCAAAATTGCAGAAACTCCCCTAATTTTGGGGCAAAAAGGCAGAAATTCCCTTTATTTTGGGGCAAAAATACAGAAATTCTCCTTATTTTGCGGCAAAAAGTCAGAAATTCCTCTTATTTTGGGGCAAAATTGAAGAACTTTCCCTTATTTGGGGCAAAATTGTAGAAATTTCCCTTATTTTGGGGCAAAATTTTAGAAATTTCTTTTATTTTGGTACAGAATTGCAGAAATTTTTTTTTATATTGTGGCAAAAAGGCTAAAATTCCCCATATTTTGGTGCAAAAAACTGAAATTCCCCTTATTTTGAGGTTAAAGGCTGAAATTCCCCATATTTTTGGACTAAAAGTCAGAAATTTCCCTTATTTTGGGGCAAAAAGGCACAAATTTTACTTATTTTCGGGCAAAATTGCAGAAATTTCATTTATTTCAGGGCAAAAAGTCAGAAATTCCTTTTATTTTGGGACAAAAAGCAGAAATTTCTTTTATTTTGGTACAAAGTTGAAGAAATTTTTCTTATTTTGGAACAAAAAGGCAGAAATTCCCCATATTTTGGAGTAAAAGGTAGAAATTCCTCTTATTTTGAGGTAAAAATGATGAAATTCCCCTTATTTTAGGGCAAAAAGGCAAAAATTTCCTTTACTTTGTGGCAAAAAGGCAGAAATTCTTGTTAATTGGGGCACAAAAGCAGAAATTTTCCTTATTTGAAGGCAATAAGGCAGTAATTTCACATATTTTGTGGCAAAAAGGCAGAAATTCCCCTTATTTGGATGTAAAATGCTGAAATTCTCTTTATTTTGGGCAAAAAGGCAGAAATTCCCCTTATTTTGGGACAAAATTGCAGAAATTTCACTTATTTCAGGGCAAAAAGTCAGAAATTTGCCTTATTTTGGGGCAAAAAGCAGAAATTCCCCTAATTTTGGGGCTAAAAATAGAAATTTCCCTTATTTTGGGGTAAAATTGGAGAAATTTCAAATATTTCAGGGCAAAAAGGCAGAAATTCCACTTAATTTCGGGCAATAAGGCAGAAATTTTCTGTATTTTGGAACAAAATCTCAGGAAATCTCCTTATATTGGTGCAAAAATGCAGAAATTCCCTTTATTTTGGCGCAATAAGACAGAAATTCCCCGTATTTTGAAGCAAAATTGCACAAATTCCCCTAATTTTGAGGGAAAATGCAGAAATTCACATAATTTTGGGGCAAAAAGACAGAAATTCTCCTTATTTCACGGCAAAAAGTCAGAAATTCCCCTTATTTTGGGGCAAAATTGCAAAAATTTCCCTTATTTTGTGGCAAAATTGCAGAAATTTTTCTTATTTTGGGCAAAATTGCAGAAATTTCACCTTTTTCAGGGAAAGAAGGCAGGAATTTTTCTTATTTTGGGGTAAAAAGGCAGAAATTTCATTTATTTTGGTACAAAATTGCAAAAATTTTCTTTATTTTGAGGCAAAAATGCAGAAATTCCCCATATTTTGGGGCAAAAAGGCAGAGATTCCCCTTATTATGAGGTAAAAAGGCTGAAATTACTTTTATTTTGGGGCAAAAAGAGAGAAATTCCCCTTATTTTGTGGCAAAAAGGCAGAAGTTTCCCTTATTTTGGGGCAAAAATCCAGAAATTTCCCTTATTTTGGGGCAAAATTGCAGAAATTTCCCTTATTTTCGGGCAAAATTTTAGAAATTTCTTTTATTTTGGTACAGAATTGCAGAAATTTTTCTTATTTTGTGGCAAAAGGCAGAAATTCCCCATATTTTGGTGCAAAAAGGCTGAAATTCCTCTTTTTGAGGTAAAATGCTGAAATTCCCCATATTTTGGGGCAAAAAGGCAGAAATTCCCTACATTTTGGGGCAAAAAGTCACAAATTTCCCTTATTTTCGGGCAAAATTGCAGAAATTTCAATTATTTCAGGGCAAAAAGTCAGAAATTCTTTTTATTTTGGGGCAAAAAGCAGAAATTTCTTTTATTTTGGTACAAAGGTGAAGAAATTTTTCTTATTTTAGAACAAAAAGGCAGAAATTCCCCATATTTTGGGGCAAAAGGCAGAAATTCCTCTTATTTTGAGGTAAAAAGGCTGAAATTCTCCTTATTTTGTGGCAAAAAGGCAGAAATTCCCTTTATTTTGTGGCAAAAAGGTAGAAATTCCCATTAATTTGGGCAGAAAAGAAGAAACTTTCCTTATTTGGGGGCTATAATGCAGAAATTCCCCATATTTTGTGGCAAAAAAGCAGAAATTCCCCTTAATTGAAGGTAAAATGCTGAAATTCCCCTTATTTTGGGCAAAAGGCAGAAATTCCCCTTATTTTGGGGCAAAATTGCAGAAATTTCAATTATTTTAGGGAAAAAAGTCAGAAATTTGCCTTATTTTGTGGCAAAAAGCAGAAATTCCCCTAATTTTGGGGCCAAACACAGAAATTACCCTTATTTTAGGGTAAAATTGCAGAAATTTCAAATATTTCAGTGCAAAAAGGCAGAAATTCCACTTAATTTTCGGCAATAAGGCACAAATTTCCTGTATTTTGGAGCAAAATCTCAGAAATTCCTTTTATATTGGTGCAAAAATGCAGAAATTCCTTTTATTTTGGTGTAATAAGTCAGAAATTCCCCGTGTTTTGAAGCAAAATTGCACAAATTCATCTAATTTTGAGGGAAAATGCAGAAATTCAAATTATTTTGGGGCAAAAAGACAGAAATTCTCCTTATTTCAGGGCATAACGTCAGAAATTCCCCTTATTTTGGGGCAAAATTGCAGAAATTTCCCTTATTTTGTGGCAAAATTGCAGACATTTTTCTTATTTTGGGCAAAATTGCAGAAATTTCACTTATTTCAGGGAAAGAAGGCAGGAATTTCTCGTTTTTTGTGGCAAAAGGGCAGAAATTTCTTTTTTTTTTCGTACAAAATTCCAGAAATTTTCTTTATTTTGGGGCAAAAATGCAGAAATTCCCCTTATTTTGTGGCAAAAAGGCAGAAATTTCTCTTATTTTGGGGCAAAATTGCAGAAATTACTCTTATTTTGGGGCTAAAATGAAGAAATTTACCTTTTTTGTGGCAAAATTGCAAAAATTTTTCTTATTTTGAGCAAAATCGCAGAAATTTCACTTATTTCAGGGAAAGAAGGAAGGAATTTCTCTTATTTTGGGGCAAAAAGGCAGAAATTTCTTTTATTTTGGTACAACATTGCAGAAATTTTCTTTATTTTGGGGCAAAAATGCAGAAATTCCCCTTATTTTGTGGCAAAAAGGCAGAAATTTCCCTTATTTTGGGGCAAAATTTCAGAAATTTTTCTTATTTTGGGCAAAATTGCAGAAAATTCACTTATTTCAGGGAAAGAAGGCAGGAATTTCTCTTATTTTGGGGCAAAAAGGCAGAAATTTCTTTTATTTTGGTACAAAATTGCAAAAATTTTCTTATTTTGAGGCAAAAATGCAGAAATTCCCTATATTTAGGGGCAAAAAAAGCAGAGATTCCCCTTATTATGAGGTAAAAAGGCTGAAATTCCTTTTATTTTGGGGCAAAAAGACAGAAATTCCCCTTATTTTGTGGCAAAAAGGAAGAAATTTCCCGTATTTTGGGGCAAAATTGCAGAAATTTCCTTTATTTTCGGGCAAAATTTTAGAAATTTCTTTTATTTTGGTACAGAATTGCAGAAATTTTTCTTATTTTGTGGCAAAAAGTCAGAAATTCCCCATATTTTGGTGCAAAAAGGCTGAAATTCCCCTTATTTTGAGGTAAAATGATGAAATTCCCCATATTTTGGGGCAAAAAGGCAGAAATTCCCTACATTTTGTGGCAAAAAAGCACAAATTTCCCTTTTTTTGGGCAAAATTGCAGAAATTTCATTTATTTCAGGGCAAAAAGTCAGAAATTCCTTTTATTTTGGGGCAAAAAGCAGAAATTTCTTTTATTTTGGTACAAAGGTGAAGAAATTTTTCTTATTTTGGAACAAAAAGGCAGAAATTCCCTATATTTTGGGGCAAAAGGCAGAAATTCCCCTTATTTTGAGATAAAAAGGCTGAAATTCTCCTTATTTTGGGGCAAAAAGGCAGAAATTCCCTTTATTTTGTGGCAAAAAGGCAGAAATTCCCATTAATTGGGGCAGAAAAGCAGAAAATTTCCTTATTTGGGGGCAATAATGCAGAAATTCCCCATATTTTGTGGCAAAAAGGCAGAAATTCTTCTTATTTGGAGGTAAAATGCTGAAATTCCCCTTATTTTGGGCAAAAGGCAGAAATTCCTTTAATTTTAAGGCAAAATTGCAGAAATTTCACTTATTTTAGGGAAAAAAGTCAGAAATTTGCCTTATTTTGTGGCAAAAAGCAGAAATTCCCCTAATTTTGGGGCCAAACACAGAAATTACCCTTATTTTAGGGTAAAATTGCAGAAATTTCAAATATTTCAGTGCAAAAAGGCAGAAATTCCACTTAATTTTCGGCAATAAGGCACAAATTTCCTGTATTTTGGAGCAAAATCTCAGAAATTCCCCTTATATTGGTGCAAAAATGCAGAAATTCCTTTTATTTTGGTGTAATAAGTCAGAAATTCCCCGTGTTTTGAAGCAAAATTGCACAAATTCATCTAATTTTGAGGGAAAATGCAGAAATTCAAATTATTTTGGGGCAAGAAGACAGAAATTCTCCTTATTTCAGGGCATAACGTCAGAAATTCCCCTTATTTTGGGGCAAAATTGCAGAAATATCCCTTATTTTGTTGCAAAATTGCAGAAATTTTTCTTATTTTGGGCAAAATTGCAGAAATTTCAATTATTTCAGGGAAAGAACTTAGGAATTTCTCTTATTTTGGGGCAAAAGGGCAGAAATTTCTTTTATTTTGGTACAAAATTGCAGAAATTTTCTTTATTTTGGGGCAAAAATGCAGAAATTCCCCTGATTTTGTGGCAAAAAGGCAGAAATTTCTTTTATTTTGGGGCAAAATTGCAGAAATTTCACTTATTTCAAGGCAAAATTCAAAAATTCCTTTTATTTTGGGGCAAAAAACAGAAATTCCGTTTATTTTTGGGTAAAAAGGCTGAAATTTCACTTATTTTGAGGTAAAAAGGCAGAAATTACTCTTATTTTGGGGCTAAAATGAAGAAATTTCCCTTTTTTGTGGCAAAATTGCAGAAATTTTTCTTATTTTGGGCAAAATTGCAGAAATTTCACTTTTTTCAGGGAAAGAAGGCAGGAATTTCTCTTATTTTGGGGCAAAAAGGCAGAAATTTCTTTTATTTTGGTACAAAATTGCAGAAATTTTCTTTATTTTGGGGCAAAAATGCAGAAATTCCCCTTATTTTGTGGCAAAAAGGCCGAATTTACCCTTATTTTGGAGCAAAATTGCAGAAATTTCACTTATTTCAAGGCAAAATTCAAAAATTCCTTTTATTTTGGGGCAAAAAGACAGAAATTCCTTTTATTTTTGGGTAAAAAGGCAGAAATTTCACTTATTTTGAGGTAAAAAGGCAAAATTACTCTTATTTTGGGGCTAAAATGAAAAAATTTCCTTTTTTTGTTGCAAAAGTTATACATTCCCCTTATTTTCAGGCAAAAAAGCAGAAATTCCCCGCATTTTGGAACAAAATTGCAGAAATTCCCCTAATTGTGAGGCAAAACGGCTGAAATTCCCTATATGTTGGGGTAAAAAGATAGAAATTCTCCTTATTTTGTGGCAAAACTCAGAAATTCCACTTATTTTGGGGCAAAATTCCAGAAATTTCCCGTATTTTAGTGCACAAAGGCAGAAATTCCTAATATATTGTGGCAAAAACGCAGAAATTCCCCTTATTTTGAGGTAAAAAGGCTGAAATACCTCTTATTTGGGAGCAAAAAGGAAGAATTTTTCTTTATTTTGGGGCAAAATTGCAGAAATTTCACTTATTTCAGGGTAATAAGTCAGAAATTCCCCTTATTTTGGGGCAAAAAAGACAGAAATTCCCTTTGTTTTGGCGTAAAAAAGAAAGAAATTCCACTTATTTAGAGGCAAAAGGCAGAAGTTCCTTTTAATTTGGCGCAAAAATGAAGAAATTTCCCTTTTTTATGGCAAAAAGATATGCATTTTCCTAATTTCCGGGAAAAAAGGCAGAAATTCCCCTTATTTTGAAGCAAAATTGCAGAAATTCCCCTAATTTTGGGGCAAAAGGCAGACATTCCCTATATTTTGTGCAAAAATCAGAAATTCCCCTTATTTTGGGGCAAAATTGCAGAAATTTCCTTTAATTTGGGGCAAAATTGCAGAAATTTACCTTATTTTGGGGCAAAATTGCAGAAATTTCCCTTATTTGAAGCAAAATTGCAGAAATTTGACTTATTTTCAGGTAAAAAGGCTGAAATTTCCTTTATTTTTGGGCAAAAAGTGAGAAATTCCTTTTATTTTGGGGCAAAATTGCAGATATGTTTCTTATTTTGGGGCAAAAAGGCAGAAATTCCTTATATTTTGGGTCAAAAAGGCAGAAATTCCCCTTATTTTGGGATAAAATTGCAGAAATTTCCCTTATTTGGGGGCAAAAAGGCAGAAAATCCTTTTAATTTCGGGCAAAAAGGCAGAAATTCCCCGTATTTTGGAGCAAAATTGCAGAAATTCCCCTAATATCGGGGCAAAAATGCAGAAATTCCCTTTATTTGGGGCAAAAGCAGAAGTTCCCCTTATTTTTGGGAAAAGAGGCAGAAATTCCTTGTATTTTGAAGCAAAATTGCAGAAACTCCCCTAATTTTGGGGCAAAAAGGCAGAAATTCCCTTTATTTTGGGGCAAAAATACAGAAATTCTCCTTATTTTGCGGCAAAAAGTCAGAAATTCCCCTTATTTTGGGGCAAAATTGAAGAACTTTCCCTTATTTGTGGCGAAATTGTAGAAATTTCCCTTATTTTGGGGCAAAATTTTAGAAATTTCTTTTATTTTGGTACAGAATTGCAGAAATTTTTTTTTATATTGTGGCAAAAAGGCTAAAATTCCCCATATTTTGGTGCAAAAAAACTGAAATTCCCCTTATTTTGAGGTTAAAGGCTGAAATTCCCCATATTTTGGGACTAAAGGGCAGAAATTTCCCTCATTTTGGGGCAAAAAGGCACAAATTTTACTTATTTTCGGGCAAAATTGCAGAAATTTCATTTATTTCAGTGCAAAAAGTCAGAAATTCCTTTTATTTTGGGACAAAAAGCAGAAATTTCTTTTATTTTGGAACAAAAAGGCAGAAATTCCCCATATTTTGGAGTAAAAGGTAGAAATTCCTCTTATTTTGAGGTAAAAATGATGAAATTCCCCTTATTTTAGGGCAAAAAGGCAAAAATTTCCTTTACTTTGTGGCAAAAAGGCAGAAATTCTTGTTAATTGGGGCACAAAAGCAGAAATTTTCCTTATTTGAAGGCAATAAGGCAGTAATTTCACATATTTTGTGGCAAAAAGGCAGAAATTCCGCTTATTTGGAGGTAAAATGCTGAAATTCTCTTTATTTTGGGCAAAAAGGCAGAAATTCCCCTTATTTTGGGACAAAATTGCAGAAATTTCACTTATTTCAGTGCAAAAAGTCAGAAATTTGCCTTATTTTGGGGCAAAAAGCAGAAATTCCCCTAATTTTGGGGCTAAAAATAGAAATTTCCCTTATTTTGGGGTAAAATTGGAGAAATTTCAAATATTTCAGGGCAAAAAGGCAGAAATTCCACTTAATTTCGGGCAATAAGGCAGAAATTTTCTGTATTTTGGAACAAAATCTCAGGAAATCCCCTTATATTGGTGCAAAAATGCAGAAATTCCCTTTATTTTGGTGCAATAAGACAGAAATTCCCCGTATTTTGAAGCAAAATTGCACAAATTCCCCTAATTTTGAGGGAAAATGCAGAAATTCACATAATTTTGGGGCAAAAAGACAGAAATTCTCTTTATTTCACGGCAAAAAGTCAGAAATTCCCCTTATTTTGGGGCAAAATTGCAAAAATTTCCCTTATTTTGTGGCAAAATTGCAGAAATTTTTCTTATTTTGGGCAAAATTGCAGAAATTTCACTTATTTCAGGGAAAGAAGGCAGGAATTTTTCTTATTTTGGGGTAAAAAGGCAGAAATTTCATTTATTTTGGTACAAAATTGCAAAAATTTTCTTTATTTTGAGGCAAAAATGCAGAAATTCCCCATATTTTGGGGCAAAAAGGCAGAGATTCCCCTTATTATGAGGTAAAAAGGCTGAAATTCCTTTTATTTTGGGGCAAAAAGACAGAAATTCCCCTTATTTTGTGGCAAAAAGGCAGAGATTCCCCTTATTTTGGGGCAAAAATCCAGAAATTTCCCTTATTTTGGGGCAAAATTGCAGAAATTTCCCTTATTTTCGGGCAAAATTTTAGAAATTTCTTTTATTTTGGTACAGAATTGCAGAAATTTTTCTTATTTTGTGGCAAAAAGGCAGAAATTCCCCATATTTTGGTGCAAAAAGGCTGAAATTCCTCTTTTTGAGGGAAAATGCTGAAATTCCCCATATTTTGGGGCAAAAAGGCAGAAATTCCCTACATTTTGGGGCAAAAAGTCACAAATTTCTCTTATTTTCGGGCAAAATTGCAGAAATTTCAATTATTTCAGGGCAAAAAGTCAGAAATTCTTTTTATTTTGGGGCAAAAAGCAGAAATTTCTTTTATTTTGGTACAAAGGTGAAGAAATTTTTCTTATTTTAGAACAAAAAGGCAGAAATTCCCCATATTTTGGGGCAAAAGGCAGAAATTCCCCTTATTTTGAGGTAAAAAGGCTGAAATTCTCCTTATTTTGTGGCAAAAAGGCAGAAATTCCCTTTATTTTGTGGCAAAAAGGTAGAAATTCCCATTAATTTGGGCAGAAAAGCAGAAACTTTCCTTATTTGGGGGCTATAATGCAGAAATTCCCCATATTTTGTGGCAAAAAAGCAGAAATTCCCCTTAATTGAAGGTAAAATGCTGAAATTCCCCTTATTTTGGGCAAAAGGCAGAAATTCCCCTTATTTTGGGGCAAAATTGCAGAAATTTCACTTATTTTAGGGAAAAAAGTCAGAAATTTGCCTTATTTTGTGGCAAAAAGCAGAAATTCCCCTAATTTTGGGGCCAAAAACAGAAATTACCCTTATTATAGGGTAAAATTGCAGAAATTTCAAATATTTCAGTGCAAAAAGGCAGAAATTCCACTTAATTTTCGGCAATAAGGCACAAATTTCCTGTATTTTGGAGCAAAATCTCAGAAATTCCCCTTATATTGGTGCAAAAATGCAGAAATTCCTTTTATTTTGGTGTAATAAGTCAGAAATTCCCCGTGTTTTGAAGCAAAATTGCACAAATTCATCTAATTTTGAGGGAAAATGCAGAAATTCAAATTATTTTGGGGCAAGAAGACAGAAATTCTCCTTATTTCAGGGCATAACGTCAGAAATTCCCCTTATTTTGGGGCAAAATTGCAGAAATATCCCTTATTTTGTTGCAAAATTGCAGAAATTTTTCTTATTTTGGGCAAAATTGCAGAAATTTCAATTATTTCAGGGAAAGAACTTAGGAATTTCTCTTATTTTGGGGCAAAAGGGCAGAAATTTCTTTTATTTTGGTACAAAATTGCAGAAATTTTCTTTATTTTGGGGCAAAAATGCAGAAATTCCCCTGATTTTGTGGCAAAAAGGCAGAAATTTCTTTTATTTTGGGGCAAAATTGCAGAAATTTCACTTATTTCAAGGCAAAATTCAAAAATTCCTTTTATTTTGGGGCAAAAAACAGAAATTCCGTTTATTTTTGGGTAAAAAGGCTGAAATTTCACTTATTTTGAGGTAAAAAGGCAGAAATTACTCTTATTTTGGGGCTAAAATGAAGAAATTTCCCTTTTTTGTGGCAAAATTGCAGAAATTTTTCTTATTTTGGGCAAAATTGCAGAAATTTCACTTTTTTCAGGGAAAGAAGGCAGGAATTTCTCTTATTTTGGGGCAAAAAGGCAGAAATTTCTTTTATTTTGGTACAAAATTGCAGAAATTTTCTTTATTTTGGGGCAAAAATGCAGAAATTCCCCTTATTTTGTGGCAAAAAGGCCGAATTTACCCTTATTTTGGAGCAAAATTGCAGAAATTTCACTTATTTCAAGGCAAAATTCAAAAATTCCTTTTATTTTGGGGCAAAAAGACAGAAATTCCCTTTATTTTTGGGTAAAAAGGCAGAAATTTCACTTATTTTGAGGTAAAAAGGCAGAAATTACTCTTATTTTGGGGCTAAAATGAAAAAATTTCATTTTTGTTGCAAAAGTTATACATTCCCCTTATTTTCAGGCAAAAAAGCAGAAATTCCCCGCATTTTGGAACAAAATTGCAGAAATTCCCCTAATTGTGAGGCAAAACTGCTGAAATTCCCTATATGTTGGGGCAAAAAGACAGAAATTCTCCTTATTTTGTGGCAAAACTCAGAAATTCCACTTATTTTGGGGCAAAATTCCAGAAATTTTCCTTATTTTAGGGCACAAAGGCAGAAATTCCTAATATATTGTGGCAAAAACGCAGAAATTCCCCTTATTTTGAGGTAAAAAGGCTGTAATACCTCTTATTTGGGAGCAAAAAGGAAGAATTTTTCTTTATTTTGGGGCAAAATTGCAGAAATTTCACTTATTTCAGGGTAATAAGTCAGAAATTCCCCTTATTTTGGGGCAAAAAATACAGAAATTCCCTTTGTTTTGGCGTAAAAAAGAAAGAAATTCCACTTATTTAGAGGCAAAAGGCAGAAGTTCCTTTTAATTTGGCGCAAAAATGAAGAAATTTCCCTTTTTTTATGGCAAAAAGATATGCATTTTCCTAATTTCCGGAAAAAAGGCAGAAATTCCCCTTATTTTGAAGCAAAATTGTAGAAATTCCCCTAATTTTGGGGCAAAAGGCAGACATTCCCTATATTTTGTGGCAAAAATCAGAAATTTACCTTATTTTGGGGCAAAATTGCAGAAATTTCCCTTATTTGAAGCAAAATTGCAGAAATTTGACTTATTTTCAGGTAAAAAGGCTGAAATTTCCTTTATTTTTGGGCAAAAAGTGAGAAATTCCTTTTATTTTGGGGCAAAATTGCAGAAATGTTTCTTCTTTTGGGGCAAAAAGGCAGAAATTCCTTATATTTTGGGTCAAAAAGGCAGAAATTCCCCTTATTTTGGGATAAAATTGCAGAAATTTCCCTTATTTGGGGGCAAAAAGGCAGAAAATCCTTTTAATTTCGGGCAAAAAGGCAGAAATTCCCCGTATTTTGGAGCAAAATTGCAGAAAGTCCCCTAATATCGGGGCAAAAATGCAGAAATTCCCTTTTTTTGGGGCAAAAGCAGAAGTTCCCCATATTTTTGGGAAAAGAGGCAGAAATTCCTTGTATTTTGAAGCAAAATTGCAGAAACTCCCCTAATTTTGGGGTAAAAAGGCAGAAATTCCCTTTATTTTGGGGCAAAAATACAGAAATTCTCCTTATTTTGCGGCAAAAATTCAGAAATTCCCCTTATTTTGGGGCAAAATTGAAGAACTTTCCCTTATTTGGGGCAAAATTGTAGAAATTTCCCTTATTTTGGGGCAAAATTTTAGAAATTTCTTTTATTTTGGTACAGAATTGCAGAAATTTTTTTTAATATTGTGGCAAAAAGGCTAAAATTCCCCATATTTTGGTGCAAAAAAACTGAAATTCCCCTTATTTTGAGGTTAAAGGCTGAAATTCCCCATATTTTTGGACTAAAAGTCAGAAATTTCCCTTATTTTGGGGCAAAAAGGCACAAATTTTACTTATTTTCGGGCAAAATTGCAGAAATTTCATTTATTTCAGGGCAAAATGTCAGAAATTCCTTTTATTTTGGGACAAAAAGCAGAAATTTCTTTTATTTTGGTACAAAGTTGAAGAAATTTTTCTTATTTTGGAACAAAAAGGCAGAAATTCCCCATATTTTGGAGTAAAAGGTAGAAATTCCTCTTATTTTGAGGTAAAAATGATGAAATTCCCCTTATTTTAGGGCAAAAAGGCAAAAATTTCCTTTACTTTGTGGCAAAAAGGCAGAAATTCTTGTTAATTGGGGCACAAAAGCAGAAATTTTCCTTATTTGAAGGCAATAAGGCAGTAATTTCACATATTTTGTGGCAAAAAGGCAGAAATTCCCCTTATTTGGAGGTAAAATGCTGAAATTCTCTTTATTTTGGGCAAAAAGTCAGAAATTTGCCTTATTTTGGGGCAAAAAGCAGAAATTCCCCTAATTTTGGGGCTAAAAATAGAAATTTCCCTTATTTTGGGGTAAAATTGGAGAAATTTCAAATATTTCAGGGCAAAAAGGCAGAAATTCCACTTAATTTCGGGCAATAAGGCAGAAATTTTCTGTATTTTGGCACAAAATCTCAGGAAATCCCCTTATATTGGTGCAAAAATGCAGAAATTCCCTTTATTTTGGCGCAATAAGACAGAAATTCCCCGTATTTTGAAGCAAAATTGCACAAATTCCCCTAATTTTGAGGGAAAATGCAGAAATTCACATAATTTTGGGGCAAAAAGACAGAAATTCTCCTTATTTCACGGCAAAAAGTCAGAAATTCCCCTTATTTTGGGGCAAAATTGCAAAAATTTCCCTTATTTTGTGGCAAAATTGCAGAAATTTTTCTTATTTTGGGCAAAATTGCAGAAATTTCACCTTTTTCAGGGAAAGAAGGCAGGAATTTTTCTTATTTTGGGGTAAAAAGGCAGAAATTTCATTTATTTTGGTACAAAATTGCAAAAATTTTCTTTATTTTGAGGCAAAAATGCAGAAATTCCCCATATTTTGGGGCAAAAAGGCAGAGATTCCCCTTATTATGAGGTAAAAAGGCTGAAATTACTTTTATTTTGGGGCAAAAAGACAGAAATTCCCCTTATTTTGTGGCAA